>NC_053466.1:13537794-13837794 GCF_015227805.2 Hirundo rustica | reverse complement strand
AAGGGTGATCAGACACTGGCACAGGCTGCCCAGAGTGGCATTCACCTGACAGTATTTAAAAGCCACGTGGATGTGCCACCTGGGGACATGGGTAAGTGGTGGCTTTGGCAATGCTGGCAGAGTGGCTGGACTCAATGGTCTTAAGAGGGCTTTTCCAACCAAAATAATTCCATGATTCCACAATTTCATGGCAGCTTGACCAGATTTCACACCCAGCCTTATCTGCTTCCCCTGGTCTGTGGAGAAAATTCAGCCCTTGTTTTTAAGGAGATCCAGAGGGACAATCAAGGTTATCTAAAGTCAGATTAGGAGATACAAGATAGATTTACCCACCTGCAACCTGTTGGTCAGGATGATGTTGGGGTACATGGCCCCCACATCCAGATGGTAGATAAGAGGACACTCAATTCTGTTGGGAACATCCTTCAGAGAATTCAGTTTGGCCTTGATTTCATCACAAACCTGTGGCAAGATAAAGAGAAGTGAGACTACGGCAGGAAGGAGTTAATGAGTCAAATATTTTTTGAATTTGCTTCTTCTTCACAGGGACACCTGCCACAGGTTCTGGGGATGGATCTAAAGGACCAAAGGAGCAGATCAGGGACTCTCCGACCACTGAGGCTTTCATTTGGACCTCCAGGGTAAGCTTTTCTGTATGGATACCTGACAAGTGGGAGCAGCTGCTTCCTAAATATGACTTGATTGAAGACCTTTTCAGTGCAAATGGGTTAATGGAGACAACAGCAAAGACCAGAGGTCCCCGGTCTAGTGCTGCCCTCCAAGAAATTCCAGACTTGGATTTGGAGAGGGGCAACCTGCACTTTTATAGCTGATAAGAAGTGGGGAACAAGAGGAACAAGATATTTGGGATATCTGAGGGGTCTGCCTTCTCCCTGAATTCTTTCCCAGCTCTCTCAGAGCTTTGCTCCTGGTTGAACCTGCTAAGGGGAAATCAGGAGCTGCATTCCTCAGATGGGGCAGAGACCCTGATCCCTAGGCTAGGCTGCAGGACTCAGCCTGTAAGATGGGCTTCTAAGTCTCTCTTTGTAGAGCATAAACCAAACCCAAAAAAGCACTTTAGAGCTGCAGCCTTAGGTTTCCTGCCCAGCTTAGCTGTGCTGTGGGTGCTGTACCTCCTGAAAGTTGGTGACCTGATCCAAGGGCAGACCCTCCTCTTTCTCAATGGCGTGCTGCAGGGTCTTCTCCACATGCTGCACCAGGAAGTCGAAGGCAGCAGGATTCTACAGGGACATGGAGATGGCAGTGAGGACATAGGCTGCTGTCCCTGGCAGCTTCTGCCCTGCACCCCTGTACCTGCTTGGCTTGTCTAAGCTGTAAGGGACATGTTGAGGCACTGGGGAGGTGATGGAAGTAGCAGAAATAGGTAAAAAACCCTCAGGAAGGGTTCAGAAGAAGCTCCGTTTAGGAGAGAGGACAGGACCCCAAGCAACAGAGGCATAACTTTCAAGAACCACTAGCTGAAAAACAAACCCAAAACCTACTTCACCACCATCCCCTGCTGTCAACAAGCTGTGGGTTTCTTGCTCTCCCAGTGAAGCACAGATGACCACTTAGAGATCCCATCCCATCCCATCCTGTCCCATCCCGTCCCGGCTTCAGGTAGCAAGGGTTTCCTGGAGGTTGCCAAGAATTGGAACAGGCTGTTGAGGCCAGTGGTGAAATCACCATCCTGGAGGTAATCAGAACACGCAGATGTGGCACTTGGGGACATGGTTTAGTGGTGGCCTTGGCATGCTGGGTTAACAGTTAGACTTGGCAACATTAAAGAGCTTTTCCAACCTTACTGATTTTTGTGATTCTGCTCTAGAAGGCCAGCAGGTATACACTGCAGATGACAACAACAGTGGAAATGCTATCCCTCCCCACAACACTGCTCCACAAGGACAGGGACTGGCTGCTGGCCCATTACCATCTTGAAGCGGCAGGGAATGTCACTGCGGAAGACCCCAGATTCCAGTGCTTCCACGTGTCCTCCCACGTAGGTCTCCGAGTCCAGCACATGTCCATCTTCTGTAAGTTTGTTGAATTCCTGCTCTTGCTTGTTGGGGAAGATGATGTTGGCATGGTAGGCCTGAACCATCAGCAGTGCCTCGCACAGTGTCCCAGATCCTTTTCTTAACACCTGCACATGAGAAACCAAATCTGGTTTCAAATTCAAACCCAGTAGATTTAGATATCAGGAGAAAATTCTTCCCTGTGAGGTTGGTGAGGCACTGGACTAGAACAGGTTTCTCAGAGAAGCTGTGGCTGCACCATTCCTGGAAGTGTTCCAGGCCAGGTTCAACAGGGCTTGGAGCAATCTGGTGTATTGGAAGATGTCTCTGCCCTTGACAGGAGGGTGGATGAGATTATCTTTAAGATCCCTTCCAACCCGAACCTGTCCATGATAAATGCTATCCCAGCACTGGCAAGACTGGACTATCACACGATGATCTCGACTGCTTCAGCTTGTGACACATCTGCAACACCACTCCATCAAGTGCCTTTGTCACTCAGCCAGGTGGGAACAGACTGACATCTTCTAATGCTTAGCATTGAAACTTCCTCATCATCTTTCCTACAGCTGACAACAGCCGTCAGGAGACCCAACTTTGCATGGCCAGGACTGCAAGTGAACTTGGCTGAGCATGGAGCATCAGCCATACTTTCTCGCTCCAGTCATGCACTGCCAAATCTCAGGTGTCTTCTTCTTATAGAAACTTGTCTCCAAACACCCCACAGCTGTAGGAGAAAGCAGTAGCCTCTAAATACACCCTCCCTTCCTGCCACACATGTAGAGTGTCTAGGCAGCGGGAATCAGATCTGTGGCTAGAGCATCCCTGCCACATGGGAATCATGGCACTTCACCCAGCAAAGAGATCACCATTTTGGGAAAGCACTCACCTCATCAGGCTCCATGGGAATGATGGTACACAAGGCAAAAATGAAGGGATGCACGTACTTCATATACATGTAGTAAGTAGCAACGGCATCAGACACTGAGTAAGTGGCCAGGGTCTGTCAAGGAACGAGAGAAGCAAATTAATCCCAATCCCATGTGACAGAGTTGCTCAATGAAAATGATTTTTCATTGCTTCCTGATGGATATTCTTCCATCCAGCAGGAAGAAGGGAAAGATGTATTTCTCCATAGCCTAGGTTGTAAAGAGTAATGTGGTTGCTTCTGAGGTTATCCTGCTTTAGCTGTAATCAAACAGCAACATGTCAGCTCTAACTGAGGAAGAACAGGGAAGATGAGCTGAAGACACAGAAGCTATCCAGATTGGGTCTCAGGAAGCTGCTAAAGGGCTCAGGAGAACCTCCTGCCTGTGACACCTGGAGCACTAACCCTCTCCTGTTCCCCCAGCAGGTCTCAGTTCTTTGTGGTGTTCCTGATTTCAGTGGTGCTTTTCACCCCACACTGATATAAGTAAATACAGAGAATATACAGTGCAATGCTAGGGCTAGAACCACTTCAGCAGAATCCTGTTCCTTCTCCCTGTGAGCTCCAAGGCATTGGAAGTCTGGGGAGACAGATTCAGGAAGGAATACCTGAGGTTCCTCTGTGGCCATCCGGCACATCTCCTCAGGGTCCAGCTCCACTGGATCATAACCCAGTTTTGCTTTAGCTGCTGCTTTCAGGTTGTGACTTCCCACTGGGAGGTAACTGTCTCTCTTGACCCACCTGGAAAGAATCAAGAAAACATCAGTTTGTGCAGAGAAACCAGCCCTGCCCTTCAAAACAGGATCAAGATTATGAAGGGGACCTCGGCTACCATGGGGATCTCTCACCAAGGACAGCCCAGCATCCAAGAACAGCAGGGTACAAGGTTATCCAACTTCAGCTAGCCCAACCAGAACAACCCCCATTGTCCATCCCACCACCACTGCTCGTAATTTCCACCTTCGAGTTCCCTCAGTGGCTTTAAGATAAATATTTCACCACTGAAGACCCCACCTGCAAGAACTGCAAGGGCATCCAGCTGTCCAGAGTCCAGAGTGCTCCAAGGGGGAAAACCCACATAAAACCCCAAAGTTCTGTTTCTCCCATGTGTTCTTTCCTCTACACTCTGTGTCAGGAGGCTGATAGGTGAGGCTATAGTCCCTTTCCCTGCTCCAACAGCAGGTCTTAACCCACTCCCTCTCCCCTTCTCTGTCTTCACAAATCAGTGATCAAGCACCCAAGGCTGCAGGGCAAGAGCAGCCTGGGAGCCCTTCAGAGGAAGACTTGGCAGCTTCTGTGGGATGCAGCATACCAAGTGGAAGAAGACAACACAGAAATTGATTGTCACACAGCTGAAAAAGGTGACACAAAGCTTCCAAAAGACAGAATGTGAGAACAGTAATCAAATACAATTGTAGATATTTTATCTGAACTGAAGAGATAAAGACACAGCTATGTATTAGAGTGGCAGCATTCGGTACCTCAGACAGTCCATGTGGATGCACTGGGATGCTTTGTACTCTCCCTGGCTATCCTTCTGAAACCCAATTTCCTGATACATATTAATTCCATGAGCTGCTGCTCTTGCTTCCACAAAGGGCCTGGGGAAAGAGGCAGAATAAAGAAGTATGGTAGTACACCAGTATACTGCTGGTATGCTAATTAAACAGGTGGAAATTGGCTTTTGTGGGGTTATATTGGACAGACATAGGATATCTAAATCTGATGCATTGGCTAAAGCCACTCAGACACTTGTTTTAAGTTGTCTAACTGGCAAATTTGCACTACTAAAAGCCAGCAAAGCAAAAAAGCATAAACATAACATTTGATTGAACCTCATATTTCCTTTAAACTATTATCTAACAAAGGAATGCTACAACACTACTGATTCCCAAACATTGGTCTTTGGTTGATTGACAGGTAAGGTTACACTGCTGAAGGCAAACAAAGTAAGATTGAACGTGGTACCTGATTTAACTTCATGCTTTTTCCTTGGTTATTTTTTTGATTCAAAGCACTTCCTTTTTAATTTTTAATTTCCAAGGAAATCTTTTAGCACATTCTTTTTTTGCTTTTTTCCAAATTTTTTCTGGTACCAACCAAATATAAGGCACTAAATTGTTTTGTTTGCATTCAGCTCTGCAAATTTGAATCTCTTTTGATTGTCTCAAAAATTCTCTTCTACATTCCTCCCTAAGAATAGGAAGAAGGAGCAGAACAGCCATTTTCCTGCATCTCCAACAATGGTTCCATGACCACTTTGTTACAAACTGCCTCAAGAATTTTTCTTGTGATTTATCTGTGTATCTGGTCACAGGGAAAACTTCCTGCAGGACAAGGGATGCACGTACTTCACATCATGTCTACATGTGTAGACACATCATTCCTGCAAGTGTTCAAGGCCAGGTGGGAATTGAAACAACCTGGTCTAGTGGAAGGTCTCTGGTCATGGCAGCGAGGTTGGAACAAGATGAGTTTTAAGGTCTCTTCCAACACAAACCATTTTGTGGTTAAAAAGGCAAACCTGCCTGCTTGTGTCCTGCATCTGGAGGTGGGGGTGTGTGGTCCCTCTTCTCCCACTTCCCCAGACTCATCTGTGCACCTCTTCCAGTACCCTCCAGGTCTTTTTTCACCCTCTCCCTGCGCTCCCACAATTGAGCTCATCCATACGCTGACATTCCCACATTGCCAGGGGTTTAAAAGCAGCTCAGGCAAGTGGCAGGGACTCTTCAGAAAGTCCTACTGCCAAGCCAATGACCACAAGATTTGTGGTGCAGGATATTGCTGCTCCACATGCGGCCACATGGCCTGCTCTGTCTGAGCTATGGAAGGATGTTGAGGATGGAACCTGACCTTGCCCTCTAGCTCAGGTAACACCTTGCCAGTTTATTCATAATCCCTGATCTTACCAGTCAAAGAAGTCTCCATTGTATGTGACAATGATGGTGGGTTTGGTCTCCTGGACGTGTTCAAACCACCTCTGGATTAAATGAGCCTGGGATGAAACACAAAAGATATGTATTTTAAGGAACTTCATCTCCTCCACAGGGAGGTGGTGGATACCACACAGTTTGTTCCACCCTTCCCCTTTCTCTACACCCAGCCCAAACCTGATCTTTCTTAACCTTACTCCCAAGAAATAAAACCACAACAGCCCTGCTGGACTTACTGTGTTTCCCAGGGAGGCAGTCTGCTCGGAAATGAGCTCTCTGGCCAAGAAAAGCTCCAGGCAGGTAAAACTCTGCAGAGCAGAACGAACTTACCTCATCTGGTTCGTTAAAGACACAAAATGGACCTTCATACTCTGGCTTGGGAGTAAACTCAAAGTCTTCAATGTTCTCTGAGACAATCTCCCTGTTTGTGATCAGGTAGCCCTGAGGAAGTGACAAGGAGGCAGTGAGGAGGACTGGGGTTGCAGACAACTCAAAAATATTGTCCAAACAATGGGATGCTTTCCTCTTGAAAGCCAGAGCTTCTGTCAAGTGAGAACAAATTTTGGGAGTCATCCACTGAAGCACCATTGACCATCAGAAAAGGAGGCCATGGAGAGACAACATGGGACACCAGTGTTGTCTCTTTCCCGCAGAGGAGCACCAGCAACTTGGGCTGGGTTCCACAAAACTTGGCATCCTGTACACCCAGACATTAATGCCATTCCCACAGCCACACATCATGCAGCTGACAGTATGGCAAGCCTGGAGACAGCAGGATTGGAGGGGAATGCTGGGCTGCTTCCTGTCTTTGCTGCCCAAGCCTGAAGGAAACCACCCTGGTATCTTACCTGCCCATCAATCATGTAGGAGATCATCATGATCTGGTCTGTGTCTGCATCAGGAAACTTCAGTGGGAGTTTGGTTGTTTCAATATCAAAGGCAAGAACAACAGGATCCTGGGCAGGACCAAATCCATTAGAAAAGATTCCAGAGTTGACTGAAAGGATGGTTCCCATAAAACCCAGTGTTTGTCCAGTAAACGAACCAGAACATCCCTGTTAATCATTTTAGTGCTCTACCAACCCAAGAATCACTACTCAAGCCCAGCACTTCCCCTGCCACCACGGTTTTACACTGGCAGTGCATCAGACACCAGTCCATTGGGGCAGACACATCTGCACAGAGGACGCTTGCGCAGTGCTCACCGGCCGCTCCACAAGGTCATCTCGGCGGGTGATTTCAGGGGGGTAAGTGTTGCCCCGGTATCGCACGTTGTACCAGTGAGCCTGTAGAGAGATGAGGGTGGGAAGTGCCTTATGGCAGGGCCACATCCATCCCCATGTCACTCTGTCCAGCTGCTGGGGATGGAACTATGGCAATCACAGGCAGCTTAGAAGACAGGCTCAAACTATGGCCATGCATGAATCAGGTAGCTTTTCTGTGTACCAATAACTAAGGAGAAGCCCAGCAGAACAGAACTGAGCTCTAGACATGAACTCATTGTCACCAATACTTTCATAAAGGTGTTGGAGAGAAAAATCTTTTCTGTGCTTCAGGAGTGCGACTGGGAAAGCAAAGCTCACCACATGGATCTTCAGGTCAATGGAAAGGCGAACGTGGTAGGGCACATCATACTCCCGCATATCCACAATGTTGTCCATCTGGTTGGCAATTTTTTTGGAGGCTCCTTCCTCTTCTGTGCTTAGACTGCCCCCAGTCAGAGCACTGCAAGAGCAGAGGGAAGCAGCTGCCTTACCCATGTGTCACACAGAATTGCTAGGTTGGAAGAGACCTTTAAGATCATCAAGTCCAACCCATGCCCTAACACCTCAAGTAAACCATGGCACTGAGTGCCACATCCAACCATTTTTTAAACACATCCAGGGATGGTGACTCCACCAGTATTTTATCACATTTTCAGTAAAAAACTTTTTCATAACATCCAACCTAAATTTCCCTCAGTGCAGCTTAGGACTGCGTCCTCTTGTTCAGCAAGTTGCTGCCTGGAGAAACAGACCAACCCCCAGCTGTCTACAACCACCATTCAGGAAGTTGTAGAAAGTGATAAGGTCACCTTTGAGTCTCCTTTCTCCAGGCTAAACAACCCCAGCTCCCTTAGTTGTTCCTCACAGGGATTTTGTTCCAAGCCCTTCCATCAGCCTCGTTGCCCTCCTCTGGATGCATTCAAGCATCTCAACGTCCTTCCTAAACTGAGGGGCTGGAACTGGACACAGCACTCAAGGTGTGGCCTGACCAGTGCCGAGTACAGGGGAAGAATGACCTCCCTGCTCCTGCTGGCCACACCATTCCTGATCCAGGCCAGGTGCCATTGGCCTTCTTGGCCACCTGGGCACACTGCTAGCTCATGTTCAGCCAGCTGCTGACCAGTACCCCAGGTCCCTTTCTGTCCAGGCACTGTCCAGCCACGCTGTCCCCAGCCTATAACATTGCAGGGGCTTATTGTGGCCAAAGTGCAGGACTCGGCTCTTGGACTTATTAAATTTCATCTCATTAGACTCTGCTCATCCATCCAACCATTCCAGGTCTCTCTGCAGAGCCCTCCTACCCTTCAATAGATCAACACATGCTCCCAGCTTAGTGTTGTCTGCACATTTACTAATGAAAGATTCAATACCCTCATCCATGTCATCAATAAAAATATTGACCAGAGCTGGCCCCAGCACAGACCCCTGAGGGACACCACTGGTGCCTGGCCCCAGCTGGATGCAGCACCATTCACCACCGCTCTCTGGGCCCGGCCATCCAGCCAGTTCCTAACCCAGCACAGAGTGCTCCTGTCCAAGCCACGGGCTGCCAGCTTAGCCAGGAGTGTGCTGTGGGAGACAGTGTCAAAAGCCTTGCTGAGGTCCAAATAGACAACATCCACAGCCCTTGCTGCATCCACCAGGCAGGTCACCTGGTCATAAAAGGAAATCAGATTGGTCAAAACCTGATTTCCTTTTAAAATCCCATGCTGGCTGGGTCTGATACCCCGGCCATCTGTAGGTGCTGCATGACACTCAATATAAACTGCTCCATACCTTACCAGGTATCAAGGTTAGACTAACTGGCCTATAATTTCCAGGATCCTCCTTCCCACCCTTCTTGTGAATGGGCTTCACACTGGCCAGCTTCCAGTCATCTGAAACCTTGTCGGTGAGCCAGGACTGATGGTGAATGATGGAAAGGGCTTTGCAAGCTCATCTGCCAGCTCCCTCATTCATCACCCTGGCACGGATCCCATTTGAGCCCATAGATTTATGAACATCCAAGTGTCTCAGCTGTTCTCTGACTGCCTCCTCCTGGATAACAGGTGGACCATTCTGCTCCCTGACAGCACCTAGTAGCCCTGGAGGGCAGTTGTCCTGAGGACAAGCTGTCTTCCCAGTAAAGATTGAGGCAAAGAAGGCATTAAACACACCTGCCTTCTCCCCATCTGCAGTCATTCAATTCCTCCCCACATCCAGCAGAGAACCAAGGTTGGTCTTATCCCTCCTTATGCTGTTAGTATATTTGCAAAAACATTGCTTATTGTCCTTCACAGAAGTTGCCAAATTAAGTACTAACTGAGCTTTGGCCTCCCTACTTTTTTCCCTACATGCTTTAGCAACCCCCTTAAATATTTCGTGAGATACCTGACCCTCCTTCTAAAGATGATACATTCTCTTTTTATTCCTAAGTTCCTTTAAAACCTCCTTGCCCATGCAGGCTGGAAGTTTGCCACATTGACTCATCTTTCAGCACACAGGGACAATCTGTTCCTGTGCCTTTAAGATCTCCACTTTGATGCACACCCACCCTTCCTGTACTCCTTTGTTTTTAAGGGCTTCTTCCCAAGGAACTGTCCAAATAAGTCTCTTAAACAGGCCAAAGTCTGCCCTCCAGAAGTTCATCGTGGAAGTTTTATTGATGCTCCTCCTTATTTCACCAAATATCGAGAACTATAATTTCACAATCACTATGCCCCAAATGGCCTCCAACCACCACACCTCCCACCAGCTCATCTCTACCTGTAAACAACAGGTCTAGTATAGTCCCTCCCCTGGTGTCTGTCTACCAGGGATACCTACTGACACTGGTGACACTGGCAGCAGGAGTCAGGGATAGGAGAGAAACAGAAAATGCTGGATTATTTCTGTCTTGATCACAACTAGAAGTAAGGTTGCCCATTGCCTCTCTGGATCCTTTCACAAGGAACAGGCAAACTATTTGACAGGCACCCAGAGATACCACCATATCCCATCCCATCCCATCAGCTCTGGGGCCTCTTAATGTGCAGCACAGAGCTGGAAGAACCACCCTGAAGATGGGGGGCAGAGAGGCATAACAGGGGTCAGACTCAGGCAAGAAAACAACTCTGAGGACAGCTGGGAAATAAACAAGAGTCTAATTATTAAGTGGGTGGTGAGGCACTGGCACAGATGGCCCAGAGAAGCTGTGGCTGCCCCATCCCTGGAAGTGTTCAAGGCCAGGTTGGACAGGGCTTGGAGCAACCTGGTCTAGAGGAAGGTGTCCCTGCTCATCGCAGGTGGGTTGGACAAGACAGCTTTTAGAGGACCCTTCCAACCCAAACTATTCCATGGTTCTATGAATTATTAACATGAGAGACCGACTGAGTCCCCTGCAGGGAGCTCCCACCTCGACAGCATGGTTGTGTAGACATCATTCGCCTGGTCCTGCTCCCTATTTTTCCTCACAGCAGGAGAGATCTCCTTTCGCACCTTCACCAAGTCCTCCACCGTGTTGAAGGACAGCTTGATGTAGTTCCTCTTCAGGCCCACCAAGTGGTTTGGCTGCAAAGCAGCAGGAGAACAGCAGCTCAGGGGATGGGCACCATGAGAGAGGGGTGGAAGGCCAACAAGACTGACACGGGTGGAAGGATTGCCAAAAAAGAAGTGCTGATGGGTGGGACAGTAAAGAACCAAGGAGAGATTCTGGTGGGTGTGTCAAGAGCACGAGAGCAGCACAGCAAGAGCCCTGCTGCTTGTGCAGATACCCACAAGTGGGATTTACCCAGGGAAAAGAGGAAGAATGTGTTGAGCATGAACAGCATCCCCCTCCTGCAATATCTTTCTTCCTCCAACCACTTTAATTCCAGAGATTAATGTCCTGAACACATTGTCTGAAACAACTGATACATTCAAGGAGAGGATTGTAATTTCTGCTGATTAGCAATTAGCCATAGCAAACACATTTCTGAGATGCCACAGCACCAGGAGACTTAAGCATGCTGCTTTCCCTCCCTACATCACTAGAGTGTGCAAGGTCCAAAAAAATGCCACAGAGGGATACAGACCAGATCCAAGTCCTCTTTGGGAACAGTTTCCAGCTTTGCAATCTTCCCTTGGAACTTCTTGGAGAGGAAGGAGGACACTTCCCGCTCGCAGCCCTGTCAAGAGACCCTGGGGCTGAGCAGTGCGTCTCTGTCCTTGGGAGAAGATTATCCCAAAGCAGGCTGCCCAGGGGGTCTTGAGCTCCCCAGGATACTGGCTCCTTCCCTGGGGAGCTCAGCCCTGTGCCTCCTCACCTTCTGGGTAGCAATGTAGAAATAGGGCTTGTAGGGTAGGGCCACCTAGGAAGGAGCAGACAGATGATGGTGACAGATTCCCTTCTGGGACACTGTACCCACTTGGTCCCCACTGGTACCCACCTTGAAGCGGCTCCCATCCTCCTGAATGAAGTAGTAGTCCACTGCGCTCACTGACCGCCGGTCCTCATCCAGCACCTCCGTCTGTCCATGGGCACCAGGACGCAACAAGGTCTCTCCATGAGACTATCCCGGGACCACACCACGGGATCCTTTCCCTCCAGGGCTTACCGGAAGTCTCCGTGTGGGATTTCCCTCCCGGTAGGGCCAGGGAAACCGGGGAGGCCCAGTAGGGACATTGGACCTCCTCCCCCGAGTAGGGCCGGGATCTGTCTGTGGGAACCACCTCGCTCGGCCCTACCACATATCTCCCCAGGGGACTTCCTCCCCCACGCCTTATGTGGGGTATCTCCCGGGGGACTTCCCCCACACCCCAGGCTGTATCGGGGGTCTCCCCATAGCACCCCTGCCCCAAGCCCTACCGGCGATAATTCCATGGGATTCCCATCCCTAGTAGGGCTGGGGTATCTCTGTGGGAAACCCCTCCGCAGGCCCCAGCGGGGATCTCCCCACGGAACGCCCCGTGCCCCATTTGTTGCCCGCTCGCCTCCCGCCGCACCGGCTCATACCGGGTGCATGTTGATGAGCCAGCCCGTCCGCTCACCGGGCTCCGCGGGCCGCTCGAAGCCGAACAGCGCGTCCAGCCGATCCGTGCGCTGTGCCCGCTCCAGGCGCTTGAGTGCAGACAGCGCGGGGGCATCGTCACGGCCGGACCCCGCACCGTCCACCGGCTCTCGTGGCCCACCTGGCCACCGCCCCCGCCGCGCTGCCTCGGGCTCGGCGCCGTCCCGCAGCCCCATCCCGGCCAGCCCGGGCAGCGCCTCAACGGCCCCGCGGGAAGAATTTCCCGCGCTGCGCCCGGTTCTCGCGAGAGCGAACCCTCACAGCGCCCTGAGGCGAGAGCACCAATCAGAACGCGGCCCCGCCTCCCCAGGGCACACCCCACCAATGACAGGCGGAGCGCTGATGCTCCACACTCCCCCTCACCGCCCCCCTGAGGCGAGAGCACCAATCAGAACGCGGCCCCGCCTCCCCAGGGCACACCCCACCAATGACAGGCGGAGCTCTGGGGCTCCACACTCCCCCTCACCGCCCCCTGAGGCGAGAGCACCAATCAGAACGCGGCCCCGCCTCCCCTCTCCGGGCACACCCCACCAATGACAGGCGGAGCTCTGGTGCTCCATGCTCCCCCTCACCGCGCCCTGACGCGAGAGCACCAATCAGGACGCGGCCCCGCCTCCCACCAGGGCACACCCCACCAATGACAGGCGGAGCTCTGGGGCTCCACCCCCCCTCCACCTCCCGACTGGTCCCGCCCTGTCCCGCCCCTCCCCGTCCCCGTCCCTCCCCGCCCCTCCCCGCCCTGTCCCCTCCCGTCCCCTCCCCGTCCCGTCCCGCCCCGCCACACCCCGCCCCGTCCCGCCCTCGGCCGCTGCCGGTCGGCCCCCGGCCCGGCGGCAGGCAGGGAGGGCGGCTCAGTGCACCCAGCCGGATTTCCTGTCCGCCTGCTGGAGCGCCGCATCCGGGTCCTGCCCAGGCCCAGGGTGTGGCTGTTGCTTTCGCCGTTGCGGATTCAAGTAGCAGCGAAGCTGAGCACAGCACAAGAAGTATTGTAAAATGATGTGCAGGTAAAACAAGCAAGATAGCAAAGAAAAGCAAGGTAGCGGAGCAAGCGAGATAACAAACGCCATCGAGAGCAAGATAGCAAGATTGAACGGAACGTGCAAAATGCAAAATTAGCTAAAAACAAATTAGACTGAAAAACAAGCACCAGGCATACGCTGAAGATAGAGGTATAAAGTTCAAATGTGAGGAAGACTATGGAAGTCTTCATCAAAAGACCACCAGAAGGCTGGCGACCACCACAAACAAACTGATGCATGCTTGAAAGCAACAAACTGTTGTAAAACCATGACAGAGCTTTATGCAAATGTGAGTATGCTAATGATATGTTGTAACTGTGACATTGCACGGAAGGACTTTTAAAGTGTAACTGAAATCTAAAGAAGATTCAGTGAGTTTTTGGCAGAGAGATCCTCCTCACTCCCAGCACTGAGTAAACAAATATATGCTCTAGCAGTCTGACTACAGAGTTTTATTTTCTTGCCCAGTTTTGGGCTTCAGGAGACACACAGGTCCCAGAGACACACACATGGATGCAAACACAGGACGCCCAGGACTCACAGGCACCAGACACACAGACGGCCACGTGCAAGGTGCTGCTGTCATCAGCGCCTTGCACAGGACCCACATCACACTCCAGCCCCCGTTCCCACACCCCTTCCCGTGTCTGGGTGTCCTCCCGGTTCACAGGTTCAGCAGTGGCAAAGCCTAGGCTGATTCTTCTGGAAGGGTCAACCCCAATGGATTTCTGGATAGCTCATGGATTAGTATGTCCCCTTTATATAGAAAATCACACTATGAAAAGCCAGTGTACTTAACGGAAATAGAGTGTTGGAAATTATACAAAGTTTAACATTTTTTAAATGTAACTTTAGTCAGGTTAGTTCGCCTTTGTCCAGGGGAAAAGGGAATTGAAGTTTCTTCTCAAATGACTGTTTCACTGGGTGAAAACGGATGAGTTTAACACCTACATAGATTGGGAAGGGCAAGCAGGCGCAGATAGCAGCAGATAGGCAACCTTCAGTTAACGTTAAGGAACATCAACCATCAACCCCAGACACTGCCCCCTGGCATGGTTGGAGAGACCTGGTCTGGACAATATGGATAAGAGAGCCAAGAAATGAGGACCAAGTTAGCCTCAGAGGTAAAGAAATCTGTAAACAATAGGAAACCAAATGCTAAGAACTGCATAACTTGGGACTGATGCACATTGAACCAATGAATTTCTATGAGTTTGTGTAAAATATGGGGAAAATCTAGTAATCTGGTATGTCTCATGGAATGATTTTCTCTGCACATCTGGGCAATGTGTGGGTGAAATTTTTTCTGTTGCACATTCTGGCCAGAATCACAGAAGGTCTGGGTTGGAAAAGACCTTCAAGATCATCAAGTCCAACCCATGCCCTAACACCTCAACTAGATCATGGCATTGAGTGCCACATCCAGTCTTTTTTAAAGTCATCCAGGGATGGTGACTCCACCACCTCCCCGGGAAGACCATTCCAGTACTTTATCCTGCTTTCCGTGAAAAACGTTTTCCTAATGTCCAACCTATATTTTCCTTGATGCAGCCTGAGACTGCGTCCTCTCATTCTGTCAGTTGCTGCCTGGAGAAACAGACCAGCCTCAGCTGTCTACAACCACCATTCAGGAAGTTGGAGAAAGTGATAAGGTCACCTTTGAGTCTCCTTTCTCCAGGCTAAACAACCCCAGCTCCCTTAGTTGTTCCTCACAGGGATTTTGTTCCAAGCCCTTCCATCAGCCTTGTTGCCCTCCTCTGGATGCACTCAAGCATCTCAACGTCCTTCCTAAACTGAGGGGCTGGAACTGGACACAGCACTCGAGGTGTGCCCTGACCAGTGCCGAGTACAGGGGAAGAATGACCTCCCTGCTCCTGCTGGCCACACCATTCCTGATCCAGGCCAGGTGCCATTGGCCTTCTTGGCCACCTGGGCACACTGCTGGCTCATGTTCAGCCGGCTGCTGACCAGTACCCCAGGTCCCTTTCTGTCCAGGCACTGTCCAGCCACACCGTCCCCAGCCTATAACATTGCAGGGGGTTATTGTGGCCAAAACACAGGACTCGGCTCTTGGACTTATTAAATTTCATCTCATTAGACTCTGCTCATCCATGCGAGTGTTCCAGATCTCTGCAGAGCCCTCCTACCTTCCAACAGATCAACACATGCTCCCAGTGTCATCTGTAAATTTACTAATGAAAGATTCAATACCCTCATCCATGTCATCAGTAAAAATATTGAACAGAGCTGGCCCCAGCACAGACCCCTGAGGGACACCACTGGTGCCTGGCCCCAGCTGGATGCAGCACCGTTCACCACCACACTCTGGGCCCGGCCATCCAGCCAGTTCCTAACCCAGCACAGAGTGCTCCTGTCCAAGCCACGGGCTGCCAGCTTAGCCAGGAGAGTGCTGTGGGAGACAGTGTCAAAAGCCTTGCTGAGGTCCAAATAGACAACATCCACAGCCCTTGCTGCATCCACCAGGCGGGTCATCTGGTCATAAAAGGAGATCAGGTTGGTCAAACATGACCTACCCTTCCTAAACCCATACTGGCCGGGTCTGAGACCCTGGCCATCCTGTAAATTCTGTGTGATGATACTCAGTATAAACTGTTCCATTATCTTGCCAGGTACTGAGGTCAGGCTGACTGGTCTATAATTGCTAGGATCCTCCCTCCCACCCTTTTGTGAATGAGTGTCACATTGGCCAGTTTACAGTCATCTGGAACCTCGCCAGTGAGTCAAGACTAGTGGTAAATGATGGAGAGTGGCTTCACAAGCTCATCTGCCAGCTCCCTCATCACCCTGGGATGGATCCCAGGATGGATCTGGGCCCATAGATTTATGAAAATCCAAGCATCTCAGCAGTTCCCTGACTGCCTCCTCTTGGATAATGGGGGGATCATTCTACTCCTTGACACCATCAACCAACCCAAGAGAACAGTTTCCTTGAAGGCAAGTTGTCATCTCACTAAAAACTGAGGCAAAGAAAGCATTAAGCGCTTCTGCCTTCTCCTCATCTGCAATTACTAAGTTCCTTCCCTCATCCAATAAAGAACAAAGGTTGGCCTTACCTTTCCTTTTACCATTAATATATTTGTAGAAACAATTTTTGTTATGCTTTACAGAAGTCACCATTTTAAGTTCCGACTGAGCTTCGGCCTCTCTAAAGTAATGCCTTGACTCTCTAACACTAAAAATGGCTGTCGGAGAGTTTTTTGTTTTGCTGCAGTTTCGATGATGCGTTCATCCTTTCTATTTGACCTGAATTCTGAGGGTGTCAGCGGGTATGGAGGTCCTACTGAATTCTTCAAGCAGCCATAATCCTTTGAAGGACCCTTCTGTAAAATGAGTTCTTCTGTCTGAGTCCACTGCCTTCACAATTCCATGTTCAGAAATAATATTTTTAACTGATCAAAATGGCTTGAAATGCCTCTGGCCACCCTGCCAGCTGGCATACGACTACCAGAGGATATTTAAGCCCTCTTGCCCAGGGCATCTCCAATACACTCGACATCTCTGGAAGGACGTATAGCCCAGGGTCACTCCCCCTCCTTGCAATCCTTTGTAGTCTGGATATTAACTTTACCCAGGGACCCCTCAATAGCTCATTTTATAGCTAAAATAAAAAGACCTAAAGTAGAACATCTTGAGGAAGATCTCTGCCAGTCCTAGAGAGACCCAATGACTCTGCCCACAGAGATATTTTAACATTTGCAGGGTCAAAGCTCCTGGCATCTACTGTTTACAGTCCTCTGTAAATCAAATTTCCCCTATTTCTTCTGCCCCACCACCTTTAATCATCTCCAGTTCCTCTGGTGGGAAAGACAGCGCCACCACCACCACTTCCTCCTCGCCCCGGCAATGGCTGAGCCACAGGGAGCAAAGGGAGGATCCCGGAGACATCTGGCAGAAGTACTGTCTTCTGAACCTTTCCACTGGACAGTTGATTACCTACTGTCTCTTTTGAGTACCCTGTCTGATGTCCCCTAACATGTATTCTACCTCTTTTCGTAAATTTACCACCTCTGATAGGCAAGTAATTGAGCTCTCATGAGTGGACTTTTTTTTCCCCTGCAAGTTAACAAATCTCGCTCCCAGTATTCCAAGCTCAGGCACCACCCCACATACATACTTTTAATTTGTAATTATTCACTACCTTTCCTTGATAACACTTTGCAGGCTTTTATTAAGTCAGACAATTCTGTAGTCTCTGCTGATCATGTGCATGAGAGCTTCCCCTCTTCTTCCTATTATACCATATCCAGAACCTCATTTTCCTCCTATTACTCTTGAAGATCCATCAATAAATACCTTTCCCCATTTGGCCAAATGTAGATCCTGTAAATCTTCCCTAGCTCTGGTCTGGAGATGTGTTAGCTGGATACAGTCATGAGTTTCGTTTAGGTTTCCTTGCTTGGGACCAGTTAAAGGAGGCTGAGTTAAACCCTTACCCACTTCTTACTTCTAAATCCTCCTGTTCCATTAGACAGGTTTCATACTCTAACAATATAATGCTGGTCATCCATTTAGAACTTGATGCCAGACTTCAACAATCCTGCCATCAGTTACCATCGGTGCTGTGGCTGCACAATTCTGCAGACAACAGATACAATAGAGCAAACAGTGGGGCCGCCCCCTTGCCAATGGGTCAAATGTTTTAGCACCAGAATTCCATTGGTACAGCCCTGTTTAACATGCACATAAATTCAAATTGCTTTTCTGAGTCTGGCTAAAGATTTGCTCTCTCTAGTGTCCATACCACAACATTGGGGCTATCTGTGTTTTAAAAGTCACAGAATAAAATGTCCTTAATTCAGGTCGTACAATACCCTATTAATCTTAAAAATTGCCACAGCTCCCCTTCAGTCCTGGGCAATGGCACCTCCAAGATTTGCTGGACACTCTCTGGGCCAACACACTACAAGACTTCAGTCAGAACAGGCTCCAAACATTCAATTTTTCTTTCCTTCACCTCTGCCCTCCTTTCAGACACTCCAAGCCCTCCTCCTCCAGCCAGAAAGTTAAGTAATTTCACAGTGGCTTCCCCTACTACCTCCTCCAGTTCGCCCAACAAGAACAAGTCCTTCACATACTGCAATAACCTAATTCCTATGTATGGAGTAAATGCTTTTAATATCTTGCCCAAATATCACCAGTGCTTCCATGTATCCCTGTGGAAAGACCATCCATTTCTTTACTATTTTCTCTTCTCCCTCTTGTTCCCATGCAAAGGCGAAATACTGTTTACTATGCTCTGTAAGTGGGCATCCCCAGAAATCATCTTTTAAATCAAGGACTGAATAGTAGCAGTGTGAGGAGGAAACCTGGTTCAAGATGGTGTAAGGATCTGGGACTGCAGAGTGCCTGGCTTCAAAAGTCTCATTTATTGTTCTTAGATCCTGCACCATTTTATAGATTCCATCTGATTTCTTAACTGGCAGTGTCAGGAAAATTAAACCAGAAACTCCAAAGGTTTATGTCCAAAAAGGAGACAGAGGAGTCCTGTTACTTTTTTTAAATAAAGGGAGACACCATGGATTTGACTTCCAATGGGGTCTCTCAAATTTATGGAGGACACAGCCTCCTTTTTATCCTAATTTCCGGACCACATGTCCCCCTCTCTTTCCCAACTGGCTGAGATACTTGAGAGGTACCTACTTCCTGAAACACCTAATAGCTAAGACCCCCTTCTATGTACCCCCCTCCCCACACACATTTTGTCGTTTCCTTGTGTCACTCAGTTCCTCAATTCCTTATGCAATTTTTGGTTCTTCCCATTGTTTCTTCCTTCTCTCAGTATCCAATTTTATGTATCAGCAGACCTACAGTTTGTTTGTAAAGACTAACCTCTCTCATTCCATTCATCAATCAGTGGAATCCTTTCCATTGTTTCTCAGTGCTAGCTTTATGTACCAGCAGATCCAGAGTTCATTTATAAAGTCCCTCATTCCTTTCAGCAGGATAGGAGTGTTACAGGAAGGCAAACATGGCTCCAAAAGACCCCTCTTTAACCGGAACTCAATAACAGGCTGTAACCCCTTCCTTCATTCCCTTGAAAGGGGGTATTGCTTTTTAGACACCACCTTTGCTTCGGAGTAATTTGAAGAGGCTCCACATCCAGTTTTCCATATTGTCCTGGGACTGCCAACACTTTTGGGTTTACTTTAGCTTAAGCTTTATCAGTACCACAGTACTAGTCTCCTGATCACCCCTCATAACACTAACTTGCCCTCCCAACTGAGTCATCAAATCCTCTCCTAGCAAACCACAATCACAACTAGGAAAAAACAGAAACTCACACTTTTCAAACCCATCTCACATATTCACCAATAGCGGCTGAATAAAGTGCACTGGCTCATCTTTCCTACTTGCTCCCTGAATTGTTAAACTAACCCCCTTTGACATAAAATTCGAAGTAGATGGAGAGGCTCCCAAATCTACTAGGAAACACACTTCTTGGTTCAGAATCACCCTGCATGCTACTAAGGGCTCCAGTGTGGAGAGCCCCCAGTACAATAGGAGATCCTGATACTCTTAACAATCAATTTCTAATGTTCTATTGTTTTTTACAAATGGCACATTGATTAAAAAATGTGCCATTTTCCTTGCCTGTACCTTTACCTTTTCTGTGTCCCTTCTTACATATACCTGATGTGCCTTCCTAGACAACTCTTGCCAAGGGCCCACTCTGTCACCTCTCCAGCCAGTGCTCCCACTGTTTGTGGGCTCTCATGCTCCCAAAGCTACTGAACTCTGCAAAATTACTCACCTCCCTGGTGACCCAAACAAAATCCCTTCTTATATCAGGCCAGGCTTTGGTGACAGATTGTATCTTACACCGTATACCAAAGCCGGTCCCTGTCCTGCTGCAGTGTCCAGATGCACCCCCCAGCACACCCATCCAGGGCCCGGGCTGCTTTTCCAGCACCACAAGCTCTGTAAAACACCAGGTTGCAGTGGATGGACACAGCCGATGGTGCCACAGGGTCGGACAGGCGGACAGAACATCCCGCAGCCTCCTGGGGCCAGAAACCACTGCAGCCCCTGCCTGTGGGTATGAGCCTCACAACCCTGGCTCTGTCCCACACCTCCCGCACAGGTCCTCAGCCCCTGCCCCTAGTCCTGTAGTCTCACACCTGGCCTTGGCACTCCTCACCATAGAGAAGCGCCCTTAAGTCCTGAGCAGTAAGCAGACAAACACAAATCCTCCACTCTGGCTCCATAATGACCCAAGGAGGGGTGGGGGCATAGGAACAATATCTCCCTGTTTCTCCTATCCTGGAAGCTGGGAATACAAAAGACTTGGGCCCAGGTGTTAGACTGCATGTTTTGAAGGTAAGGTGAACATCCCAATCCTCACCGTTTCTCTTTTCTTTGCTTATCACATAGTCTCCCACTGCTGTTTGCCTTAACCATATTCCTTCACACTCCCCTTCAAACAATCCTTTCCCAAGCCAACACCATTGGTCACCTGTTGCAAAGACCCCTTCTCAACTGCCCTTATTGCCCCTTCTGGGTGTGGAGATTGCCAAGACCCTTTCTCAACTTTCCCTTACTGCCCTCTGTGGGCGTCCATCTCCTGTTGCAGAGACCCTTTTCTGATTCTCCTTATTGCTCCCTCTGGACATCCATGTTTAACTGCCTCTGGGAGAACATGCAAACCATGTCAACATTCTCCCAGAGAGCCCTTCGGAGGTATTTCAGGATTGTCATCCCTGAAGTCGAGATCCTTTTCTTGATTTTCCTTTACTGCCCTCTCTGGGCATCCTGCCATGTTTTACACCCTGAGGTTCCCACTGTACACATTAGTGAGACTTCCAGTGGTCTTTTCCTCTGGACTCTTCACAGACCCCCCTAGTCTACTGCTTGTTTGTCTCCCAAACAGTCTTGGGTGCCCCATCAATTGCCCAGTATCGGCCAGTGGTGGAGGGATTTGGTCACCTAAAAACTGTGTGAGGCATGCCTCCAGCTCCTCTTCCTGTGCACCAGGGCCAGATGGTGGAAGGACCCCTTGAGTCCCCATCTTGTATGGAAAATCATGCTATGAGAAGCCAGTGTTCATTAAGGAGAGAGGAGTCCTGTGACTTTATTTGAATAAAGGGAGTGAGGTAACTGGGGCAAAACCCACAGGGTTTTCTCTCTCCAGGTTCTGGAGGATGCAGCCTCCTTTTACCACAAACTCTTGGCCACATGTTGCCCTCTTCCCTTCCCCATTGGCTGAGGTACTAGGAAGGTAGAGCCTTCCTGAACTGTCTACCACATATCCCTCCTTAAACCGGTCATTTTCCCCTGAAGTTCAGCAGCTCTGGCTTGTGTGGACCCATTTGTCTATTTCAGGAGTCAAAACTAACCCTAGTCCAACTCCGTGTTCTATAATAAATCTACAGCTTGAAGTTGATATAGATATTAAGCCCCATTTCAAAGACATTAACACCCATCCTTCACCTATGGAATTGTTCGTGAAGACATTAGTACACATCTTTCCTGCCACCTTCACTGCCTCTCTTGTCACCTGGCCGTCAGCTCTGTGTCCTGTGTTCCTATCTTCCTCCTTTTAATAATACACCCTGGTTGCACTGAGGATCCTCAACCCTTCCAGGAGCAGAGACACACTCATAGTCCGTTTCCACAGTCTTGTGGTTTAGGAATGGTATTCCCCAATTTAGTGTTCACACTGAGATATTCCAAATTATGCACCATCCAGCGTGTGGCTGGAGAGGAGAATTGGAGGCACAAAAGGTAAAAATCACAGGCTGAGATAAGAATAATTTACTGGAAACAGCAATGAAATAAGAAACAGAACAGAAACGGTATTAATAACAGAGTGTACAGGGTGGGAACAATTCACATGTGAGTGCTCAGCATGTGGAATCTGTGTTACCCTGATCACATGCTTCACGCTACCCACCAAAAGAGACCCCCTTCCCCCACCCTGTACATAATATGAGGTGGTACAGAATAACCCCCAACCTGGCCATGCCCCCTGGGGCTACTGCAAAAATTAACCCTGTCATGGCTGGAATCAAGACACACAGCAATGTGCTCTCCATGTGTTTCAGAGAAGGAATAAATAAAATATAATTCCTGAGGCAAAGGCCTCATTTCAACCCACAAATCCATGGAGAGGTGAGGAGCATGTCACCACTTCACTGAAGCTCCTTTGAGATTCACAAAGTTGCCATCTCCACCTAGGAAAGTCTGTCGTGGTGCCTAATGCGTGGTCTTCCTCACGCTCGCTCGGGCTAGCTCCAGCACCGCGGTGTGGAACAGTACAGACAGCTGGCAGCGCCAGCTAACCCCATCCTGTGAGGTCTTGGCTCCCACGTGACCTCGGTGGCAAGCACAGATGGTACAAGGCAACGATGGCGGAGATAGCACAAGAGCTTATTGGAGCCCCAGTGCGGGACCTCCCCAGCTCCAGGAAACTGCCCAGGCAGAGCCCCCCAGGCTGCTTGCCAGCACCTTTTATTTGGGGGTGGAACAAGGGGAGGAGGCAGGGAGTCAGCAAATTTGGGATCATTAGGGAGGAGTCATACTGGTGAAGGATATTTCTTAAACGTAGATGATGGGGAGGGACCTCCTCTGGATCTGACCTATCACTCGACGCCCTTGGAAGAACTTTCTACCTCCAGGGGAAGGCCCCGAGATGACAGGCAGCTTCCAGAGGAGGAGGAGTTGGGGATGGACACGTAACTGTTGGAGGGGAGAAAAACAGGGGAAGACCATTACGGGGAACAAACAGGGGTACATAGGAGGAACATTCAACAAATTAACAGCACATATTACAGAAAACAAAACAAATCCCACACCACAACAAAAGTCTAAATTATACCTGAGCTTGACCCAAAAAATCTCTTTGTAGATTTTCACGGCCACAGCAGACTGTCCCGCCCTGACTGGCATGTCCAGCAGCAAGACATTTGGATCAGTGATGGCATTCACATGGTCCAAAAAGGAACTGACTTTATGGGTGTGAAAAATGGGATTAAAAAATATCCTACTGGTTTTCTTCTGAATGTGCAACAGCTGCTGTTGATTCAGACTTTCCCTGAAGATGCAGGGACCTGTGTCTCTTTGCTGTTTTTTGTGGCTCTGTCACCTGGCTCCTGTGGTGTCAGGTTGCCTGTTTGGTCTTTCAGTGTATTTTGTCCATTTTGGGTAAATAGGCTGGAGAGAAATGAGGGGAAGGTTCGATGTTGGGTTCATGTGGACGCCTGCAGTTTGCAGTAGCTTGTGCATGAGGACAGGCCTTTGCAGGAAGCCTCTGGAGCAGGAGAGGGGCAGACAGGTCTGAGGCATCAGCACTCGGGTGTGAGCCAAGGTCTCTTCTTCTAGTAACTTCTCACCAGGTGTGACGCTGGTTGTCCACTGCTGGCATCTGAGTCAGCCAAGCAGGGCAGGGCTGAGACTAGATGGTTCAGAGGGCTTCTTGCTGCTCTGGACTGTGGATTTTGCATTAAAAGGTCAGGATTTGCGTGCTAGTAAACCTGACTGCCCTTCAGTAGCAAAAGAAATCACAGAATCACAGAATGGTTTGTGTTGGAAGGGATTTTTAAAGGTTATCTAGTCCACACCCCCGCCATCAACAGTGACATCTTCCACTAGACCAAGTTGCTCCAAGTCCCATCCAACCTGGCCTTGGACTCTTCCAGGGATGGGGCAGGAACAGCTTCTCTGGGCAAGCTGTGCCAGGCCTTCTGTGTTCCTTATTTCCACTGAGTTGTCACCTGGGATTAGGTAGAGGTGAAAAGCTGGAATTACACCACCACAGAGCCCATGGGAAGTGAATTTAAGGTTGAACATAACCTTCTCCAAAGCACTCTGAGTAGTGAGAAGGTGAATTCTCTAGGAGAGCAAAGCAAGCTCTCGGTTGGGGCAGTCTCTCCCGTGGAATATGGGCTGGTGTTTATCTTCTGCAAGATAAACAGGCAACAAGGTTTTCATAAGTTGTTCTGGCACCCTATCAGGCTGCCCCTTCTCTTTGAGGCTTTGGCAGCAGAAAGGGGACATGTACACACACAGTGGAATGTTCTGCTTTAGGTCCCATGTGTGTCCTGGGGTTTGGGGTTCAGAGGGCATTGCAGGCTTCTGGCAGCCCTCCTGAGGGCTCAGAAACTGCCAGATCTGAAGGTGGCAACATGGGACCGTGAAAATTGCCAGACTTCACCATGCAGTGTTCTTCTTGCAAGGCTCACAGACCACATACTGGGATGGAGGTGGGTGCTGTGTAAGTCCCCCTGGTGTTTGATCACATCTGGAAATGACATCCTGAGGGATGACTGAGTCAGAGAGCTCTCCTGATGATCAGTCTCCTGGGTTATCTCTGAAGCACACTTTGCTATTAACCCAGCAGGCTAACATAATCAGATAAAATAGAATAGGCTAGCTCTGACCTCTTGCACCCCACCCCAGAGCAGTTCAGGTGATGGGCAGGCACAGCTGGCCAGCTCCTGTCCTGGTGAAGCAGAGCAGGGACAGCCATTGCTGACATCCACAGCTGTCAGAGGTGCACAGGGTTGAAAACTCTCCCAGGGAGCCCAGCTCTGACCTGCTGGGCTGTGATAGTGCCCAGGGGTCACCATAGTAGCTGGGAGGAATGTGGGGACAAGAAGAGGGTGGTGGTGTGGAGTTGGAGCTTGGGAAGTGAGAGAAGGATGAAGGATGCTAAAGAAGCAGAGGAACACAGGGGACTTTGGAGGAAGGGGAGAATTTGGACCTGTCTGGAGTGAGGTCTCCAAGGAGCTGGAGAGGTCCTGGGGGGGTGACAGGCTGAGGGATGGTGGATTGGGACTCCTAGGTCCCTATGGCTGCTGTACCTGGGAGGTGAATGAAGTAAGGGAGTGTCCTGGGGTGAGGCCCCTCCAGAGGGACCCTATTCAGAGGTTTTCTCCCAAATTTGCCCTAAACCAGGGCAGGGAGATGCACCTTCTACACAATCCTGGGCTGCACTTCCAAGTGGAAGAGGAATCTGGTGGGCACCTGGTCAGCCTTGCTGAGTTATAGGTTCTTAAGGCACCTCTGACCCTGCAGGTGGCAACCAGAATCAGTCCCAGGTTGCCTGCTCTGCCTGTGGGCATGACAGTGCCTTGTGTCCTGGTTTAGGGAAAATTCGGGAGAAAACCTCCAAATAGGGTCTCTCTGGGAAGCAAACCCAAACAGCCCCTCCACCCAAAAAGTCTCCTTAGAGAAAAGTGGAAGAAACTATTTATTTAACAAACAAAGTGCCCACAAGCATAAAGAATGAATAATATGAAACAATAAAACCTCTTGTTCTGAAGTGAGATGGCAAACTCAGAACGTCCTTGCTGTGTGTTGCAGCTCACCTCACCCTGTCTCTTATTATTCCGTCCAGCACTGAAAAATGCTGTCCTGGGTCCAGTGGGCTGCAGATGTGAGATCCAGGTATCTCTCTGGGTTTTTCAGTCCAGGACATGTTTAAACAGTCCCAAGAAAAAGAGAAAAAAAAACGGTCCAGGGAATTTCTCTGCCTCAGCTAGCTAAAATCTAATTAAAAGCAAGGAGATCTCTGTCCTGCTGTCTGTCCATGCTGTAGATGAATACAGTCCATGAGTGGAATGTGGAGGAGTCAGTGAGTTTCTGAAAACAAACTGTGCGCTTCTCTTGCCCCCTGCTTCACTCTCAGAACTAGTCTTAAAGGTACAGAACATAATATCCAACATAAACAGAATAGACAACTAGGGATACAAGCATCAAAGTTACCCCAGGACACCTTGCCAGGACCAGCAAAGGCCTGACCTGCTGGAGGCAAGGGGAGATGTCTGAGAATATGAGCAGCAGCCCCAGCACCAAGTGTGGTTCTGGCCCTGCTCCTTGCTCCTGCTGAATGGAACTAGGCTGGCATGGGCACTGAGCCCGTATGGCCCACCATCAGGGTCTGTCCCTCTCCTGGGATCGAGGGCAGTTCCTGCCGCATGATGTGGTGCTGCTGTGTGTAGTGCTGGACCCACACCCACATTGATCCGTATGCTGCAGTTCTGCCTTCCCCCAGCCCTGCAGTTCTCCTTCCTTAGGCGCCTCAGGTTCAGGTGACACCTGCCCTCTGTGCTCCTCGAGGAGGATCTGTCAGAGGTGTGCGAAGGCCAGTCACCAGTTCCTCAGTCTATGTCTGGAACAGGAAGATTTTGTCCTTTATGCCTCATATTTGTGAGAAGAAGCCATCCTTCAGCAATTTTAACCCAGTCTTCCCGATCCCATTAGCTGCACAAGTCCCCTCAGGTGCCAGTGTATACTCTCACATGTGCTGTGACTTCCACATCCTCCCCCATGACCCTGCAGCTCCAGCAGCCCTGCTCACCATGCTGTCAGTGAGGACCAGAGCATGACCAGACCTGATGATTCCTTCTCACACCTCCCTGGTGCACTCAGAGCCACAGCCACCTAGCTCCTTCCCTCCTGCCTGCACTCCTGGCCAGTGTCCCTCTCCAGGAACCACCCTGATCTGCACCCACTCCCCCGCCCCACTTTGGAAAAACCTTCACTCACCTCCCCCAGCCCACCCTGCACTTACATGTTGGTATCATGCACAGAAAGTATCTGGAGGTGATTTTGTGGTGCTGCAGGGTCAGGTCGTTCTCCATCTGCCTTTTGTTGTAGCGCAGCATTCCTGTTTAGGGGGCCTGGGAGGAGCCCAGTTCCTGGAGCTCCTGCATGGAGACACCAGTCCTGCGGACATTCTGTTCCGAAATCTTGATGACAATGCAGAATTGGTGGGGCTGTCAGCTGTGGTCTGCTGCTGTGCCATGACATCTGTCCCAGCCATCCCAGAAGATCCAAAGCTCTAGCTCTGTCACTTCCCAAGAAACTGAATGTGCTGGGTGACGTCAGGGTGATCCACTGTCAAAGCACCTTCATGTCCCAGCTGAGCGGTCCTTCTCCTGCCCATGACCCTGCCTGTACCTGCTCCCTCCCCTGGGCTGCTCCAGCCTCTCTCCCTTGTTCCCTTTCCCCTTCGCCCCCACATGAGGACTTCCTTCCCAGAGGAGGGCAGGGCAGGGCTGTGCAGGCAACGGCAGAAGTTTTCTTGCAAGGAATCATTGAAGCATAGACTTCAATCCAGCCTGGGAAGCAGGTCTGGGGACACTGGAGGCTCCACCACCGGGTTATGGGGTCACCTCAGCGCCTGCCCATCACCTTGTTCCCTGCATCTCCCTGGCCTCCCAGCGTGTGCCTGGGCTGGGCAGTCTCTGCTCTGCCCCAGGCTGCATGAGACACCCCCTGCCCTGGTCCCTACTGCAGTGGCATGATGAGGTGTTATTTTTGGGGTGGTAGGAGGTAAAGGGCTGCAAGTTGTCATCTCCTTGAGACCTGCAGAGATGGCAGAGAGCTAAGGGTTTGCAACACAGTGGGCAGCTGCCTGGCACTGCTGGCATGGCCCTGTCAGCCCGTATCACGGGTTGGCACAGTTTTGTTTTCTGGTTATAGGGAAATGTGAAATGTCTTTCCCTGCCAGGACTGCGGAGTGGTTTCCAGGGGGGAGGACAGGGACCTATCGGAATGCTAGCCAAGATATTGGCAGCTTGTTTGACCAATAAGGATGTCAATGTGACATTGGAAAGGACATTTTAAAACTCCAATCTTCAGCAGATCGGTCTCTCGCTTTGGAATCATGAGGTAACATCGTGGGCGGCCGGGCCGGGCCTGGGTCGGGCCCTGCTGCCCCTCTGGGCATCCGGGCCGGGCCCAGCCGGGCCTCCGAGAGCTGCTGCCCGCACAGGGAGGGCCTGGGCTGGCTGAGCCCTTTCCCCTGCTGCCGGCAGGGAAGAGGGGTGGCTGCAGCTCGGCAGTGCAGGGCCATGTGCTCAGAACCATGGCAGAAGGGGCCAAGCCATGGCCCAGCTTAATTGCTGCTGGCAGCAGAGAACGAAAGCCTGCAGCTCCATAACAACTCTGAGCCGAGCCGCCCTGGATGAGACCGAGGGGTGGGAAAAAGGACATTTACCATCCTCCTCCATCAGCACAGCTTTGCATTTTCTTCAGCCTCATGCAGCCCGGTGCTTGCACCTGGCCCTTGAGGCCCGGGTGGATTTAACCCTTCCCTAGCAACATGGAGCTTTTAAAGCACAACTCTTCCTTGAGAGAAAGAAGAAAGAAAACGTAAGGGTACATAGAACAGACACCGCGTGAAGTCAGTTAGATGAGAAGTGAAAGAACTAATAAGACTGAAATACAATTGAAGAAATGGACATTTTTAACTGGACTTCTCTAAGGTAAATGATGGAGAAATGAACTGTTCTTTGTAGCATCTCAGTGTTGTTGGGGAGAATGCTAATTCTAATCAAAATTGTGGACTGATGTGATTGAGATTTAATTGAGAACTTTAAAGCCCTCACTCCTGGGTTAAAAGGAGGTCTCAGCCTTTGAGACAAAGATGATTTTAGACTAGAAGAAGTATTCATAAATAGTACCCCAGATACACTGAGAGACCTTGCTGATAGAACATCACAGTCTGCAAAAACTCCGGGCGGCAGCAGATGTGTGACATTGGGAGCACTGGACTATTTTGTCTTGTGGCAAACATTTTAATAAAAAAATTCTTTACAGAGACTCTTCTCCTAAAGTAATGAGTGATTATGTCTAAATAGTGAAACTGACTGAAAATCACAAGTTGTGTCTTTCTATGTTGTTTAATAAGAAAGTTAATAGTTTGTAAGGGGAGAGAAGGGTGTTTTAAAGTGTCATTCTGTTTTAGTTTAAGTTTTCTTTTTCTCAACTTTTTTTTTCAACATTTTAGTGTGTGTTAATAAAACTATTTTTGTTTATTTTTAAGCTTAAGCCTGTTTTTTTTTGTTTGTTTTTTTTTTTTCTCCTAATCTCTCCCTCCCACAGAAAAATAATAAATACTAAAACCTACACATTAATTGGTGTTTCCATCCGGTTTCATTAAATTAAGACCATTACAGCCCTGCAGCATGGCACCACTGTCCCACTTGTGGCAGACCTGCAAGCTGGGCCCCAGAGCAGCAATTGCCACCAGCAGCAGCATGGCTGAGCAGCCCACCAAGCACCATGGGGTGACTGGGTCAGCTCAGGAGCTGGGTAGGACCTACTGGGGCAGGACCTACCGGTGACATTTCAGTGATCAACACTGCAGTGCAAGCAGTGCTCAATGTGGGAATGGTGTCAGGGTGATGGAGCTAGTGCCAGGAGCCCAAGAAGCAGCAATCATGGAGACATGCACCACCCAGCAGCTCTGAGAGGTTTATGGAGAAGGAAGGATCTCCAGCCACCCAACCCTCTGAGCTCCTGCCCAGTCATTTCACTGCAGGTAGAGCTGCATCTCTTTGCTGTTCCTGGGGCAGCGCAGCCCCACAATACTGCTCATGTCTCATAGTCCCATCCCTGGAGTGATGTGCACGAGCCCGTAAGGTGCAGCAAAACAACCCCAAATTTTGTTCACTTGTGGTGCCAGCTAAGCATAGAATCATAGACTGGTTTGGGTTGCAAGGGATTTTTAAAGGTCATCTAATCCACATCCCTGCCATTGGCAGGGACAACTTCCACTATCCCAGGTTGCTCCAAGCACTATCCTACCTGGCCTTGGATGCTTCCAGGATGGGGAAACCACAGCTTCTCTGGGAAACACTTGCCAGTGCCCCACCACCCTCACAGACAAGAATTTCTTTTCAATATCCAATTCAAATCTACCCTCCTTCAGCTTAAAGCATGGCAACACACAGCTTGTGATAGAGCTTGCTGTCAGGGCAATTTCCTGCAAACCCATTTGCTGTCTCCTTCCAAGGCTCATTCCTTGCTGTTTACTTGCCAGCTGCATAGGAGCAATTTTTCACACCACAGGTCAAAAATCCTGCATGCCAGGTAGGATAACGGATATGGTGGGTCTGCTAGGGGTCCCTAATGCCAGCAATACTACATCCCACGGAGCTCTGCAGCATTTCCCAGGGAGGCACAGCACCACATGCAGGGATGGTCCTCAGCTGTCTGCAGACACTGGACATGGGATCATTTCTCCTGCCTTAGAATTGAGGCAGCTCCATGAGGACCCACTGTCCATCTCCCAAGGCTCTGGAAGCACGTGGGTCCTTGGAAAGCTTCTATACTGGAACGCTTCATTCTTGGGGCGGTGTGTTTGGTTTTTTTTATAAACGGCATGGAGAACTGCAGATTAACAGCCCAGTTAAGCATCTCATCCCACTTGGAGCAGGGAACAGAAGCTGGATATCAAAGAGCAGTAAGCTGCCTGGAAAGCCTTGGGGATTGTATATTTGGGGTGCAAGAGAGCAGTGACTCGAGACAAACTATCCTGGGGGGGGCTTAACCTTCTTCTGTACCCAGCATAATCTCAAAAGTCATCCACTGAAAATGAAGAACGGATTTGTGGCATGTGATAGAAAAAGGCAGAGAGATGCTGACACTGCCAGATGGCATGATGCGGAAGGAAAGAGTTTTCTGGGGAAAGGAAAGGTTCCAGGCAGGCGGAACCGGAGGGTGGTGCAGACCTTTGTATTCGAGGGCGAAGCAGAGACGTGAATCCAGAACGAAAATGTAAAGCAAGTGACCTGGGAAGGGCCGGGCTGGGGTATTTCAGGTGGCCAGGAATATCCCCGACCGTGGCGGCTTCGTGGGACCAAGCAGAACCAAGTGTCCCGGTGCGCCCGGGGCCAGCGGGGACCCCCGGCCACGCGTGTACCGAGAGCAGGCAGGGCCGGCGAGCACCTCCCACTCCGCTCCCGCGGCGGGGCCGTGTCCCGCGCTCCGCCCCGCCCCGGCACCGGCCGCGCTCCGCCCGCCGTGCCGGCACCGCCGCTGCCGCCCAGGTAAGATCGAGGGGCGGCGGGGACCCGTCCCGGGGAAGGTGTGAAGCGAGGGGAGCTCCCACTGCAAGGCCCCTGTCCAGGACCGCACCGCACCTTCGGCCGGAGGGAGCGGTCGGTGGGGGCCGCCGCTGCCCCTAGGAGCGGGGGCACCGGGGGTATCGGGATTCCCGGGGCGCGGGGCGGGCCCGGGGGCTCCTCTACAGCCGGAGCTGCTGGCGGGGCCGCAATAGGAGCCGGGGGCAGGCGGTGCGGGAGCGCCGCATGTCTCCGCATCTCTCCTGAGATGCAGCAAATGCCCAGGAAATCAAAGCGGCATAAAAATGGGTCGCGGAGAAAAGCCGCGTTTGTCCTGAACGGGGTTTAAGCCCTGTGTCATGTCCTCCCACCAGCGTGTTCTCCAAGTTTGTTTCTCCGTGTTTCGGGGGACCATGATCTTGCCCGGACAGGGGTGAATGTCTTTAAGCTGAAGAAAGGTAGATAAGATTAAATACTAGGAAGAAATTATCCACTGTGAGGGTGGTGAGGCAATGGAAGAGGTTGCTCAGAGAAGCTGTGGCTGCTTCATCCCTGGAAGCGTCCAAGTCCAGGTAGGACTTGGAGCAGCCTGGGATAGTGGAAGGTGTCCCTGCCCATGGCAAGAAAGATGAACTTTAAGGTCCCTTCTAGCCCAAGCCATTCCATGATCCTTGTGTGTTTCTTCCAACTCATGACATTCTATGAACTGCATGGTCTCCTTTGAGAGGGAGCATCTGAATGTGATGGATAGAGCTGGACTGTGGTGTTGTACTGTAGCCGTTAGTCGTGGAAAACGTTGCCGGGATAAACTCCTTCTGCCCTGCTCCAGCTCCTGCGGGGAACGCAGATTGTTTTTGTGCAATGTGGACCTGACAGTGACAGCACAGCAGGGGATTGGCTGCCTGTGATGGAGCAAATGAGAATTAAAAGTCTCTCATGTTGTGAAATAATTTGATTTTTGCATCGAGCACTCTTCATTCGGGGAGAATTTCCAACATTTATGATTTTTATTGGCAAATTTTTTACGATCCGAACCAAATCCCATAATTAATGATTTCCACCTCACAGGGTTGTGTGGAGGGGTGGCAGTGACAGTGCTGCCGAATGAGCCTTTAACCTGGAGCTGGTAAATTGCTGAAGCAGCAGCCAGGAAAACAATCTTGTCTGATTGAGCTCTGACACGGCGTTCCCACTGCACTTATTCGGGAGCCAGCGGGGGGACATGAAACGGCAGCTTTGTAGCTCTCTGTGCTGCCGCTGACACAAACTCCTGGTGACAAGGTGAAGTCACTCCCTGCCCGCATCCTTCCCTGCCCGCGCTGACACGGGGCCGTGCAGCCCATCGCTGGGGCCGGGAGCTGCTCTCACCGTTTTGCAGTGTGACTCTTGCTTCTGTTTCTTGGGACCATTTAAAAGGAAATAACCCCGCAAAGCCAAACCCGCTGCTTTCTCCAGGTGGGTATAAAGCAAATCTTGGACCCCATCAGGAAGTGGTTAGAGAGGTAAAGCTTGGGCAGGGAGGGCTATGCTGAGGGGGGTGGGCAAGCAAAGTGGAGGACAGAACAGGAGGTGGAGGAGAGGTCCAGTGCTGTTCTAAGGTTGTCAGAGTCACCGTGTGTTGGCAGCTGGGGGCCCTGAAGCAAAAGCCAGGCAGCACGATTGGGATGGGTATGGAAAAGTCAGGAAAGTGGGAATGGGAGGGAAGGGGAGAGCTGTTAAGGGGGAAGAATGGGGTGAAAAGCTAGAGAGGTAAAGAGGAGGTTGGGGTGCCAGGGAGACAAGAAAATGGGGTTCCTGTGTGCCAGTCCCCTTGATTTTGGCTCACCTTCTCCATGGGCAGAGGGTGGGCACCAGCGCATTGCATGTCTGCACAAGCAGTGTTACCATGTCTTGCGTGCAGCATCTTCGAGGTGGAGGGACAAGAAGCAGTGACATGAACACAGGAGAGGTCCCCCAGCTGGGCACCCCATTCTGGAAGGCTGATCTGCTGGTCTGGTCTGGGAACCACCAGAGCAAGGGGTTGTGGGACTCTTTTCATATGTTGTAGTGTGGTTCTTGACAAAAATGTTAACTTCAGGATGGAGATCATCTGTTTTCATCCTCATATTGTTTTAAAAATACAAGCTGTCCCTGCCCTCAAAACATCATCTGCCGTCACGCTCTCTTCTGTGTGACTTGATTCTTTTCCCACTGTCTCCTTTTCTCTTGGCAGGCAAGCCCTGTGCCCCTCCCTGGGGTCAGAGCAGGGCTGCTTTGGGTGGTGTTGATAACACAGAGTGCACAGCATGGTCCATGGGGTGGGGGCAGAGCCTTGGGCCCCCCAGTGCTCCAGCCATGCCTGGGCTGTATTCAGAGTCCTGTGTCCAGTGGAGAGAGATGCTTTTTTTGGCAGCAGAGTCTGGCTTGCCCTGGAGACAAGTTTGATTTTGCTGAGCCAGACCTTGCTGGAGAACATGAGGGTTCCTCATTGAGATTGTGGGCTGTGGCACACAGGGTGTTGCAGCAGGTGGAGGATGGACCCCAGGGTGAGCAGAGAGGGGAGCTGCAGGCAACTCAGAGTGTCAGTAGGACTTTGTGCCAGTGGCTGCTGTGGTTTTTGGAGTTGATCTCTGCAGGGTGGTGAGGACAGCAGGAAGGTGCCTCTGGGCTGTGGGACACGGACAGTGTAGCTGTGCTTGGACAACAGCTGGGGCCCAAATACTCTTTCACCACCACTCTGCAGCATCAGGAGCCTGGTGTGTCCATTATGGTGTTTGTGCTGGCTCCTGCTCTGACAGGCTTTGTGGAGATGGACTGGGACTCTGCCACACCAGTGGAGACTGGCTGATTTTGGGGAGGGAAGGAGGTGAGCTGTGGGAGAGTGCTGGTGCACCTCTGGGCTGAAGCCTGGACCCTGGCAGGATCACTAGGGCCAGGAGAATACTGGACCAGAGGCAGGTGTACTCTTGGTGAACTGCAGGACTCTTGCTATCCACCTTATATATTTTTATTAATGCCCTCTGCCCACAAAGCAGCTGAAACTGGCTGAGGTGTTTGAGCTGGAAAGCATCACTGGTGGCTGGAGTTTCACCACTGAGAGGAGATGGTATGAGAAGTGAACCTGAGATTGGGCATGGTGGCACTAGTGTGAAACAAGAATGGGCCTTCAGGATATGATGGAGAAGGATAGTCTGGGTGTACTCATCAAGGACAGGGGTATGTGGACTTTAAAGTTTTTCTAATACTGGCACAGATGTGGAGGAACCTGGTGAGGGTGGTGGCCCACTGCTTAGTTCTGACTAAACACTGTGAGAGTCAAACTAGATCAAATCCCCAGAAAACTGAGAGAAGTGGGCAGCCCATTTCTCTGTGAGTCTGGTGCGTGGGGGAATGTGGCAGGGGTGTGTAGTGGGTCAGGGTGGGTATGTGTCTGGCTGGGATGGAGCCAAGGAGGGTGGTGGTGGGGCTGAGGGATGGGGTTCACTGCTAGGTGCCACTGTGTGTGGTGAGGAGAATGCTCTGCGTCCTGGTGATGTTCAGGACCAGGTGGACCAGAATCTTTGTGTCCAGAGACTAGAGCCTGGGCTGCCCCATGGGACAGACTGTGCTTTGTGGGATGGGATGGAAAGGCTGCGGTGGGATCTGTGCTGCAATTTGCTTGTAGGGTGTGACCAAAATAGGTCTGCTGCTGGGACTGTTGCATGGCTCCTGCTGACCTTGTGTTAAAGACAATATTTTGCATGTATGGAGAATTGTTGGCGCTGTAGTGGGTAGGGTACAGTTTGGGATGAGGGCTTGTTTTTTCCCACAGCAGGGACCAGAGTCAGAGCCAGCTCTTCCCTGCAAGCATGGAGGGTGACGCCAGATGCTCTGGGGCTCCAGCTGCCCCGTCCTCTTGCATCCTGCTTGGGGGATGTGGGAACCAGCTTGCAGAGATGGATGTTAAATGGCTAGAACAGGCACATGGTACCCTTCACTCTTGCAGAGCAGACAAGTTTTTCAGATATTGAGCTCAGTCCTTAAACAGAGCAGAAAAGAAATTACTTGACCTGGACTCTTTAGAAACATGTGTGAAAGATGTCTCAATAAGAAAGTGCTGAGCTCTTCAAATAGCTGTAACATCATTCTGAGTCCAAAAATTATCTATGGGAACTGATAAAGCTCCTGAAGGACAAAGTTCTCAGAGCAGAAATGGGCAAATGTTTGCAGATAACAGAACCCAGATTCAATAAAAAGAAAATTTTATTGTATGCAGGGGCAGTTAAAAACCAGCTGCTTCTGTTCAGCGTGGAGCTGTTGGACGTTGCCTTAGAAGACCTATGCTGCAAGTGACTGAAAACTAGAAAAACAAAGCTGCCATAGGGAAGAGAGGTGGAGAGATCACATACACAGCTGGACTCCTGGCCCTGCCGCAACAGGGAATCCCTGGCCAGAAACAGTCCTGAGGAACCTGGCAAGGGGTAATGTTCACAGCTGTAGAGGAAGGCAGAAGCCTCCTGGCGCTGTGGTAGAAGCCACAATCTCCAAGGGAGACCCTTCCTGACCTCAAACTGGCAGTGAGCTGTTCCCTGAGCATGTGAGCAACCCCTGTGCCCGACCCCTGCAGCTGTCATCACTCCAGGGCACAGCACAGCTGTCTAACCCCTTTCCTTCCTCTACTGGAGGCACCACAGGGGGGCTCAGCACCACAAAATACTCCAGAAGTGGAGTATCCCCAGAGCAAAAATTAATTTCCAGTCCCACCAGGAGACCATCAATGCTCCGAAGTGTTGAGGAAGTGAAATCTTTCAACATCTCCTGTTCCCATTTTTAATGAGTGCTGCATCTGGCAAATGTGTGGATGGGGAGGCCTGTGGTGATCTCCAGATGCCCAGAATGGATCTTCTTGTTCTTTGTAGACCACTGAATCTTTCCCACTGATACCCATCTAAAAAGGTGTGGTACCTTTGAGGACCCCCCAGATATTAGTGGGTCCTGTCACGATTAGTGTTGGGTCCATTCTCCAAAGCTTAAGGGAGGATTAGGGTTTGACCCAGGTTGATATGTCACCCTGCTCACAGCTGGAATTGGGTCAGATGACCCATTAGAGACCTCTTCCAGCCTAAATTCTTCTATGATCTTGGGCAGAAGGTGCAGAGCAAGAGGTGCCACCCTGATAGAAGATGAATACCATCATAGTCATGACCACAACTGCCTTGGGGCTGCCATGTTAATGCTCCCTGCATTAAAAGCTGCTGCGAGGCCCTTTGATCCCACCCTCTTTGGGAAACAGCCACCCCGGGGCTCACACTGCCCGCCTCTCCTTTGTAGTTTTCATTAGTTCTCCAGTACCAAGTTCTCCCTTGACCTTGGGGAAGCTCTCCTCCTCATCCTAACAGAATGTCTTTGGGAGATATCTCTTGTTGACCTTTGCTTTGAGATTCTGATGTGTGTCTGAGAAGAGACTTTCCTCATCCTCACTTGTGTGGACCTTGGCTTTTCATGGATCTGTAGCCCTTCTCCTTCAGACTGGTGATGTCAGTGAAGAGACAAAAGTCAGCTCCTTGGGGGCAGAGCAGGTCCCAGATGTCCCACTTGTTCACTGAATTCCAGTGGTTCTTCAGAAACCTCCTCAAAGGTCTTCTAGGTGCTCTGCCAGGTTGTCCCCAAACTTTCCTCCAGATTCTGCTGCAGACCACTGCAAAGGAAGCAGAGAGCTCACCTGTGTGAAGAAAAAAGTCTTTGGAGTCTGGTTTGTTGGACCCATGTCAGAGATCATTCAGGCATTTCCAGCTGTGGAAGAGAGCCAGTCCAAGCAGTAGTGCCTGGAAATCAAGAGAGGAGAAAGACTGGCTGAGCACATGATCCTGAGCTCCCCGGGAGAACGGAGGTTGGGGGCTGGTGATGGCAGGATGGGAGCATCCATTGTTGTCTGGTTTCCTTGGAATGATGGGCATATTCCTGAGCCTTGGGAACCTGAACTGTGTCCCCAGCAGATCTAGGGCTGGCTTAGGTCTGTCCCAAGTGGAGGACATGCCAGCAGAGGAGATGCAGCTGTGGGAGGACCAGGGCTGTGCAAAGCCTGGAGGATCTGGGATTATAAAACCCAGGGACTGAGATGTTTCTTATTCTAGAAGCCACATCCAGGATCCTCAGGAGTTGGCAGCTGCTCTAGCATCTTTGTCTCCATGCTTCAGACCCCGGGCAGGGTCCCTTCTCTGAGAGCATGTGGTGAGTTGTCACCAAGCCCCTGCTTTCTCTGGCCTCACACCTGCTAGCCCCTGGTGCCAGGAGATCATATCAATCATCTTGATGACACTGGGAGCTCCCACATCACTTAGGAGAGGAAATTTGGGTTCAGAGCTTGAGAGGAGGGGTTCAGTGGAATGGGGAGCGGACAGAGCTGCCTTGAGAAGTGGAGAAACTCCCTCTGTCTGTCAAGGGGACCAGGTGAGGGGTCTTGTGCTAGACTAGTGGGAAGGGAATGAGAAGCAGCCTTCTTGCCTCTTCTTCCTCTGGTGGCACCCAGGGCTGGTGTGGCCAGGGCAATGGGCATCAGGGTGATGTCCACAAAAAGGTGAGTGTGCAGCAAGAAGCTCAGTGAGGCATCTGGAGGAGCCTGGAGAGGCCACAGGGACAGCTGGTGTCCATGTGTACCAGGACTCCCTCACACAGCAGATGAATCATGGCTGAGGGGACTCAGTCAACAGTGGCACAAGTGTGTCTCTGCTCAGTGCTCCACAGAGGTCTCCAGCTGGAGCTAGCTGGGACTGCAAACTGATTCCTTGGGGAGATGTCCATGTCATGGGACATGGCTTGGTGCTCTTGTCTGTGCCAGAATTCTAGGCAGGTGATGCAGGATTATTTACAGCAGCAGGACAGATGCTGACAGATGCTGCAGCTGGATGGGAGGGACCTGGGTGCCAGGCAAGGAAATGATACTGGGGCAATAAGCACAAATTGATGCTCAGGGGAAAAACATTATTTACACCTATGATGTACTAATACAATTATATAGTTATACAGTTGCCACATTAGCTCTTGGAAAGGATTTTAGAGTCACAGCAGAGCACTTGATTAAAACAGGAGCCTGGGGCACTGCAGAGAGCAAAAGCACAATGCTAATAATAACTCTGCCAGCACTGCACTGCTCAGGAGTGGTGCAGGCTCTGGATCCTGCTCTGAGCCCAGTGGGAAATGTGGCCTGGAGTGTCCCTGCCTTCCTGCCCTGTTCCTGCCTGCTCATGGCAGATGGGTGCTCTTGGCCATGTTCAGGCAGTGAACACTGGGCTGAGCCAGGTGGGCTGTCTGGTCTGATATCCCTGTCCTGCAATGAAGCTTGATGTTGCCATATTTTACATATTTTGCTGCTGTGCAGGGGAAGTGCTCATGGTCTGTAGCACTAGACTGCTTCCCATGGTTCTCCTGTTGGATCATTTTCCCAGTTTCTCCTGTTTGGGAGCAGGCTGGTGTTCCTGGCTGTAGGCTCAGGCAGTGCTCTCTGTGGATGATGGAGTCCTGCAGACAGCCTGGTGTAAGGCTGGTTCCTCAATCACACTAGAGTTTTTAGGTATGTGACTAGTTGTTCCTCAGCACCACAACAGCTGCCTCATATTTTGGTAGCCCACTCCTTCTTGCCCTCTCTGAGTAGATGCTGGAGGTGTTCCTGTCCAGCTGTGTGCCACACAGTGTTGCTTTGCTCAGGGAACAGATGATGAACTGGTTTACTGAGCATGGACAATTTGTTCAGGTCAGGCTGTCACACTTCAGGACCTAGCAAGGTTTTATAAGTGATCCTGTATTCGCCTACATTGTGTTGTATATGGGCTTATTTCCTTCTCCTAACAGAACTTATGGTTTTGGCCACAAATCCTGCAGGAACCAGCTCCAGATAAATACCTCTAGATGCCACTAGCACACACATGGCCCTGTTGTGTCCCCTGAGCTGATCTGGCAGAGGAGGCTGGTGCCTTTCTGCAACCAGCTGAGTCTCAGGTGAATCTGAAGCATCTCCGCATGCTTGCTGGGACTGAGGCTGGGAGCAGCCAGATGGCTTCTCTTCTGATGGCATCAGCTGTAATCCTACCAAGAACCATTTTAGTTTTGCCTGGTGAACTCTAGGAGTGGAGAAGGGACACCTCTGATAAGCAAACACTTCCCTCTGACCCTCTTTGGGAGGTTTGGATGTCTCAGTGCCTTGGAAAGGCTGGAGGGACCATCAGTGGAGAAATTAGGAGATGTGAGGTGGGCTTGAGGGGATGGCTGCCGTTTGCTATCTTTAAGGTCCAAACAAAGCAAAGGCATCTCAGATGAATCGCTGACATTCCTGCATTCAGGAACTCTGGCATTCCCCCAAGTCCTTGTTTAAAACCAGCCAGACCAGCTAGAAACCAGTTCCACATCAGCATCTCTGGGAGGGTTGGAGAAGTTGAAGTAATTCTCTGGCATATTTGGGAGCCACCCTTCTGCCATCCAACCTGCCACTTGTCCAGGGGTCCCTGCTGTAGTCCCCCATATGTGCAGCATCCCAAGGGAGTGCTGCAATAGTGCCCGGGCACTGCTTGCCTAGGGCATGATCCTGTCTTGCTGTCACAGTGTCCACTTCTGCCACAAGAAATCCACTGCAAGGAGTTGATCTGGGTTAGCAGGGACTTGATTTGCTCTCGAGGTGACAGTGGCAGTATTTTATTATATTCACTACGTTGTTGTCCTGTATCACTGATACATTAGTGACTCAAAACTTGGTTTGCCTTGCACAAAGCCATTTTCTCTTTCTCTCTGCTTGTTCTGGCTAAGGGCCCTACAGCAGCTACTGCATGTGATGTCCCCACTCCATTTTCCCCCACTGCTCTGAAATCTTCCTCTACATTTATGCACCTTCTTACATGGTATCTTCTTTTTTGCATTTGCTCTTGCATAAACATTGTCATGCTACTTTCCTGGGATGCTGTTGGGAGAAGAGCTCTTCCCTCTGCATTTAATAATCCCTCCTTGCAGAGTATCAAATAACACATGCCTGCTTTGCACCATGGGCAAGCACCAGGCTTGTGTTCCTCTGTAGCTTGGATTGCTTATTCACTGTGATCCAGGCTCTGAAGCTGCTTCTGCAACACAGCTGGGGCTTGGCACTGGTGATGCTATGGATGGAAGGGGAATTTGAAGGTGTGTTTTGGAGGGATATAGCTGAAAACAGAGGGATACATCCTGATATTTTGAGTTGATGTTTAAGCTAGGAAGAGAAGGTGCTTGGTATCTCTTTCCTGGCACTTTTCTAATTTCTTCTTATTGTAAAAATCTTGAGGCATTTTCTAAGCTACAGAAAAATTTACTTTGCCTGTCTCAAAATAAAATTTGGAAATTGTTTTTAACTTCCTGCCCAGATCAGAGGGCTTTTTGAAAAATATATGGCAAAACCATAGTAAATCAGTTCAATTCAGGTAGGAATGAGTAAAATGAATGAAATATACTGTTTTATTGTGTGTTGGATGACACTGTGCTGTTTTCAGTCCTGGAATGGAACTGGGAATGTTTATCTGAATTCTTAGTCTGTACCAAATCTGAGAGCACCCCAACTCAAAGCTAATAAGAGAAACACAATTTGACCTTAAAAACTAAAAACAAACAAACAAACCCACTAAAACCCCCAGCAACAACAACAAACTGAAACAACAACAACAAAAACACCTAAAAAATCTCAATAGTGTAGAAAAAGGAGGTTAATGCAAAATGGTCTGATATCAAACCCCCTTTCTCTAAATAATTAATTGTTCCTAAGTCAATGGCATTTCCACGGGAATGAGCATAACTGGCATAGGGGAACTTGCAGGACTGTGTAATAGAACAGACTTCTTTTTTTTTCAATCTCCTAATAACACAAAAACCCCAACTGAAATGTAATTTATGTTTCAGTCATTGTATTTGGGCTGTGACCTGCGTGCTTAGAGCTTTAATTCCCGAAGGCAGGGCTTCGTGAAGTTATCAAAGTCTGGCCGTAAACGGTACGAATGTTTTTGTGATTAACTTTGATGACTGAATTTATAAACTCCAGCACTGATTTTAGCGGTGTGTCCCAGCCCGGTGACCTCAGCAGCTCGTTCTCCCCATGCCCCTCGGGTCGCCCGGGTGCCCGCAGCGTGTGGCCCGCAGTGCTGGCGGCGGCCGCGGGCACAGGCGGCAGCGCTGGCACGGCTTCGCTTCCCCTCCTTGCCGCACCGGCCGTACCAACTCTCACGGAGCTTTTCTACCCGACGCAGATGGGGATCGACGCGGGAGCTGGGACCCACGAGCTGGCCCTGTAGCATGCGAGGATGTGCCCGCGCCCTCGCTGAGCCGCCCGCCGCCGGCCCCGCTGCCCGTCCCGCCCGGCACCATGGGAGGATGCTTCTCCAAGCCCAAACCAGGTACTGCCCTCCGGCGCCAGGCCCCCGGCCCGCTGTCCCCGTGGGAGAAGTAGGTCAGCGGCGGACGCTGGCCGGGGGAATGTTAATGCTCGGCTCCTGCAGGGAGGATTACTGGGCTCTTAATTCCCCCAAATTCCTCAACGCTCTCACTCCCAGGCAGGGAGCTGTGGGGGGTTGCGGCGGTGCCAGGGAGCGGTAGGTGGGTGGAGGAGAACTCACCCTGTGGCATGACGGAGGTGTCTCTGCCTGGTCACATCTCCTTGTTCTTCACCACCCACCTGCTTCCACCTTTCTGCTGGATACGGAGCAGAGTTGCCCCCGTCGTGCGCCGGTGTGGGTTTGGGTGACAGCTGTCCCAGCGCAGACACATGGGGCTCCAGCACCTTCCTTCTGCCACAGCTTTGTCACTCACTGGCCACCCTTGTTTCTTTCCCTGTGGGAAATGAATGACTTGGGAAGGAGCAGGCCAGGTCCTGGAGCTGCTCTGCTGTTGGGATTTTGTTTTCTTGGTGAAGCTTGTCCATCTGTACTGCTTTTGGCGGGGAAAGCAGCTGCAGACACCTGGACATCAAGAATTCTTCCCTTGCCTGGTACATTCCTTCCATAGCTGGGTTGGGTGGGCTCCCTGCTCTGTACAGTTTGGGGAAGACTGGGTGTGTGTGCAAGGGGCAGGGGTTGAGGGGTGCGTGGTGTGGAAGTGTCAGTGCTCAGCCTTGTCCTGAGCAGGCTGGACATGAGCAGGCACTGTGTGGTCACCCATACTCATCACCCCTGGCAACACCTGCATCCGCTCCAGAAGACGATGGCAGGTCCTGTCAGTGTCCCCAAAGCTGCCATGCAGGAGTGCTCCCAGCTCCCATCCTGCAGCTTGTTTTGGCCACCTCAGAGGGAGCTTAGGGTGACCTTGTCCTTGTTACTTGCTTCTGCCCCAGCACAAAGGGAATCAGAATATGGTGATGATCCATCAGACCAGTCAGCATCCCTCTGTAGCCTTTGTGGGTGGAAAAATGTCTTTTGGGGACCTTTTCTTGGCAATTTGTCTTCACTGCTTGAGGCAGAAGGGATTTCAGGTTGAAGGACTAAACAGGTCAGAATGGAGATAGAAGTGACTCACTGAGCATCCATGGAGTGAGGTCTCTGCCTTTCTGCAAGGCACAGTGAGAAAATAAAGGTGGTTTTCTGTCCTTGACCTTTACTGTGATTATGTTATGGGTCACCACCAAGGTAATATGGCACTGGACACTCTGACCTGTAAGTTGTCTCTCTGAAAGCCCTGTTAATATGTTTCCTTAAAATGTCTGAGGAGTAAAAACACATCCAGGAATAAATGCCTTTGTTGACTAAACTTGTGACAAACTCTGCTATGAGCAAAATTAAGCCCCACTTAATTTTGTAGTCTATCAGTGAAACTGCGTAATCTTGGACCAGAGTTGGAACACCGATGCTCTGCGGGCATCTTTCCCGAGCTGCTGATTTCTGTGGAGAGCTGTATTTGCATAGCAGGGCCAAATGCCTGAAAATGCCATCCTGCAATGCACCTCCATCCCTCAGCTCTGGTTTGGATTAGCATCTTCAAAGGCTTTGCACAAGCCTTCCGCAGCCCCTGGGTAGCTCAGCACTGACTGCAGGGCTTCATCCCAGGCTTATAAAGCCTGCACAAGCAAGGAGGCAAACAGAGGCATTTGAGGATACTGATTGTTCTAGCAAAGGTTTTCATATGGGAACTGTACAGTATTAGAGCTGAGTACTGGACTTTGCTATTTGTAAGAATCGACCTGTTCTTTGTTAGAATAAGCAGGGATAGAATAGAGCTCTTTGCTTCATTAGTGCTGTTTCAACATGAAGGGCATATTTCAGATGCAGCCTGAAGTGAACAGAATTGATTCAGGCACTTTTTCAAGGTGTACATGAGGTTCTTATCTGCTCCATCTTCTTCATTACCAGAGAGACCCTCAGTTGCCCTGAGCACCCTCAAGATAACCTTGGCACTGTGCACATATCACCTCTTGATGGGCAGATGAGTGATACAAGAGCTCCGGGGAGTGGAGTCCTGGATCCCTAAATAGATGTGCTGACTGTACTGCCGGCCAGCTGTGAGGTCTGGCTGCTGCTGGAGCACCCATCTCCCTGTCCAGATATTTCAGTGTTTAATTAAGAGCTTACGTTCAAACAGTGAAGTAATCTGCTATTATCTCCAGCGCTGCAGTCCCGTGATGCCGGATCCTCTTGTGAAGGCCCAGTTCTCAAGCTCTGCATAATTTTCTTGTCGGGTTTGTCTCGGCTGTGTGATGCATTGGGGGTGAGCTGCCCAGCTGGCAGCCTGTGTGGTATCCCAGCACCCGCTCCCACAGTGCAGCCAGGTCAGGATAATGAGTGACAGGAACCATCATGAGCCAGTTCTGTGTGAGCTGTGGCAGCTCTGTCTCTGTGCTGGGTATGGGAGAGTGGCTTCAGAACCTGTCAGCTGTCATTCTTCTTCTTCTGCTGGGCTCAGTGTTTGATGGTGGGGCAGGGCAGTAGCTTCCCAGTGCATGGGGTGTCTGGGGGAACTGGCCCCAGACACATTGTGCATTGTACCAATTCAATTTCAGAATAAAATTTGGGTTTATAAATATTTCATTTAAATGTCATTTTCCCTTTTGGCAGCTGAACCAATTTGCTGGATCAGCTCAGGTGCTGCTTAGCCCTGGATTCCTGGAGGGATCATCCCTCCGGAATGCAGGTTTCAGGCCATAGGGACACCCCATGAGGGGCCAAGAAGCATGAGAAGGAGAAGATGGGGGTAAAAAGGACTGCTGAGAGGCAACTGGGATATGCCCCACACAGAGGCAAGCGGTGAAGTGTGGGACCTGAAATAGGAGAGGGAAGATTTTATAACTCTTTTTCTTTTCCTCTGGACATTTGTCCAGCAGTGTTGGTGGATGCCAAGTGGGGGTGGCTGAGTGCCAGAGACCTGCTGCTTCCTGCATATGTTTTTCTAACTGAGGAAGAAGGGAAAAGCTCAGAGCTACCATTTCCTTCTTCATCCCTGCAGATTCATTTACTTGTGAATCAGTGGACACTTCATGTGCTCACCTGACCCAAATGTGCTCTGGAAAACAAAGTCTGGGGGTATCAGCCAAGTGAGAGATGGGAGATGTTCCCTGCAGGGTGAATTCACTGATAAATCCATCTCCCTCTCACCATTAGGGCTCAGAACCACCAGCTTTGCCCAACCTTTGTCTCATCGTGCGACATGGTCTAGCTCCACAGTCTGGCTGCAAGGATGGACAGCCACATTTTCTGCATATTGACTGTGAAATTGTATGACATCAGCCCCCTGTTTCTTGGGCCAAAGATATTTCACTGGGACTGGCATAAATGGGTATTCATTATATTTCCAAACTCTCTTCTGGAAAATCCATGTCTGCTTTTCTCAATGCCCTAGGAAAATGGTGCTTATGGAGAGCAGCCTCTTCACTGGGTCCTGCAGCAGCTGGGCTGCTTCTCTAGATCTCCAGGAACAGATTTGCTCATAGCAGTGTGGGTTTTTTTAATGCATGGTGCTGGTCCTATTCATTTGCATTAACTCCTGCAGCTGCAAGAGCACAGCAGAAGGTGAAGTTTTCTATTGGTTCTCTGTTCATACACAGAAAATCACTTTCCTGAATCTGTCATTATCCCTTCTGAATCCTGCTGGGTGAGCACGGGGGTTTGGCACTTTGGCAAAAAGCCGTGGATCCCTTGCCTTGCTGAGCAGGCAGAAACAAACAAACAAACAGCATAAACGTGCAGGGCTCCTGAGACATCCGCCTGCCTCCAGGGCCTTCAGGGCCATGGCCACTTGTTTTTCTCCCTCCCAAAATGAACGACCTTCTCCCTGACTTGCTCTTCCATTGTTCTCTCAATATTCTTGCAATAAAATTTTGGGACAACAGAAGAGGTTGGAAAGACTCAGCATCCCTGTAATTCACAAGCCTTGCTGAAGGGCTTGTTTTTCTCCCTTCCTCTACCTTTCCTTAACCTGTTTAGTTCATGAACTTTAACTTTTATCTTCTGCACAGATTTTCCTGTTCGTGACATTTATAAGATGGGGAAAGCTCAATTATTTCCTATGTACTTGAGATACTTCACCAGTCTCTGGCACTTTCCCCTGGCTTGCTATAGAACTCCCTGGCATTTATTATATTAATGGCTTTAGCATGATGAAGTCCCTAGGAGATAAAGTGATGTTTTCCGCTTTGTGATGTGAGAGCTCATCAGTGGCTCCTGATGCTGCTGTGAACATGCTGGGCATGGTGTGGAGCACAGGGGTGTAGCTGGGTGGGCCTGTGGGGAGGGTGGGTGAGCATTGCCCTTCAGGAAGCTTGTCTGAGCACAGAATGACAGAATGATTTGGGCTGGAGGTCTTAAAGCTCATCCAGTGCCACCCCTTGCCATGGGCAGGAACACCTTCCACTATCCCAGGTTGTTCCAAGCCCCATCCAACCTGGCCTTGGGCACTTCCAGGGATGGGGCAGACACAGCTTCTCTGAGCAAACCTGTGCCAGGGCCTCACCACCCTCACAGTAACTTCTGCATGCCCTCACCTGGGTGGCTGAGGAGAGCGCCTTTGCTCCCCACTGTCTCTGCTCCTGTGTCTCCCTGGGTCCTCTGGTCCCCATTACAGGGATGATTTATTGTCAGACCTGTTCACTGGTGTACACATGAGAAAAATGGATTATCCTTGCTTCTCTCACCTATTGTTGAAGAGTCACACTACACTCAAAACCTCACGTGGAAATAATTTTGGATATTTCTAGTTCCTTATTAATAAGTCTCCATCTAATGAAGCAGCTTTATGCACCATGCAGTGTTGGCTTTCTCTTTCAGTTAACATCACCTACAAACAATTAAAGGGGTTTTTGAAGTCTGTCTGAGCCCCAGAGACCTTGGCATGCCTCATATGGAGCTGCCTGAAACTGTTTTCCACTGAACAGGACAAGAACTGTACCTGAGAGGTTGTTTTGCACTGACTCATGGCTGCTTTCAATAATATGTACTTTATGAATGCAAAGTGCCTGATGTAGAAAGAACAGAGGAATAATGGGCTCAGGTAATGTCCTAGGGTAACTTTATGATGCTTGTATCCCCAATCGTCTGTTCTGTTTGTGCTGTATATTGAGTCCTGTGCCTTTAAGACTGGTTCTAAGAGCAAGGAGAAGCGCGGAGTTTGTTTTGAGAAAACTGCCTGACTCCTCCACATTCTTCTGCGGACGGGGTGTTCGGCGAAGGCTTGGAGAGACTGCAGGACAGAGATTTATTTATTTTGCTTTTAGTTAGTTTCAGCTAGCTAGGGCAGAAAAATTCCCTGGACTGTTTTTTTCCCTTTTTCTTGGAACTGTTTAAACCTGCTCTGGACTGAAAACCCAGGGGAGCACTGGGGGCTGCACCTGCGGCCCACCGGGGCCTGGACCTCGGCATTTTCCAGCAGCACCGGACGGACTGGGACTGAGGAGAGACTGAGAGAGAGCCGAGCTCCACCCACGGCAAGGACTTTCTCAATTTGCCATCTCGCTTCAGAAGGAGAGGTTTTATTGTTTCATCTTATTCATTCTTTATACCTGCATGTACTTCATTAGTTTAGTAAAATAGTTTTTTCCACTTTTCTCCAAAGAGGTTTTTTTTACCGGACTGGTTGGAGGGAGGGGCCACTTGGGTTTGCTTCCCAGAGAGATCCTATACAGGGGTTTTCTCCCAAATTTGTCCCCAAACCAGGACATACTTCTAACTGGCGCCCACTGCGGGGCCCGAGAGAGTGAAAAAAACTTGTATTGATTATTATTAACTGCATTTTTTAATTGTCCTTTGTGTGGGGATTAAACAGTCAGAAACCATGTTGCTTCTTGAATTCCTAATGTCTCTTAAAATAGAGTCTTTTCTGCATTTCTGTTCCCTAGGCTTTTTTTAAGTCTTAATACCTTTCTAGTCCCTAAGTTTGTTTTCTTACCCAGAAATAGCTCCAATATTGTCCCTAACATACAGCTTTTACACTAATGATGCACAAATTAGAATAGTTATTTTGCTAGGTTCAGTAATTATAGTTTACAGGAAGCTTATAAAGATACTGAAGTTTGTTTCTGAGTATATTCAGTTTATAGTTTTTTCGTCCTACCCTGCATCCTAGTTCCAGCAGCATGTTTTGGCGATTTATCAATAATTGCACCCAGTTTGTTAGAGGAAGAGTAGGAGATGAGGCTCTTCAGCCTCTTCTTTCCCTCTTCTCTTTTTAGTCAGTCACATCACTTTTAGAGAATGTTCAAGGTCTCCTGAATGTTAAAGACACCACCTTCCTGGTATTTCACCTGGTGACTTTCCTCTATATAGTTTATAGCTTTTCTAGAATGAGTCGCACATTTCTAAACACTGTAGAGCAGCAGATAAAAGCAAAAGAGCAGGGGGATAAATCAGTCACTCAAGCTGCAGCCAACCCCACAGCTACTCAGGTTGCAGCTAAACCAGACAGTGAGGCTAAGACACCAGCAGTTGCTGCAATAAAGAAAGGAAAGAAGCACACGGACAAAACTGATCGACCAGTAGACGATGATTCAAGTAAAAGATCCTCAATGCCTCCTGACACCCAGTCAGGAGTCAAACCACCTGACACACAATCAGAAGCTGAAGCAACTGATGATACACAGTCAAAAGCTGAACCAACTGATACAAAATCAGAAGCCCAAGCAACTGGCACAAGATCGGGAGTCCAACCAACTATTACACGATCAGAAGCCCAACCAACTGCTACAAAATCAGAAGCCCAACCAACTGCTACAAGATCAAAAGCCTGACCAACTTCTACAAGATCAAGAGATACTATTGAGTCCTTTTCCCTGAAGAATCTTCGTAGCCTAAGAAAGGATTATACTCGACAACCTGATGAATCTATAATTAGTTAGTTAGTCTGTCTTTGGGATGCTGCAGGCGAGGCTACAATGCTAGATAGCACTGAAGCCAGGCATTTAGGATCCCTGTCACATAATCCAGTTATTGACCAAGAAATTATGAGGGAGGCTAGTCCTTGCAGTCTCTGGGAACGGGTCCTGGGAAGTGTGGCACAAAGATATCTGTGTGCCGACAATCTCTATATGCAGCAAACCCAGTAGAAAACCATTAAACAAGGGATCCAGCGCTTGAGGGAAATGGCAGTGGCGGAGATTGTCTTCTCAGATGACCTAAACACTAAGAACCCTGACTTAGTACCATGTACACCTGTGATGCAGCAAAAACTTGTACGACTTAAGCCACAAAAATACTCCTCTGCTTTAGCAATAATGAAGCGAGATGAGACAGAGGAGACCGTGCTTGATATGGTGAAGAAGCTCCAAACACATGCAGATGCCGTGCATGGTCCAACACATGCAAGAATCGCAGCTTTAGAAACACAGGTGCGAGAATTAGCAGACAAGATAGAAGAAAATCACAAAAAACTCAAGGAGGACATTCTCCAAATCTCTGCAGTACAAGTTAGAAGCTCTGGCACCACACACAAACGTTCCCTAGATAAAAAAGGAAAAAGCATCCCACAGGCAAAGCTGTAGTCCTTCCTGCGTGATTGTGGAGAAAACATAAAAAGATGGGATGGAGAATCTACTGATGCTATGACACAACAGCTACATGAATTGTTGGATGGCAAGACTATGAGAAGAAGTTCTAGCAAGAAGGAAGCAGCTCCAGTTACCCAAGGAAATAAAGATAATCAAGCTTAGAAGGGCCCTGCCTCTAGCCAGGTAGAGGCTAGGGAAAACTGTGTTTTTTAGACTGTGTGGGTTCATTAGCCTGGCATATCAGAACCACAAAAATATGAAGCCTTAGTTAACACTGGTGCACAGTGCACATTACTCCCATCAAGACATGTAGGAGAAGAATCTGTTTCCATTGCTGGAGTGACAGGGAGTTCACAAGAGTTTACTTTAGTAGAAGCTGATGTGAGCCTGACTAGAAATGAGTGGAAGAAACACCCTTTTGTGACTAGCCCAGAAGCTCCATGCATTTTAAGCATAAACTTCCTCCGAAATGGGTATTTCAAAGACCCAAAGGGATTTAAGTGGGCATTTGGAATAGCAGCTGTAGAGACAGGGGGTGTTAAGCAGTTAAATACCTTGCCTGAACTATCAGAGAACCCATCTGCTGTAGGTCTTCTGAAAGTGGAAGAGCAACAAGTAACAATTGCCACTTCAACAGTGCATCGCCAACAGTACAGAACAACTCAAGATGCTGTGATTCCCATCTACAAGATGATCCGTGAGCTGGAGACTCAAAGAGTAGTCAGCAAAACCCACTCACCCTTCAACAGCCCCATCTGGCCTGTGCGCAAGTCTGACAGAGAATAGGGACTAACGGTAGACTGCCGTGCCTTGAACGAAGTGACTCCACCATTGAGCGCTGCTGTGCCGGACATGCTGGAACTCCAGTACGAGCTGGGGTCCAAGGCAGCAAAATAGTACTGCCGCTGTATGTAGCTGTATATTGCATATTGTTTTTATATAGATGTATGTGTGTGTAGAGCTAGAGTATACATATTAGTTTTAGTAAATTAATGATATGGGGATAAGGGATGGAATGTCCTAGGGTAACTTTATGATGCCTGTATCCCCAGTCGTCTGTTCTGTTTGTGCTGTATATTGAGTCCTGTGCCTTTAAGACTGGTTCTAAGAGCAAGGAGAAGCGCGGAGTTTGTTTTGAGAAAACTGCCCGACTCCTCCACATTCTTCTGTGGACGGGGTGTTCGGCGGAGGCTTGGAGAGACTGCAGGACAGAGATTTTTTTTTTTTTTGCTTTTAGTTAGTTTCAGCTAGCTAGGGCAGAAAAATTCCCTGGACTGTTTTTTTCCCTTTTTCTTGGAACTGTTTAAACCTGCTCTGGACTGAAAACCCAGGGGAGCACTGGGGGCTGCACCTGCGGCCCACCGGGGCCTGGACCTCGGCATTTTCCAGCAGCGCCAGAGGGACTGGGACTGAGGAGAGACTGAGAGAGAGCCGAGCTCCACCCACGGCAAGGACTTTCTCAATTTGCCATCTTGCTTCAGAAGGAGAGGTTTTATTGTTTCATATTATTCATTCTTTACACTTGCATGTACTTCATTTGTTTAATAAAATAGTTTTTTTCACTTTTCTCCAAAGAGGTTTTTTTTACCGGACTGGTTGGAGGGAGGGGCCACTTGGGTTTGCTTCCCAGAGAGATCCTATACAGCGGTTTTCTCCCAAATTTGTCCCCAAACCAAGACAGGTAATCAAGCCAAGATTGATGTTAAATGTTTTATCTTCCAAGTGAAGCCAACAAAAAATATCTGTTTTGATGTCTGTTTCCAAGTTCAGGGAAGGAAGGAGTGATAGAACAGTGAACAGCAGCAAAACCTCTGGCTTCATTTTAATAAAAGTTTTGGGTTGTTCCTGCAGTTGAAGTAAAAATTGAAGTTGTGATACCTGAGAAGGAGAGAAGCAAGGAGGAGATGTCACCCAATGGAAAAGCCAGCCCTCTGATCTACAAAGTCAATGGGACTGCCCGGCACTACCACCTCGAGGAGCATCCAATTGCCAGCAACCCCTACCACAACCCAAAGGACGTGGTAGAAGCATCTGTGTGCCATGTGAAGGACCTGGAGAATGGACAGTAAGTGCCCAAAGTTTTTGCAGATTAAACTTAAGAGACCTTCTAATCTGATCTGGATGCCCCGTCTTGTTCTTTAGAGTTCTTGGAGATGATAATTTAACTTAGTTAACTTTTTTTTTTAATCTTAAAAAATTACATTATGGACAAGTGACAACTGTTTTTACCAGGTCTGCTCTTCTCTGCATGATCTGCACTGGCTCTTGTCTCAGAAAGAGGTGATGTTCTGTAGCAGAATTTCTCAGGAGGCTCGGCTCAACTTGCGTTAACCAACCTAGACATTTTTAAATAAATTTATAGCCTTAGTGATTTTACAAAACAGCAGGAGAAGTGCATGGGTGGAGCTGATGGGGTGGGTCATGTGCTCCGTCCTGTCTGCAGTGCCTGGCTCTTCCAGCTGAGCTCGTCAATTTGCTCTTTCACTAAGGACGCAGCTTTTCAAATCTCTTGCAAATGAGAACACACTTCAGCTGGGCACATTCAGTGCCCTGATTTAATTTTCTGAAGTCTAAAGAGTGTCCAGTCACTGTGCTTTACAGGTGCCTCCTTTCTAGGGTAGAACTACAGGTTCCGTTGACATCTCAGAGGGCTCCATCTGTATGTAAAAGAAAATAATTTGGAATAGCTTTTGTTCCAGTGAGGGAGCAATGTAAGGTTTGTGGGACACAGGAGACTGGCAGTGGTTTGCTTTAAATTGAAGTATTGCCTATGATAGTATCCAAGAACAATCCATACTATAGGCTACTTTGTGCTAAGGTTAAGGGACTTCATGGGCCATAAATTCATTTTCTTAGGTAAGTTCATCCAGGAATAAATGTGTTTTTTTTCATTGCAATGGGAATTATGTATTATACCATTCTACAAAGGGATGCACTAGACTGTTGGATTAAATCTTCACATGATGTGGAGCTGTTGAGGTTGCCTGGCTTGTATCCTGGTTCCAAACAGGACAACGTTAATTTTTGCCATAGCCAGGAGGTGCATGGCCAGGACCCAGAGGTTATTCTATACAACCTCATCTCATTGCTGGGGCAGGGGAAGGGAGTCTCTTGTGGGGAGAAGTGGTTCCTTGTGTTGAGTAACTGTGAGGGACGGAGCGTGGTGCACAGGATGGTGGGGTAATGCTGGTTCCAAGCCACAGGGAGTGGGGTGGTGAGCTCTGAGCTCTGGGTGAGCATTTTGGCATGTGGCTCACTCTCTCTTTTGTACACTTGTGTTGGGGGTTAAGTTTTCCTGTGGAATTTTTCCCCCCATAAGTTGCTAGGAGACTAAATACTGATAGTTAAAGTGTGCTTAACCCGTACAAAAGGAGCGGATCACTTAGTTTAGCGGGAGGGAAAGGCTCCTAGGATCTGAGGGTGGGAGTTCTTTTCGGCTCTTGGTTTTCCGGGGAGGACAGTCGGCGACTGGTAGCTGTGTGGATTCCACGGTTAACGGAGGGGTTCGGTCCTGAGAATTCTATCATCTGTTGGAGCGCCCAACAATTCGGAGTTTTTCGCCTGCCCTGCTGGATTTTGGGCCAGCCCGGGTCCTGCCACCGCGGCTTCTTCAGCACTGCTCACTTCGCTTGCCAGGACACCCCTCTGCCTGCTGGGGACAACCCACCATTTCCAGCCATCAGCCCCGAGTTTCCACCGTTTCAGTTTGGTGCTCTCGGGGTGCCGAGAGATCAGACTGCCCGGGACTTGTGAGACACAGCATCTCGGGGTTCTTGGTTCTGTTTTACTATTATTATAATTGCTGTTGTAGTTTGTCTGTCCTGTTATATTTACTAGTAAAGGACTGTTATTCCTTTCCCCATAGCTCTGACTGAAAAGCTCTGACTGAAAAGCTCTGACTGAAACCAAATTATAATAACACGGAAGGGAAGGGATTCCTAGAGAGGCCTGCCTCTCCCTAGCAGATACCTGTCTTTTCAAACCAAGACAACTTGTGTTATTAATATTCTTGCTGCTAGTCTTGGTTTTCTTCTCTCATTGTTGGTTCCAGTAAATTGTTATCTCAGCCTATGATCTTTGCCTTTTGTGACTCCAGTTCTCCTCCAGCCACCTACAAGTGGGGCGGGGGGGGAGGGAGAGTGAGCAGCAGCATGGTTTTAGTAGGAGCACTAAATAGGGGAATTCCATTCCTAAGCTGCAGCAGACTTATTTAACACCCAACATGGGGTGTGAAGGGTTGAGATATCAACAGATCTGCTCAGCAAGGGTTGGAAACAAAATTTGATCTAAGCTTTTGTTGTATTAGGTAGAGAGCAACTGGCTACAACATTGCTTGGTCTGTTCTTGTGGGTGTGGTGATGCCTTAGGAAGGCTGACCTGAAAGAGAGACTGGCCAGAGCTAGAGATTAAATGAGGTATTTATTGAAAGGCCTTTAGGATACACCTTGGGCAAGACAAAAGCCTGACCAGAGCTGCACCCAAGATAAACTTAGAATGGTCACAAAATGGCTGACTGGTCACGAGGTCTTACATTTTTATAAGTTTTGGTCCATTGGCATATTGGGGTTTAATTGTCCAATTACAGCTTCAGGTTGTGAGGTCCCATCCTTCTTGTTCCTCCCTTCAGTCCACCGTTGTTTATGCTTTTGGGCTTGAAAATTGTCCTTGGTCTTCAGCAGGAAAAGGATTTGTTTTGTCTACCCACTCTGTGAAGAGAGCTGACCAGCACTTAAAATGAGGCTCAGAACTGCACACCTAGGCAGCACAGAAACTGAAAAACATGAAAGCTAAAACTTAAGGCATCAACAGTACCTTACCCTGTCTATATTTTCATATATACTCTCTGTGCCCATCATAGTGCTCCTTTTGAGAGCAGGGAGGGGGATCAGGATCGCTCTGTTGGTGCACTGTGGGATATTGGTTTATGACATGTTAACACTGAGGACGAGGGCCATTTGGGATGTGTATTCAGTGTTGATTTCCTGCCTTGTTGTCTTAATTTAGGAAGATGGATGTCTGCCAGGGAAAGCTGGAGCCTCCCTTGGAATGGAGAATGTAAACAGCCTCCGTCTGAATTATTATAATTTTGAAATTAAAGGGCTTTCAGGCAAAGATATGGGAATAGGAATAACAGTTCTTTACTAGGAATATTAAAAATAAAAATGTAGTAGTACAAAAAAAAGCAAACAAAGAAGAAAAGAAAACACTGTCAGAGTCAGAATACAACCTGACACCCTGTTGGTCAGGGTGTTGGGAGCAGTTCAATTAAGTACTTCTGCAGTGACAGATGTTGTTCTGTTGGAACAGAGATGATCCTGTAGCAGGGCGTCGTTTCCTCTGAAGGTCCAGTGGTGGTGAGATGGGTCTGGTCTTCCACTGGGAATCCAGTGCACACAGGCTGTGCTGGTGTTCTGACTCTCAGTTTTTATCCAGGTGGGAATGCTGGGCTCCTCCTGCTGGGCGGAACATCTCCCAATGGATGATGTAACTGTATCAGCCATGCAGTGAGCCTCGATGGCCCATTAACAGCAGATATTGCTCTCGAGGGAGGATGGGTCCTGGAGGAGATAAAGAAAACATCTCCCCAGCTGGTTTAACGGATGGCAACAGAATACATACTTCTGGTTACATCTTGCATTGCAACCCAAGACACTTGTCCTTGGGTGCCGCCTCTGCGAGTCCATTAATAATTGTACCCAGTCTGTGGGGAGAACAGAGGAGGAAGATTTTTCCCAGGTTTCACCACCTTTTCCTCCTTCAAGCCTGTGACAACAGCTTTTGAGGATTTTGAATTTCCCTTGGATGTCAAGGAAAGCATGTTCTTGTTGCTAAGTCTTCCAGGTCTCCTCAGTGCAGTCCACATCATGTTTAGAGTTCCAAGAGATTTTTAGGAAGGTCATTTAGAGATCTACCCCAGGGGTGGATAGTCATGAGTGGCATGAAATGTGGCAGAAACAGGACTGTTCTGCTCCAGCAGTTTGGAAGTTCACCCCGAACAACTACAGGATCCTGATAAAGTGGGAAAATATTTGAAAGAAAAATGCTGTGGCAGTTCCAGAGATGTGCACTTATGCAATGTGTTGGGCCCTGGCTACTATTTATCAGACAGTGCTCCATACTAGACAGCACAGTTAGGGAGAGGAGGAGGAAGGCAGAGCAACAGGCACCATGGGTACTTCAACTGCAGCTGAACCAGAGGAACAGCCCACGCTGGGAGCACTTGCCTATATATGGAAGAAGACATCCAAGGCAAAATCCATCCATTTAGTGAGGGATGAAGAGGAAGCAGGGCTCTCACAACTGGAGGAAGAGGCAGGGCCGGAGACAATCACCCAATCTCTATCCCTGTGTGAATTGTGGGATATCTGAAAAGACTTTGGCTGCCAGTCAAGAGAGCCCCTGGCAACCTGGCTGCTCCAGTGCTGGGATATCATGACCAATGGTATAGAACTAGGTGGTAGTGAAACCAAGGAACTAGGATCCCTGTCCCAGAATGTACACACTGACAAAGTGTTCAGGGTTAGGATCTCTTTTTTTTTTTTTTTTTTTTTTTTTTTTTTTTTTTTTTTTTTTTTCTCATAGAATTTTAGAATAAGTTGCTAGGAAACAAGAATGACCAGAATAGAGACAAAAGAAATGACCAAGCTCAGGGGAGGAGGGCATCTCACTGGCTACATTTCTCTTACCTATCTCTCTGAGGAGCAGGGATACCAAGAGAATTCGCTTCTGCTGCCAGAGCCTAACCCAGTCCTGCTTCTTCTGCTGTGGGGTTAGGAGGAGGAGGAGGAGGAGGTGACGTGCTGAGGAGGCCCCATCCATATAAACAGCTGACTGAAAATGAAAAGCAATGTGCTCTCTTCACTGACAGTTCCTGCCTTATTGCAGGCATGCATTGAACATAGAAAGTTGCCATATGGGGCTCTACACAGCGAGTGGCAGAAGGTATTGAGGGACAATGTGGATCAAATCAGGTTGCAGATCTGAAAGCTTTCCAGCTGGCTTTCGATATTGCTGAGGGAGAGAAATGGCCAACACTCTACCTCACCAATGACTTATGGATGGTAGCAAATGCTCTGTGGAGGTGGCTGGAATGATGGAAAAAGGCCAACTAAGCAGCACAGAGAGAAACCCATCTGGGCTGCTGAATTGTGGCAGGACATCGCTGCAGAGGAGTTGGTTGTCAAAGTCCATCATGTGGATGCCCCTGTCCATAAGAGTCAGGCACTGAAGACCATCACAACAATGGACAGGTGGATTGAGCTGCCAAGATTAAAGTGTCTCAGGCAGATCTGGGCTGGCATCATAAAGGTGAGCTATTTCTGGCTTAGTGGGCCCATAATACCTCAGGCCATCAAGAAAGAGATGCAACATGGCCTCATGATTAAGGGTTGGACTTAACCATGGACACTATATCCTGGGTAATCCGTGATTGTGAAAAGTGTACTGTGATCAGGAAGGCCGAGTGGGTAAAGCTCCTGTTCTCTGGGGGGCTGGTGGTGCATGTAAGCAGGGGGAGACCTGGCAGATCGATTGCATCACACTGCCGCAAACCCGCTGCCAAGGCAAGCATTATGTGCTGACAACGGTAGAAGGCATGACTGGATGGCAGGAGATATACCCCATGCCTGGAATGTGGCATGGAGATATATCACTGCCTGGAACACCGTTTTGACCCTTGAAAAGCAAATCCTGTGGCAACATGGCAGCATTGAAAGAATTGAGTCAGACAATGTGACTAATTTCAAAAATATCCCTATAAACACCTGGGCTCTGTTAAAGTTTTGGAGGAACTGAGCTTATAAACACCGAACAAGGTATTTAGTGGGTGTACCATATTCCATTATGCACCAACCCCTGGGAAAATGGAATGGTACAATGCACTGTTAAAAACTACACTGAAATCAATGGGTGGTGGGATCTTCAAACACTGGGATCTATATTTAGTGAAGGCCATGTTCATGTTGTCAGTTAATGCCAGAGGGTCCCCCAAGTTGAGCTGGCCCTGCCCAGTCAAAACCTCTATGTACAGCAGAAGGAGATAAAGTTCCATGGTGCATGTGTAGAATGTGTTAAGGAAGTAAGTTTGGATCCATACTACCTCAAGCAAAGACAAATCCATCTCTAGGATTGTTTTTCCTCAAGAATGTGGGTACCTTTGGTGTGTGATGCAGAGGGACAGAGAAATACAGATATCCTCGAGGAGATTTGACATATGCAGGTGTGGTTGACCTACTACAACCTGTGAAGGTGAGTAGTGGCAGCGGGGCTGGAGAGGAGCAGAGCAGAGCACAGGCAGCAGCTGGGATTGCCTTGATAGTGGAGGGAAGAAAAAGAGGGAGACTGTCTTGGGAAATACTGGTTGCACAGGGAGGGTGCTGTTCCAGGGTCAAGATGCAGCCTCACCTGCATGGAAGGTGTCCCTGCCCTTGGCAAGGGGTAGAATTGGAGGGTCTTTAAGGTCCTTTCCTACACAAACCACCCTGTGATTCTTGAACAGCTAGATTGACTGGGGAACAGGGAATATGATAGACAAAGATGAAAAGATTTGGAGAGATCTTCTGGCTGCAGGGAAGGTGAAGAAAAGCTGGCTGCAGCCTGTGAGAACATACTTGGCTGCAGGTGGCCATACCACGGAGCTCCTCAGCTAAAGCCAGGGCTAGGAACTGGCATTGGTTTGGTAGCCAGTCCCATGTGCATCACCTGCTGCTACTTGCTATGAGTGTGACAGCAGATGTGCCAACACCAGACATTTTAGGTTGAGAATAGCTGTTTTCTAGCAATCCAGGTCAAGATAGGAGTGCTGTGAGAGGGTCCAAGAACTCATGTAAACAATAGGCCAATCCAAAGGAGTCCCCTTGTGCTGGTACCCAGAGGGCTCTTCTGGGATGATTCTCCCAAGGAGTTTGCTGGGCAGGGGTGTGCATGGGCATGGCAGCAGTACAGGGGGCTAGCATGAGGCTTTGGGCACCACTGCCTTGCATCAGTGGAGTCTGCAAGCACAGAGTATGCTTTCTGCCCCACCTTTATGTCTTTCTGCTACCAGCATGGCCTCAGCAGAACTGAGATGCAGAAAGATATTGGAGGATAAACTGGTGCTACTGTAGCCAGCCAGTCTCCCAGCAGGCTAACTGGAGGGACAGAAAACAGCCCCCCAGTACTCGCACAGCTCTTGAGCAAAGGTCCTTTGCAGGCCAGAGCTGAGATTTAGCTGTGCCTCCCAAGTGGGGAGAGGGTTGAGACAACAGGACAAATCCCCAACTGAGTAAATAGCTCAGCAGGGTGCAGGGTAGTGTAAAATCATTCTCTGGATTACTCTGGAGTGAGTGCAGGATGGGAGCTTTGCAGGTGGCTGTGTGCTGGCTTGAAGACACCGGGTCTTGTTTTTGACTCTCTCAACTCACACAGTTCCTTGGGTAAGCTGTAAATTCTTTAACTTATCTTATCATATCTTCCCAGGGAGTTATGGTTGCCATTGAACAGGTTTTATCAGCTGAGGAATGCAGCAGGACTTGTACTGCTCCATTTCCCTTGTGCAGAGGGAAGAGCTCCAAGTGCTGTGTCCTGCTTGGGGAGGGAGCAGAGCTGCATCTCTGAGGAGCAAGGTGGCCCAATTAATGGGGCAAAGGGTAGGTGTGGTGAACCCTGCTGGCTTTCACCCAAGGTGGCAAGGAAATTGAGAAATTGAGCATATGTCATTGGACAGTTGATGCTTGTGAAGCACTTGCTGAAAAGTCTGGCTTTAGGTGGGTTTGAGGGTGTAACAGAAATGTTGGGCTGAGCCCTGTTCTCATCTCCATGGCTTCAAAGCAGAGTGGGGCAAGTGACTGTAGCTTGGGGGCAAATAACAAGATCGAATTGGGATGTTATCTGAGAAGGAGTGAGGATGCAAATTCTGTCCCATTCTGAGACCCTGGAACCTAGCCTATATGCACAGCATTCCAGAATCATACATGGCCCCCCTTCCTTGGGGTTTGCTATGGCCATGGTGATATGTTCATCACCCCAAAGGCAACACAGGTCTCGCCAGAGCAACCAGGATTTCCAGATAAACATCAAGCTGTGTAGGAATAGGCTTTCTGGCTGGAAGAGGGGAAGTCTCCAGGGAACAGCAGCTCTGTGTTCCCTGTCCAGCTCCGTACAAAAGGAGGGCTCTCTCCTCAGTTCTTACTTTCCTCCATGGTTGGCTGGAAGACTCTTCTCTGGGGAAGCAGCTGCTGATAGTTGCATTGGAAAGAGGTTCAGTGCCTCAGGCAGACCATGGATTGCAGAGTGGATTGGGACTATTGGTTGGTAAGGGATCATCCAAGAGGTGAGAAGAGACAGAATGTGCTGAGAGGGAGGTCTGGTGGCCTGGTGGAGGCACAGAGAGTAAATGTCTGCTCAGTGCAGAGCTACATCAGTGTCACTCAGCAACGCTTGGGCACTGCTCTGCAAAGCTGTGGAAATGTCTTTGGCCAAGGTCTGGGCAGGTGGAGGAGTGGAGGCCTCAGTGCTGGAGCCTTCTGCACCCCAGCCTGCAGAGAGGATCAGTGAGCAGCCTCCGGGGAAGGATGGATGGTTGAAAGACTCGTGCTCCAGTAGATAGTGCCACTGACTGGTGTAACATGGATACCAACACGAGCCCAGTCTGTGCGCGGTCTGCAGCGCTTGGGAACTCTGGCAAGTATACGCACATGTTGAAGCTGCAATGCAGAGCCTGGGCCCAGTCAGCCTGCAGCAGGCAGAGCCAGAGCCGCTAGGCACCATGCAGGAGGCACAACATTCCTACATCCCGAGGAGATGCTGTGGACAAATTCACCTGCATGCAGCTGGTGCAGAGGTGTGTATTGCTCAGTTTATTCCCGGGACAGAAGGCTACAGAGCACCTCCTGGACAACCAAGGGTGGTTTAGAAAATCCAAGAAAGGATTTTCTAAAATGTTACTTTTCACTGCTAGAGGCATCATCATAATACAGCAGATGGGTGTGCTCAGTAGCTCTTTCTGGCTAGCAAACAAGGTGCATGATCAGCAAAGAGATGCTTTTGGCCAGGATGGGGCTGAATCTCAGCCTGGCTTAGCTGGTTAAGGAGGGATGTGTGGCCCAGTGAGCCTAAAACCTGCTCAGTATTGTAAACAATTCTTGCTGCACTAATCACACTTTGATCCAGGGTACCACACCATGGAATCATTGAATCAGAATGGTTTGGGTTGGAGAGGACTATTAAAGGCCATCCAGTCCAACCCTCTGCCATGGGCAGGGGCACCTTCCACTAGACAAGGTTGTTCAGAACCCCATCCATAGAACCACAGAATATCCTGAGTTTGAGAGGACTCACAAAGATCATCCCGTCCAACCCACAGCTCTGCACAGAGCACTCCAGCAATCCCACCCTGGGCATCCCTGGCAGTGCTGTCCAAAGGCTCCTGGAGCTCTGGCAGCCTCGGGGCCGTGCCCATTCCCTGGGGAGCCTGGGCAGTGCCAGCACCCTCTGGGGGAAGAACCTTTCCATAATATCCAGCCTCTCTCCTGGCACAGGCTTATGACATTTCCTTGGTAACTGCTCTGCACTTCCATTTACCATCAAAGTGTTTGGCTGAGGCATCAGTGAACCAGACGTCTTTAACTTCAGAGTATGATGTAACTGCAGGAACACCAAGTATAGCATTAGGGTTATGTAGCTGTTGCAAAGCCAGCATATCTGGGATCATGGCTGTCTGTAACTTTGCAGGTTTTGTTGGCCGCTCACCTATATCCGTTAGGCCTGTGACTCATGAGACGTGCACACCATTGGTGTTATCTTTGTGCAATCCCACCTTGTGGAGCACAGCCCTTCATAATATTGGCTAACAGGTTAAAAGGTCTTTGGATTTGCACAGATTGGTGCTATTGATTTTTTTCTACTGTTTAAGAGCTCAGTTCAGAGATAGTAATCCCTTTTCCCAGTCAGAGTATCTCTTCTCAAGATTTTTTAATGCTGCAGAACTGAACCCTAATGGTTGTTTAGGTCTGTGTGAACCTTTCTGGAATATGTTACAGTGAGTCCCATATTCAGCAAAACCCCATTCAGCTCTTATAGGATCATTGAAATGAACTGCCCCAAGTGATGAATATATTTTAACTCCTCTATTAGCATTTGTAAAGTCTTTTGTGACTATCAAGCCACCCCTAAGTCTGGCTTTTGCTCATTAATGCATGCAGTGGTCTTGCTCTATAGAAAATCCAGGAATATGATTTCTCCAGTATCCTGAAACGTAACCATGAAGAACATGTCTTTTACATATAGAAGTGCCATCCATTCATGTGCAGCTGCCTGCAGGGTGGCACTGAGACTGGCAGTGTTTGGGATGAGTCTTCCCATGTTGGCCTTCAGCCACCGATGATCAATCATTAAGCACCAGTTCATGTCTAGTTTCCTCACTGACCAAACAGGAGAATTATAGGGGGTATGTGTCCTAAATATAATACCCCTTTGTTCTAAATTTTTAATAGATTCATGTTCTATTTTTTTCCAGATATTTTATTATATGGAGTTTCTGTGGGTCTGGATGACCAAACATTCCTGTTGTGCAATTGCCAAACTTCTTTTAAGGATATCATATCCTGAAATGTTATCTTTGTGATTTGTGATTAGCAAATGTGTGTGCGGTCATTCATTTTTCCCCAGGTAACCATAATCAGACTTTGACAGTGGAATATATAATACTTGGTCCTTTGAATTCTGTTAGATAGACTCTTTTTCTTTTAAAACTTAAATTTATTTTTTCAGCATCTGTGGGGGTGATTGGAGATATTTGGGCTCCTGTAGTAATTAGAAAATTTAAATGTTATTTTCCTACTGGTAAGTAGATATGGGGCCCATCCTTATCAGACTATTGATGGGTAATAACTCACTTGGTGAGAAGGCCCAAAGTTCACTCAGAGCTTAGTATTTTTTTCCTTTTATGTTTCTGTTAACTCAAAAGGGTTGGTGGGGGGTGGTTCCTCTGGAGGTTTTCCATTACTTGTGTTCCCTCCATCCTACACCACTTTGACTAAGTCTGCTATCCTGCATTGGACTGTCCCCGAGGGCATCACAGGGGACTCCTAAGGGTTCTCTTGCTCCCACCAGCAGCTCCCTCAGCAGCTGGGAAGGTGCTTTGAGCTGCCTCTTGGCACAATGATGTATAAATTAGATGCTGCCACTCAATGGCCCAGCTTGGATGTGCCCCAGGCTGGGACAGCAGAGCCTACTCCAAAGCTGGCTTGGTGACAAGGAATGACCTGCATCTGTAGTCACCTGAAGCCAGTAGTGAGCAAGTTGAAGAAGGAGGGGAGCCTTGGTGGGACTAGGGCTGGATTGTAGGGTGGAGTGGTGGCATCTGCTGTAAGGTGGATGCTCTGCCACCTTTCCATATTCCTCCTCCCCAGGATGCGGGAAGTGGACCTGGGCTGTGGGAAGGCTCTGCTCATCAAGGAGAGTGGTGAGTTCCACGCCGTGGGACACAAGTGTCCCCACTATGGGGCTCCGCTGGTCAAAGGTCAGTCTGCATCACGTCCTGGAGAGCAATCAAGGGCATCACAGAGCAAAGGACAGCCCCTGACTGTGCTGCCAAGACTGCAGCAGTGCTGCACTGCACACTCAGCATCACCTGGGCATCTTGTGGCTGGGGAGGGCATGGGCTAAAAGCTGGAGTTGCACAAAACTCCCCAGAGCACTTTGCCAGCTCTGGTTTGCAGCTGCCACTGCTGATCACAGGGCTGGGGCTGCTTCTCTTTGAGGGGAAAGAGGACTCTGAGCTGATGGGATCCTTTCAATAACAAAAAGAATGTTGCTCATATTATTTACTGAAGTGGGATGAAGTGGAGTGGTTTCCTGTCTTGGGCACCGAAAAATATGCATTTTGGCACTTTCTCAGCACAGGCTTCAGGACCCAAGCCTAAGCAATGGCAGCAGACAGTGCTGGCCTGGCTGTGTACTGATTTGCATCACCAAAACTGGAGCTGGGAGGGCACTTTGCTGGAGAGATCCTGGGGAGGACAGGGGAGCATCCTTCTGAGTGACCTCTGGGCATTGCTGGCACAGCAGCTGTGCTGGGTGTAGCAGCCATGCTCTCAGCCCCTCCCCTGGGGTGAGCAGCTTGCTGAGCAGGGCAGAGGAGTCCCATGCTGCCCTGGAGGTGAGAGCTTACTCCCCTTTCAGAGACCTGTGGTGCATTCTTCAGACTGGCTGGCTCACAGGGATCTCTCTGGGGACTTTGCTGCAGCTGTAGGTTGCTGTCCCTGCACCTCACACGTGGTGGTGATGAAATTTGGCACGTGCCTGAGCAAGCAGAGACACGAGCTCAAGACCAGTCTATGGCCACATGGTGGCCCATGCTCTGCCCCGGCATTGTATCAGGGAACGCTGAAGTCCAAGGTAGCAGCCTCTGAGCCAACACCTAGAGAACTGAACACATGGCTTTAGACATGCCTGTGCCTTCCAGGCATGTGCAGGTGCCTTGCTGTGCCAGGGTCTGCTCTGGAACACACGTACTCTAAATCAGTGATGCTCTGCCTGAGGCACCGCTTGTTCTGGGTCATAGTGCGGCTTCTAAGGATGACCATGAGACTCTGGGGATGGCAGCCCCATCCTGGTTGGAGAGCAAGGTTACATCCCAGAGCAGACAGCTTTGGAACTCTGCCCAGAGGTACTGGAGGACCTTGCCATCCAGGGCATTTTAGAAGGAACTGCTCATATAAGATCCCAGTGGTCCCAAACATGCCCAGTGTGCATGTTGAGAAAACTCCAGTGTTGCCCATCCAAGTCCACATCAGCTGCTATGTGTCCTGTAGGAGAGGTGCCATCTCACAGGAGCACCAACCCTGCTCTGCCATGTTCCTTGCAGGGGTTTTGTCCAAAGGAAGAGTCCGCTGTCCCTGGCATGGGGCTTGCTTCAATATTGGCACAGGTGACATTGAGGACTTTCCCGGCTTGGATAGTTTACCCAGGTTCCAGGTGAGATCCTTGTCCTTGCAGTAGGGGAAACCATAGAATCATGGGATGGTCTGGGTTGGAAGGGACCTTAAAGCCCATCTCATTCCACCCTCTGCCATGGGCAGGGACATCTTCCACTATCCCAGGTTGCTCCAAGCCCTGTCCAATCTGGCCTTGGACACTTCCAGGGACGGAGCAGCCACATCTTCTCTGGGCAACCTGTGCCAGGGCCTCACCACCCTCACAGGGAACAATTCCTGCCCAATATCCCATCTAATCCTGCCCTCTGGCAGTGGGAAGCCATTCCCTCTTGTCCTGTCACTGCAGGCCCATATCCAAAGTCCTCTGCTCTTTTGGAACCCCTTAAGGCATTGAAAGTGGCTTTGAGGTCTCCCTGGAGCCTTCTCTTCTCCTGGCTGAGCAATTCCAGTCTTCTTTAGGGCTGCTTTTGATTCCTTCATCCCCCAGCCTGGACTAATAAGGTGAATTGCTCACATCCAGGTGCAGCAGCTTTCATTTGCCCTTACTGAACCTCATGAGATTCCCATTTGGCCACTTCTCCAGCCTGGCCACATTCCTCTACATGGATCCCTTCCCTCTGAAGCATCAACCACACCACTCAGTTTGGTGTCACCCACAAAATGCCTCTTTTTATTGTGATAAAAAGAATGTTCTATATGGCATGGAGTAAATACTGTCCAAGGATGTGCTGGTGTCACCAGTGGAGAGCAGCTCCTTCTCCAGCTTCTTCGTCCCTTGGTGCAGCTCCCTTGCACCCACCCACAGGCATCAGACACCTCCTGGGAACCTGGGGGTGCCCAGTCTGGGAGGTCTCTGGAGTAGGAGTGGGATGGGAATGAGAAACCATATGTCAGTTTGGGGAAGAAATCCGGTTGTATACTGAGCATCGGTGTGTGCTTGATACGAGGAGGAGATTCCACAGCCTCGAGCTGGCATGAGACCTGCTCTGGCCTGAGCTGCTCCTACAGGTGACCCAGTGCCACCACCCCTCCTTCCTTAGCTGTTGCCCAGAGGGAGCCCTTGCTACTCTGCAAACCAGCACTGTTCTCTCACCCTCAGGTGAAGATTGAGAAGGAGAAGGTGTACATCCGAGCAAGCAAGCAGGTGAGGGACCACTGACATCCAGAAATCAAGGCCAATGCTTTAATTTTTTACTGTATGTGCATGGGGGTGGGGAGAAATGCTTATCTTTGATCCTCTGGCCAGGGAAGAGGGATGTGTGAGTATCCAGTTTATATGGAGGTACAAGTGGAGCAGGGCAGAGGTGTTGAGTTCCCCTCTCACCTAGCCCCCTGCAGCTGCTGGACACCTGGCCTGGGCTGTCCATGCTTTCAGATCTTACAGATGTTTATCCTGCACTTGTCCTATATTTCCTTAAACTCAGAGCAACTTTTAATTTAACTAGTCCATGGAAAGAGGCCTCTTCCACCAGCCTTTTAGCCTTGTCTGAATATGGCATGGTAATGACAGAGGCCATTTGTGCTCCCTCTTAAGCCCACACCTCAGCTCCTGCTGGAGAGGAACCTGATGCAGGGGTAGAAAGGGCTCTCCTGCCCTGATGGATGCAGAATGAAGCCCACTCAGGCCACTGCCATCTTTCTTTCCATGAAAAGCCTTCTTTTGATGCATGGTTGTATGTACACGTGTAAATCCAGTGGCTCAGAGCCCCAATGGGCCCTTATAGCACTTGGGGTAGATCCAGAGATGTCACCTGAATGGCAGCGCTTCAACTCCAGCTGATTTGGGGATGTGATGAGGGGAAACTGTGTCTATTTGCTGTACCAGGAAGAGATTTTGGCCTTTATTGCCTGGGAACAGGGAATCTGTGCAGCAGGGCTACACTGGCACAGGTCCATGCCTGTGCTCTGGTCGATTGGACAAGTCCATCAACTTTGAATATCAAATGTACAAGCTCTGCTCAGCTTCAGGATAAAATTTCTGACAGAGCTTCTTTGTTCTTATCTCACCTTCGGTGCAGAATTGCACAAGGACACACCTGCTTTTTCTATTGCCCCACCACCACTCTACCTTCTGAGTAGCTGTATGGCTTTGCAGAAGGTGATGGATTTTTCTTTTGTACCTTGTAAGGGGTAGTGCACTGGACATTGGAATGGTATTTGGATGAGCAGGGGTTTGAAGTCCTTGTTCAGTACAGTGGTGTGGTTGTTACCTTCCTGCCCAAGCTGGTGTATGACACGACTGCAGTTGTCCCCACCCCTGCCTGTCTGCCCAGGGTAATGCTTAGTGAAGATAATTGCTTTTCTTCTTTTTGGCGGTGACACAGGCTCTTCAGACACAGAGAAGGACAAAGATGATGGCAAAGTGTATCTCCTTGAGCAACTACAACCTGAGCAGCACCAATGTGCTGATCATTGGCGCAGGTAGGGGTGGCACATACTGGGACCACTGTGTGTATCTCCTCGCAGGCAGGGATGCAGGGAGGGGGTGTCTGTGTGCCCTGCACCTTCTGTCACCCCTACTCCATTCCTCCCTGTGCAAAGGGTCACACCAGAGGGTCTTCCTGAACATTTTTGTCCTACATGCTCACGATCCAAAGGTGCCCTGTGGTCCAGTGTGTAGAGCTTTGTAGTTCTCTGTTGTCGTGCTTTGGAATGAACCCCGAATCCTCTTCTTGTTACTCCCTTCCCAGTTACATCAGCAAACCCTGATTTCCACAGATGATGAGTCTAAAGTCTTTTCAGGTCCCTGTGGTGTTGATACACCTTTTTCTGTTGGAGCTTGCACATCACTGTCTCATCCCATTGCAGTTCCAAAGTTTTCACCTCAAGCTGCTTCTCTGCAGATGAGTTCTTCCACCTTCCCAGCAAATATCAGATCCTTGACAAAATAGCAAAGCTGCCAAACTCCATCCCCTCCCCTCCCTATCACAGCTCTATTTGTGTATTGCCATTTTTGTAGAAATCCTGATGAGGTGGAGCCCGTCTGCTGAGTTTCTGGAATGGGTTAGATGCCAAGGCTGGGCCATGTTTTGGTGAAATGGAGGGTGGGAGGAGGACAGGAGTGTCTGTTCCTGGGTCTGGAGGAAAAATCTGCTCCTGGCACATGGATTGTACTTAATTCAGTCTCAAGGTCACCAGATCCGAGCTGTGGAAGTTAGGATCATCTAAGGTGCATCTCACAATCTGAGCAGAGGGGAAAACCAGCTTTACTGGCTTCTCCCATGCTGCTGGGTGACATTTTTTCCTTCCTTGAGTCCTTCCTTTTTCTTGACTGAATGCCAGGGTGGGACATGCTGCTCCCTGAGGTCCGCTGGAATGTCCAGGTGTGCTGCAGGTCTGGACAGTCATCGCAATCCTCAGCGAGGTCACTCCACAGACAGCGTTAGCTACTGCTGAGAAAACTTTCTCAGGCTTTACCAGATAAATTTACAGGTCTGTTAAAGACCAGAGTCTATTCTGGTGGACACCAAAGGAGATTTCAAAGCTGGATTTGTGGAAAAGTGTTGTGGAAAGACTGCCCATCCAGCCCTGTGTCAGGGACTGAGATCCAGCCATGCCCAGCAGAGCTAAGAGCAATTGACTGCAGTCCCTCGCTTATGTGAGGGTCACCCTGACATCAGCACAGCGTCAACTCTTGCTCAGGATGTTCCTGGCAGCATGCACAGGATGTTCACCCACCTATCTCTTCTCCCATTGTCCCCCAGCTCCATCAGTGGGAGTGTCTTGTTGGTCAACCAAACCATGATATGGTTCAGGTCCATCTTCTCTCAGTGGTGTTACAGAATCTGTGACTCTAAAAACACTTACCATGGAGTGAGGTTTCCTAGGCTGAGGATAGACTCCAGACTTCTCACCTGAGCTCTCCAGTCTCATCAGTTCAGTCAGGGAAAAAGGGACATGCAAGCCAGGCTGCCTTGCTGCAGTGGGACAGCATGTCCCAAGACAGCTTTTTGTTCAATTTAACCATTTTTACTGTGATTGAAACAAGTGAAAAAAAAAATTAAAGAAAAGCATGAAAAATGCTCTGCAGTGAGTCACACAACCAATCCCTTGACCATGGAGAAGAGAGGGCTCCCTGCTCTCCGTGCTTGGCTATAAATTCACCAGCAGCAGGGTGTGCAGACCCTTCCCCGACTAGAGAAGTCCAAGGTTCTGAGCAGCTGCTTGTGCCCTGGAGTTTGTGAGAAGGGTGTAGGCATTAGCAAACCTCCTCAGATGTGCTCTTTGTGAGTTTGTGACAGTTTAGGGACAGACAGGAGGATTAATGTCACAGTCCATAGACAAAGCATCCCTTCTCCAGCCTCGTGTATCTGCTCCAACCAGCTCCCCATGTGAAATGTTTGAGTTAGGAAGGGCTGTGACGTGAGTCCAGGGCTGGTGGAGATGGCGGTTTTGGAATCAGCCCCAGTGAGTTTGCCAGTAAAGGACACAAAGCTCGCAAGGCCACATACACATGGCTGTCACTGGTCTCCTTCTCCCTTAGGGGCAGCTGGGCTGGTCTGTGCAGAGACCTTGCGCCAGGAGGGTTTCTCTGACCGGATTGTGATGTGCACCATGGACAGACACTTGCCCTATGACAGACCAAAACTCAGTAAGGTTTGTATAACTCTGGGTATGCCACATTCCTCCCCAGTTCTAAAATTTGCTCTAGAACCTTTCCCCACTGTTATTCATTGCAGCAGCAAGGTTCTGTCATCCTGCCCCTGTTGCCCTTGAATATTCTTCCCTCTTTGTGACTGAAATATGGAACCAAAAAAAAAAAGGAGTTTTCAGACCCCATTAAGAGTACTCCAGCAGAAAAACAAGGGCATTCTTCCTTGTGTGGGTGGTGACACCCTGGCACAGGTTACCCAGAGAAGCTGTGGCTGCCCCTGGATCCCTGGAAGTGTCCAAAGCCAGGTTGGACATTGTGGCTTGGAGCAGCCTGGGACAGTGGGAGGTGTCCCTGCAAATTGAAATGAGATGAGCCTTTAGTCCCTTTCAACCCAAACCATTACATGATTGATATGCTGATTCTTCACAGATCTAATGGTAGCTGTCTTAGCCGCCTTGTACCTGAATGGGTCTTCTTAAAGTGTTTCTGGATCAAAATCTTTAAGGCAATGAAATGGAGCATGTGAAAAAATGGTGTCGTCTATCAGGGGTTTTATTAGTGCCTGTTTCTTGCTGCCCAGGGATGCTCTGTGCCATAATTACGATGATTCTCAGCTGTCATCACAACTAGATGACTTGATGGAAGTGCAAAGGTCATTTTTTCTGGCACACGTCCCATTTTGAATTCCAGTTTATAGACACAGGATGATTTTTAATCAGATTTTTTTTCTGCTGATTCCTGAGCTTTCTTTGATGTCAGACAGCAGCTCAAGTTGGACAGCAGCATTTGACCTTGGGGCTTGGAGATAGCATAAGGTGAGCTATGTGTTCATCCTCATGTCAGGAATGCTTACCCATGAGGACTAGTACAATCACAGCATCTAACTCTGCTTCCAGAACCCAGAAAAGGGATTTTCAAAGACAAGCAAACATGCACATGGCTTTTTGAGAGCATTCAGGCCATTTCTGTGCTTCTGCGAGTCCTGGCTGGGGTGAGGAGCAGCTTCCTGGTACCTGCATTCAAGCATCACAGGAGTTGTGCTGGGGAGCTCAGAGAATCTGAGAGTTCCTGTCCCAGCCAGACAGCTCTTCCAAACACTTATCCCCATGTATGACTCTTAGATTGGCTCTTCTTCTCTCTGTTAAATAGTAAGAACATTTCACATGCCAGAGATGTTACACATGGTTTGTTAAATCCTCCACTAAACACCTCTGACTACAGTTGCTCTTGGAAGGTGCACAAAGCCATGGAAGAGAAGGAAGAATTTTTGGGAAGAGGGTAGGAAAAAATGGAGTTTTTCTTAATCCTGTTGTGAGTGGGACTAAACCTGTACAAGCCACTGGAGGAGTGCTACCTCTGTAAGCAGCAGAGCTCTTGCTCCCTGAAACTGCAGCACTGCCCTTCTTCTGCCCTGCTGAATGCCTGTTATCAGTTTGTCCCCAGGTCCTGCTGAACTGTTTCCCCTTTGACCCTTTTGGACCATGATCTACTCCCTGTGTGTTGCCACACCTCTGTTACTGTCCCCAGAGCACCGAGCAGTAGCAAAAGCCATGCTGGTTGTGCACTGTTCTGCTTTGCCCTCCCTGCACACTGTCACAGGGGGTCAGGTGTTTCTCTGTAAATGTGGAGTATTCAAAGAATTTTCAGTGAAACCTGTATGACCCTGCCCCTGCCTCGAATCCTGTGACACCAGTCTCTCCTCAGCAGAGCATTGTCTGAAGTCAGAGTAAGGGAGTGTCTTGTTGGGCTCATTCCAGCCCCTGACCAGGCCACCTCCAGGAAGAAGGATCTAGCACATCCAACTCCATGGGCGAAGAGGAAAGTCCTTGATTCCTGCATCCCCTGTCACTCCTGGATCAAGCCCAAACACCATCCCTGTGTGGGATGAGTAGATGCTGCTGCTGAGCACTGTGCTGATGTACAGCAGGGCTTGACCATAGCATCCATGCCTGTTCCTGCTATGCTGCAGGCAGGGAGGGGTCCAGGAGTAGGGAGCAGCCTGCACACCCAGCAGGTCACTTGATGCTCAGCTTGTCCTCAGCCTGAGTCTGAGCTTCTGTCCACAGGGTCAGGAGGACAGATGAGCTTGGGCTCAACCCTGTGTGTAAAGAAGATGTATATCTCACCCCAGTGACCAGGGGAGGCTGGGAAAAGCAAGAACCTTTACTTTGCAGCTGAAGAAGTGCAGATATGGGCCCCACCCCCTTGCTCCAGCATTCAATGGAACTTGTGCAACATAACTTGGGTGCTTTTAAAAGTGTATCCTTGTGTGTTAATGCTGCTTGTTTTTACTGCTCTTCTAGCTTCCATTTGCCCTTGTAACACTGTTTTCCAGTTTTCCAAATAATCATAGAATGGTTTGAGTTGGAAGGGGCTTCTAAAGGTCATCCTGTGTCACCCCTCTGCTGTGGGCAGGGACTCCTTTTACTAAACCAGGTTTTGCTCCAGTCCAGCACTTTCAGGGATGGGGCAGCCACAGCTTCCCTGGGCAATCTGTTCCAGAGCCTCGCCACCTGTGTTGTAAAATGAAGCTTTTCTCTCACTCCCATGAACCTGTGTGTGCTGGGAGGGGCTGCAGTTATGCCTGCTTTGCTGACTCTGAAGCACTTGCTGTGGTCCTGCCTCAGGCACTCAGCACCAGCCCCAAGCTGAACCAGCAGAGAAGGCACCAGAGCCCAGACCAGCCTCTTGTGATGACTGCTGCTTGAACAGGCTTTCATTCCAGCCCTGTAGAGGCATTCCCTTAACCCATGCAACAAGTGCTGACTTGTGCTGGTAGCAGCAGTTTCTCCACTCATCTGTTCAACCCATGGCAGCTGACAGAAAAATAGCTTTTTTTGCAGTCAATGGATTCCCACCATGAGCAGATTGCCCTGCGCCCCAAGGAGTTCTTCTGCACCTATGACATCGAAGTCCTGACTGAAATGCAGGTAAGGAGAGTCCTGTGTGTGCCTGAAGGAAAGTGCTGGTATGCAGAGGCTATATTAGGGAATGTGGCCGCTGTCTCTGTTCTTGGCTCACTGGATGCCACTGTGTGAACGTTGGGTCTCCCCCAGTCCCCCTCTTTTTGCCCCACAGTGCAGGTTGCCTGTGGTTGTTCAAAACACAGTTAATAAATGCTCCTGTGACAGGAAGGGCACCCTTGGCTTGAGCATGATGTGGCCATCTGTGGTGACCACCATGTGTTACCTGCCATTCCTCGTGTGGATCTGGGGAACCAGGTGCCACTGATAAGGATAATCAGCCTTCAAACAGTGCAGACAGTGATGGCTTAAATATTTCTCCCCGTTATTTTATTTATATTGGGAGACCCTCAAGGATTTGTGAAAAGGCAACTAGGAATATTTAAGGTGTGGATTGGCTGAGTTGTGGACAGGGGAAACTAAAACAGGCTAACTCAAAGCAAGTAACTAACTAACTAATACTAACATGGAAGACTAAAACCTGACAGACAAGTTGATTGGGCTGGGACCTCGGTGAAAATCTGGGATTTCTTCCCTTAACATTATTTAGGAATGATTTTAGGTGGCGGCTGTGGATGTCAAGAGCAAGATAGCTGTGTTCAAGGATGGGTTTAAGATGGAATACAACAAGCTGCTGATAGCAACGGGAAACATGTAAGCTTCGGACAAACATCTTAAAGATCAAGAAAAAACTGTTTAATCTGAGAATGTGAGGAGCTTGTGCCTGGGGTTAAGGGATGAAATGTGGCAGGTGAATTTGAACACTGAATTTGTTTGAGTATGGAAAAGTCAAGGAACACAAAAGACATTAGAAATATCTGTATGTATCTACATCTATATATCATCATCTATTTCATATTTATCTACATGATACATTATAGAATTACAGAATTACAGGGTGGTTTGTGTTGGAAGGGATCTTAAGATTCATCCAGACCCATCCCAGGACAGGGAACACTTTCCACTAGACTATGTTGCTCCAAGCCCCATCTAACCTGGCCTTGGACACTTCCAGGGGTGGCACCAGGACCTTGAACGTATTTTCTTTAACAAAAGCTCCAAATTAGAAGTATTCTTATTTTTTTTAGAGGGCATTTTTGCCACATTGCTCTTCTTTTCACTCCTTATAATGAATGGTTTTATTAACACACACTAAAAGAATGGAAAATAAAGTTGGAAAAAAACTAAAACAAAACAGAATGAAACTCCAAAACCACTCTTCTCTCCCCCTACAAACTGTTCACTTTCCTACAAAACAACATAAAGAGACAAAACCTGTGATTTTCAGTCAGTTTCAGCATTTGAAAATAGTCTTTCACCAATTCTTTAGGAGAGGAGTCTCTCTAAGAGTCATGGATCCCACTGACAACCTAAAACAGTTCTCTAGCAGCTTTTAACTGTCACAGAAACAGCCACCCAGGGAAACCTGCTTTTGTGACCCCTCTCATTAGCAGTTTCCCAAGCTGCTTATGGGTCATGGGTCTTAGACTCTTGCATACTGTGGTGTCACCTTTTAAAGATGAATAACACCAAAGGCAAAGGATTCTTCATCTCAAGGAACAGAGATATCTTCTCACTTCTTCACTGGTGCAGAGGGCTTCTCATCTCTATCTCTGTTGAAGCATCTCATGGGATTAATATCACTTAGTCCATCACAAACACCTTTGCCCAAATCCACAGACAAATCTTAACAATCATCTCCCCAAATGCATATCTTTCCCATGATTTAAAGGGATAATCTAAATATAGAGTTCATTTCCATGGCTCAATAAGAAGTCCAGCCTAAAATGGAATGACTTGTCCCAATAGTCCTTTCACTCTCGCTCCACTGACTTCATGCTGTTTCCTCTTTATGTTCACTCTGTCCCTTTCTTTTCTCTCTCAGGGAATGGTTAGACCTTGGAAGCTTCATTTTACCAGGAAAGTGTTAAATCTGCCCAGAGTCTTTCTCTCTCTTGCTGCAGCTCATGGTGTCAGATGTTCAAAGCTGTGCTGGGGAGGGAGGGAAGAACTCTCGCAGAAAGATCAGAGATCAGAGGACCCGGGCAGTCGGGAATCAAAAAACCAGTCAGAATCATAAATGCCCTTTTTTGCCCACCCCTCAGTTTAAATCGGGGCGGGCCCCGGCCCAGCCAGGCCCATGGTTGGTATCAGGGGCCGGGCCAGTGGCCCTGCCCGGCCCCCCTTGCTGGCAGCAGATGGAGCCCGGAGGCACAGCCCAGCCAGGGCTGCTCCTCTGGGCCCAGGTAAGCCCAGCCCCAGCTGCCCAGCCAGGCTGGTGGGGCCCAGCCAACCCCCGGCTGCCATACAAATGTTACCTTTCTCTCTCTCTGGCCAAAGGGAAAAAGGGCTGATCTGCAGGAAATCGGGGTTTTTATATGGACACTTCCCGCAATTGACATTCTCAGTGGCCAAAACAGATGCCAATATCCCAAACTAGCCTTCAGATAGGTCCCTGTCCTTTCTAAAGCAATTCCAAGGTCCTGACCAAGAAAAACATTCCACATTCCTCCATAACTAAAAAACCAAACTGTGCCAGCCCGTGACACTCCTTGATAACACTCCGTCCTGACAACCAGATAATTCATCCCTCTGAATTTCTATCTTTCATTTTCCGCCATCTTTAAGATCTTTCTCAGCAATTACGGCTTAAGGCTTTGCTGTTGCAGCCTTAATTAGGTGTTGCCGTTGCCCCATTCTAACAGACCCTTTGGGAGCCTCGGCCCCAAGATAGGAATTTTCAGGACTGAACCTGGTCCAGCCATAGGGAAAGGTGATATTGATGTGCTGGGATGCTGAGTGTCACCCTGGATTGCTGTTGTCATTTGTGCCCTGGAAGCAGTGGATCAGTTTGTTTTCAGTTGGAGGTTTGTCAAAATTGGCAGTCAAAGCTGAAAATGAGGCGTCCTGGCTCTCCTTCCTTGTGTTCCTTACATCAAGCCATAAATTGAAGTAAGAGAAATGTAGCCCCTGCATAATTTATCATCTGGGGAAGGGACGCCGTAGAACAGCCAAAGAGGGACTCACACTGGGAACCAAGTGCCATCAGTCATAGCCAGTGCCACAAGGTGTGAATAGCTGGTACTAGGGTGTACAGCATTACAGCCAAAATGCCATGTGCACTAGCCACCCAATTAGGTTCAAAAGAGGATTAAGTCTTTGGCAATAATTTCAAAATCCTCATGCACAAGCTCCAGGTACACTGGGTAAATGCTTTTTAGGGCACCTAAATTATTTAGGATCTTCTGTCCTGTTTCCAGATGTGAGTCAGGTATGCAGAGACCAGATATTAAAAAATATATGGGCTCCAGTAAGTGCCTGTGGGGGGCTCAGTTAAGCTGCAACAGCATCAGCAGTGTGCCCATGGGAATGGAGAGTGTAGCCTGCATCTGCAGAGCCTTATCAAACTTGCAATATCTGGCTCCAAAGCACTGCTGGAGGACATAGTGAGTTTTCTGTGTCCCATTAAGCTTCTAAAATGTATATGACATGCCAGTAATTGAGCATAGGCTTGTAAAGCAATGCCTGTCCTGCGCTGGCTGCACTGCCCCAGGAAGGAGCTCCCCTGGACCTGTGGGTATACCAGTCCACGATGGGGTATGGGGTGGCTGCTCAGCATCCCCTGTTCCACCACTGGCCACCAGCATCTGGGTTTTTCCATGTTATGTCTCCAGCCCAGAGAAAGGTGAAAAAAGGAAAGTTGGAAATGTTCTTGGAGCCCTGGAAGGGGTATCTGCAGTCCTGACTGGGTGCTGAACCACACAGAGTTGAGAAAAGCAGCTGTATCACCCTCGGTGTTTTTCAGGCCCAAAACTCTCAGCTGCAAAGGCAAGGAGATGGAAAATGTTTTCAACATCCGGACACCTGAAGATGCCAATCACGTGGTGAAGCTGGCCACGAGCAAGAATGTGGTGATTGTGGGAGCGTCCTTCCTGGGTAAGTACTTGCCTGGCTCGTGTCCATGTCCCAGCTCTCCACCTCTGCCTGCAGATGGGTAAAGTCCCTTGCCCAGTTTGTCACTGCCCAGTTAGAGGTAACACCCCCATGAAATTGGACATGGGGTAGTCCAGCATCCAGCCCCAGGTGTGTATAAAGACATTTCCATGGTGAAGAAATTGATTTTTCAAAGAGGCTGGGCTGGCATGGGCACAGATATTGCTGTCCCAGTCTGAAAAGCACATGGCAAGACAAGTACTGGTGCTCATGTGGGTCTGAATCTGATGTGTCTAGAGTTGGCTTCAGTCAGGAGAGTCTTGTTGGTGGGTGGGAGCCTGTGGGCTTATTCTCTTTTACATTTTAGCTGTGTGGTGAATTTTTAAAATGCACAGGAAAATCTTGTAGTTGATGGCTCTTCCTTTTCCTTGATATAGTTCCAACAAAATTATTGTGGGTCCTAACAATATAAGAATGGGTCCTGCAAGCCTTAAACATAAATGGTTATTCCTCAGGGAATTTATTATAAATTTTTTTTTCTTCTTTTATAAAATACAAACTTGTTTTTATGGTTGAATCAATATGATGTACAGGAAAGCATGTGGTGTGGGGGGCCAATTCAAACTACAGGTCATCGAAAACATTCCTTTCCAAAAAACCCCCACAGACAGAAAATGTCTTGGTGGAGGTTCCCATGCAATTCCCAGCACCAAAATTGTACCATTCTGATGGGAGGAAACAGCGACTCCCAAGAGCTGTTTCAAACCACAGCTGAGGTTGTCTCAGCCGTAGGAGGAAGGTTTCCCTTGGCTGAAGTCCCTTGTTCCATGTTTTTCCCAGGGCACTTTGGAATTTCATGGCTAGTTCCTCCCTTTGGTCTTTAAAACCTACATCTAAGAACACCTGAATCAGTGTGATCCCTGGTGTGATCAGGGCTGTGGCTCCCCAGTTCTCCCAGGAGTGCAGCTCCAGCCTCCCCAGTTGGAGCGGGTGAGGCTGCTCCTTGTCTGCAGCCAGGGACACAGGGCAGTGCTGCGTGGGTTAATGTGGCTGTTTGGACCTGCTTCTCTTCTCAGGGATGGAGGTGGCTGCCTACCTTGCGGAGAGGGCCCACTCGGTGTCCCTGGTGGAGCTGGAGCATGTTCCCTTCAAGAAGTTCTTTGGGGAGCGGGTTGGCCGTGCTATCATGAAGGTGACCTTGCTTTCCCATCTGGGTGGATTGGTAACAGAGCAGGTTTTGCTTGTTTCACTTATTGCACTAATTAATGTACTTCACACTGATTGACAAAGCTGTGATGGCAACAGTCGGTGAGAATGGGCTGTGTTTTCCCTGTCATGGTCCATGTGCTGTGGGGCTCCTTCTAGAGCCGTGTTGGGGATTTGGGGCTGCTGACCTGTTTAGCAGTGTGGCTCAAGACAAGCCTGCAGGGTGGGCAAGGCAGTGCTGGGGGCAGCAGGACACCAGGACCGCGGTGGTTCAGGGTCCTGATGTCCCCTGCTCTGTCCCTTGTCCCCCTTATAGATGTTCGAGAACAACAGGGTGAAGTTCTACATGCAGACGGAGGTGTCGGAGCTGCGGGAGCAGGAGGGGAAGGTAAGTGGTGGGCAGAGGCAAACTGCTGTGACAGGGGCGAGCTGCCATTCCCTTTCCTAGTGGGATTTTGCTCTCCCCTCTTTCCTGTCCCCTGAAATTCATGTTCCTGGATTTGGTCCCCAGGAGCAAATGCATGCCTGTGTGGTGGCTTCATTGCTCCCACTCACCTCCTGCTGCTTTTCTAAGGAATTATGGTCAATTTGCATTTCGAGGTGAGCTGCTAGCTTGGCTTCCTGCTGCTATGGAGGGGTTTTGTCCCTAAAATAACTCTGATGTGTCTCCTGCAGCTGAAGGAGGTTGTGCTGAAGAGTGGGAAGGTCCTGCGTGCTGACGTCTGTGTCGTGGGTGTTGGTAAGGGTTGTGTGGGTGCAGAGCCAGGGAGGGAGGGCAGAGAAGAAGTTGGAGGGGACATGGCAGCAGGAGGACCCGGGCCTGGGTGGCCAGGGGTACTGGCAGTGCTCTGCCAGCCCTGCTGGACTGCCACACATGAGTCCGCATATCTAAAGAAGGCGTTTCTAGAGCGCTCACCCCAAAATGCAACTGAAAATATATTTCAGAAATAATATTTTTTCCAGGAAAAAAAAAAAACAACCCTTTAAAGCAGTTTCATCCTCTCAAGTTTTTTTAATTAAAGCTTCCCCAAACTGAATTTTTTTAATGTTTGGGTTGGTGGTTGTGGTGTGGGGGTTTTTTTTGGGTTTTTTTTTGGGGTTTTTTTTTTTGTTGTTTGTTTGTTTGTGTTGTTTTGTTTTGGTTTTGGGTTGTTTTTTTTTGATTGCTGCTTACAGCAACCAAAAATGTACTCCATACTATAAAATAAAATACCCCATAGAATATGATTTTTCTCTTTACACTTTGGGGGGGGAAATTCCCTTTCCTTCCCTCTTCAAAATGCTGTGGACTGGAAGAATCACAGAATTAATTTAATTCTGGTTTTGTTGTTTTTTTATTGACTACTCTGATTTTTGAAAAGCCTGGAGGTAAAAAAAAAAAAAGGATGAAAAAAGGAGAAGGAAGGTGAAGGAAATGTACAGACTGGGGGGAGGGTGAGGAGTCATGGCTGGAAACTCAAAGGTTCCCTTTTAAATATTTTTTTTTTTCAAAATATCTATTAAAAAAAAATGAAATTGAAAATTATCTCTGAGCACTAGAAAAGGGCGGTGGGTAGGTTACACTGATGGCTTGGGCAGGACAGGGATCCTGAGGGGCCAGAGGCTGTAGGGTACCTGGCCCTGCTCCACACCCCCAGAGCAAGTGCTGCCTGTCACTGGGGGCAGCCCCATTGTCCTGGCAGGAGGAGAGGCCTCAGGATCAGCCCCTAGGGCTGTGGGACACTGGACACTGCAACAGCAGCCTTTGGCTTCTCCCCAGGTGCAGTCCCAGCGACAGGCTTCCTCAAGCAGAGTGGCATCAACATCGACTCCAAGGGCTTCATTGTGGTCAACAAGGTGAGCGCAGGGGCAGCCCCTGTGGGAGGGAGAGCAGGAGGAGCTGGGCCAGCTCTTCTGATGGATGAGCTTCCCTGGGGCTCTAAACTGCTGCCACAGGGGCTTTTCACGGTCTTTTATCTGCCAAGATTAGTAGAATTGGATTTTTTGAATTTTTTAGGTTGGCCTGTGCAGGGCCAGGAATTAAACTCGATGACACTTGAGGTTGCCTTTTGTTGGAATGGTAAAAATTTAAGATTTTAGTGTATAGTAATACATACCAAAACCTTTACAGCCTTTCATCTCAGGATATCCTGTGAGATGCTGAGATTCCGGGAGCATCACCAGGAGTGCCTAGGACCCCCCTCTGCAAGTGGGGGTGTGCAAACCACAGACCTGGATGCTCTGGGTCTGACTCTGAGCTGTCCTGGAGTGGTATGGATATTTAGAGGGGAAAAAATTGAGATGGATCCATTTTTTCAAGGATCCTACCACCAGTGACTGCGATGGGAACAGTATTGGAGCTGGTGGGTGTTGGTGCCTTGGGCAAAGGAACGTGTCAGGAGGCTGGGGCTCAGTGCCATGGAATGCTCATCCCTGCAATAAGCTGGGCTCTATCTGCAAACACCAACAAACCCCAGACTTCTGAGAGGAGCCCCAGGACAGTGTCTTTTTACTGGCTAATCCACTGGCCAAGGGATACTGTAGGTCCTTGCATGTGTGTTCTCATTTGCAAGTGAATGAGGCTGAATGAGATCTCCCCTGGGGGTCCCACAGCCAAGCAAAGGTTCTCCCTGTGTTCTGAGGGACCGTGGCAGCTCTGGACCACTTCAGCTCTAGAGTTCCTGTTCATGTAGGGTGCAAACCCCACTAATGTCCACCTCTGTTTCCCCCTGCAGATGATGCAGACCAACATCCCAGGGGTCTTTGCTGCTGGAGATGCTGTCACATTTCCATTGGCCTTGAGGAATAACAAGAAGGTGAATGTCCCCCACTGGCAGATGGCCCACATGCACGGTAGGTACTTTGTAGAAAAGAACATTTTAAATTTCCAAACCTGCCAGGGCACGAATGAGACGACTGCCAACAGAGAGACTGGGTGGTTGTATTGAACACTTTGAAGTGTGTGTATCTTATGCTGCCTCTTGTGTCTTCACCTGTCAGCACTCTTGCTAAGCTTTGCCTAATTATGCCTCAGCAGCAGCACAGAGGAGCCCAGGGTCAGGCTTTCCCATATTCCCTTTGCTCCCTTGGCACGGCTGCAGGAGCCTGCTCTTCTCCTTGCCGCAGAACACTTAGGAGTTTGCATCCTAATGCCAGCGTGGGCTCAGGTTCTCAGCTGGGCTTCCCACACTGCCAGGCTGGCCTGGGAATGTTCAGCAGAGCTCTGACTCTTCTTGCCTCTGGTCAGCTTGGAACCCCTGGTGTGATGGGCTGCCCTCATGGCCACAGTCCCACGGGGAGATTTCCTGTGCCCTAGGTGCGAGGTTTTGGAACCACAGCTCCAAATCCAGCCTTTGGACACCTTCCTCATGTCCAGATATGCTTCTGAAGCAGGGACCATACCCCGACAGTCTCCATGCCCTCCAAGGGTTTGTCCATCCCATCCCCATCTCAGCAGGAGCCCAGCACACTCTCAACCCTGTCACTATTGCATGAGTTGGAAAGAGTCTCATGGGTACGTGGCGCATGGCAGTGGAGGTGACGAGCAGGAGCTGCACCATGGGGAGGGGTCTGAGCCCATCCTCGTGTGCTTCCTGCTTTGTCTTTGTTGCTGTGTGGGTTTTCTCAGCAACAGTTCTTCGTTTCCCTTGTACTCTGTGACTGCTGGTGTTGGTGCTGTGACCTGAGGGCAGAGCATGGAGCTTGCCCTGGAGTGGCAATTCCCCTGTCCCTGTGTTCTCTTACAGGCCGCATTGCTGCGCTGAACATGCTGGCCCATGGCACGGAGATCAGCACTGTCCCGTACCTGTGGACAGCTATGTTTGGGAAGAGCATCCGATATGCAGGTAAGGGGCTCCTTGGGGCTGCTGAGAGTTTGTGCTGGTGGAGGTGTCCTGGGATAGAGAAGCCAGGGTTGCCTCCTTCACAGTGAACCCTCCTCACTGACCTCTGCCACAGGGCTGCTCTCTTGCCTGGCTTCCAAGGGGTTTCAGTGTCTCCTCTGAAACCCATCTGCCACAAAGTGCACTTCTCTAAACAGGATGGAGAATTGACTTAAATTACATATTGTGAGGAAATTCTTCCCTGTGAGGGTGTGGAGGTTCTGGCACAGGTTGCCCAGAGAAGCTGTGGCTGCTCCTGGATCCCTGGAAGTGTTTAAGACCAGGTTGGACAGAGCTTGGACCAATATGGGCTAGTGAAAGGTGTCCCTGCCCATGGTAGAGGGTGGGAACAAGATGTTTTTCAAGATCTTTTCCAACCCCAAGCTTTCCTGTGATTGTGTGGTTTTTGGTACCTGCATCTCCTGGTGCTGATCTCTTGGTCACTGCAGGATGTTCTCCATGTGCTGGAATGAAACACGGTCTTAGAGCTGGATCTAGAGGAATTGCTGCTGAATCCACTTTTTTGCTTTCCAGGCCATGGGGAAGGATTCGATGATGTTGTCATTCAGGGAGATTTAGATGAACTGAAGTTTGTGGCATTTTATACCAAGTAAGTGTTTCTCTAGTTCATGTTCCTACACAGGCATGTATCTGAGATTACTCTCCTAGGCTGGAAAATATTTCTGCCAGAGCTTGTGTCAGACAGTTTTGTTTGCCTCTGCTGAGCTTCTGGGACACTTACACAAGGCCCTGGAGAAATTATGTTCTGATTGTGCAAGTTAAACTGGTCTTTAGATCTGGTGTCTCTGCCCTTTGTCTTCATAATCTTTGTGAGCAGATGATGGCTTCTACTGGCAATTTCTAGCAAATATTTCCTTCCCATCTCATCACCATGTTAATGATTTGTGACCAGTGCTGGACAGAGTGCTCAAGCATCACTGTTTCTGCTTCTGGTTTGACAAATTGAGCTCAAAAGGCTCTTCTGTCTATCACAGGCTGCGAAGGTTTGAAGGAATTCAGGAACTTTGTTACATCTGTAGTGAAACCCAGCACTCCCCCAGGTTGGGGGCCTACCTGTGAATGCATTCTTGAGATGTGTTGGCAGCTGGGATGTGTTGCCTAAGCTGTTCTAGAGCTGTGCTGGCTGTTTATACTAGAAAGTCAGTGCACCGTGAATTTATCCCAAAAATATTTGCTGCTGTTTATTCTTCTGTTGCCTCTGTCCATCCCAGATTAAAACCAGTAGCCGCAGAACATCCTCATGCTGGAACCAAAGGGGTCTCTCCAAGTGCTTTCTGATAGTGAGGATAAGGAGCGGGAAACCAGGGAAGCAAAGGGCTGCCCGGCTCAGCCACCAAACCACTTGCAGCAGCATCCAGGCAGGGATCAGGAGGGAGCTCAGGACAGAAGCTAGCTCCAGCTCTGCAGACATCATCTCACTGCCCCTCTGTTCCATCTCCAATGTACCCCATGCTTCTCCCTCCCTGAGGGTGGCTCACTTGCCCATGTTGCTCCAGAATGGAGCCTAGTGGTTGGATATGTGCATTGGGCTTGAAGTATGGGGCTCCCTGCATCACCCCAGGGATCCCCAGTGCTCACCCTTCTCCCCCTGGCACCTGCACATCTTGGGTAAACACCTGCTGCAGGGATAGGGCTCTAGCTGGCACCCAAGGACCATTGCACACTGAGTACAGCTCAGAGTGTGCTGGAACGTTGGTGAAAATTGTCTAAAGGGGTCGGTTTGTACCAAGGCACCACCTGTGCTGGGGAGAGCTACTGTGGGGGTGTTCTCCTCCTGCAGCCTTTCCATACGAGAGTCTTTTATCTTTTTATCCCAACCCTACTTAGAAAGGAAATGTCAGGTTGCTTTAATTAAACATCTGAGGAGGCTGTTCAAAGGGCCCTGAGCAAGGTGCATAATCCCTGCTCCATGCCAGGGCCCCACACTCCGTTGTGCCATGGTGGCTGCAAGGGACAGGGGCTGCCAGGGGACCTGGGCTTGGCAGGCAGCACTGGGGGTCCCTGCTGAGAGCTGTGTTGTTCTGCCACCCAGGAGGGTCTCCCAGAGATGGCGTGTGGGTACCAGGATGGCATTCCATGCTGAGAGCCGGAGGTACTGGGAAGCACTGGCTGGTGGGGGTCAGCCAGTGTGTCCCCTGCTGCTTGGCTTCCTGACTGTGAGAAACCACTGTAGCATTTCTTCCTCTTTCTTTCTTGGTGGTGGTTCTTCTAGTTGGTGCTAATGTTGGTGCTTTTGGACTGAAGACAGTCCCAAGCTGACCATTTCCTCCCGCTTCCTTCTGCTGTGCCCATCCTGTTGTTTGGACTCTTCTCCTTCTGGCTCTCCTTAGTTGTTGCAGGAATCACTGGTGGTTCCCGCTCCTACAGCCTGTCTTCAGCATTGGCTTTCACAATAAAGCTTCTTTTGCCGCAGAGTTTGAAGAGGAAAGCAGTTTTATCAGAGTTATGTAGAGGTCAATACAAGGCCCTGTGCTGGGAGGTGTAGGGGACAGCACTCTGCAAATGTCCCTGTGGGACACTGCTTTCACAACAGACTCATGTCTTCCTGCCCCTAAGATCTAGGAGATCAGGGAATTGCTGTGGCTGTCTTCTTCACAGTTCCTTGCCTCTGTTCCATTGAGCCCTATAAAGGAAGGGAAGACCACATCCACTGTGCTTCCCTCAGTCTTCACAAAGACTTCTGATTGCTCCAAATCCCAGCTTCAGGATGGGAATTCTTGTTGCCTTTGAAGACCTTTTGAAAAAGAGGGATTCCTTCTGGCTTCCCAATATGTCTGACAGTGTTCAAAAGCCGCTGCTGATGCAAGATGCTCCAGCTCTCCAGCACCCCATGAGTTATTTTGCAAAAGGAGCAGCTACCCCATGTCCTGCTGACAGAAATGTTTGGGCTGCATTTGCCTTCCTGGCTGGCCCCTTTGGGCATTGTCTGGGTTTGAGGCTGAGCCAGTGGGCAGCTGGTGGTTCCCTTGCACACCTTGGTTATTCATTGCTTGGAACAGCACATCTCCCCCGGTTATGATGGATAGGTCTCTCCAAACACTTTGTGTTTCCCAGCTGGGAGCTGGCTCTGCTCAGGAAGCTGCTCTCCTTGATTTGCCATGAGCTTATTTAGGAATGGGAGTTTTATGAAACAGTCTGTGATGGAGCTGCCTCATGGCTTTGTAAACAGATGTGAGATGGCTTTAACTCCCATGGCTGTAGAGGGCTGAGGTGTCCTCTGAAACATGGCTTTTGCTCTCCTTATCGCGGGAATTAGGCACACATTCCTCTACACCCTGGCTGCTCTTTGCTCTGTTGATCCCAGAGCTCTTTGGCAGTGGATTTAAGAGTAGATCTTGGTTTAGTGGGTGCTTCTACTCTTCAGTTTATTCAACAATATTATCAGAGTTTAAATTCTTGCCCACACATCCTCCCTGATCTCACATTGTGCATTCACTTATCTCTTCATGAGTAAGGCTTTGAAGGTTTACGTTTGGATCGACCTTAGCAAACCCCAAATGAGAAGCACCCTTCTTGTTTGCTTGTGACCTTTAGCCAAAGCTCCTCTGGCAGTTTTACGTCCTCTTCCTTCTGCTTTATTTGTTTTCCACTCAGCCTTTGAGGCTGTATTGGGATCCTGCTAGGGGAACAGTCAGCCAGCCTGGACATCACATATACATGGGGATTTCCTGGCTGGGGCTGTGGGACCAAGGGGTTGGACACCCCAGCTGTCCCAGTGCCTGTGGAGCAGCTCAGAGCAGGGCACCATGCCCATTTGGAGATGGGGATCAGGAAGGGGATGTGGCGCATCCCAACTGAGTGTTCCACAGGGAAATCCTGACCACCTGCCTCTACACTCCCTCAGCACAGGGCGCAGTGCAGGCATCCTTCGTGGGGTCCAGGTTTTTATCCACCATCAGATCTACCTTTGGTGGTGTTTTCCCACGGATGCCAGGGTGCCAGAAGTGTCTCCATCACCCAGGCACCCTAGTGATGCTCAACACATCATCGTGAACATCAGTGGGACCAGTGGGGCCCGCTCTGCCACTCTGTATGCTCTCCTGATCCTTGTTCCAGCCACTAGCACAGTCCCTGTGGTGCTCATACCTTGGGATCAGGCCTGGCTCTGGAGTGGGTGATCCTCTTTGCCTCCCTCTTCTCTCCGTCATAGTAGGTTTTGGGTGGTGGAGCTGTGGCCATGCAGGCTGCCCTAACTGCTCTGCTCTGCCCGGCCCTAGGAGTGATGAGGTGGTGGCTGTGGCCAGCATAAACTACGACCCAATCGTCTCCAAGGTGGCTGAGGTCCTGGCTGCCGGCAGGACGATCCGGAAGCGTGATGTGGAGTAAGTAGACAGGCAGTGGGAAGTGACCGTGCCAGGGCAGCGGCTAAGCGCAGCTGTGGGGTGCTGGACAGAGCTGAGCCTTTCCCACTGATCCCTCTCCATACCCTCCTTACACCTCCCTTCCTGTTCTGCTTCCTCCACGCCCCCTGTGCTGTCTCCCAGCTGCCTCCAGGTCTGGCATCCCCCACACATGGGGTTTGTCTTAAACACCAGGACCCAAATCCTTGCACAGACAGGATGGGATGGGGATACTCCCTGCCTTCGGGCACTGGCACATCAAGAAATCAATGCCTGATGCTGGGGTGCAGCTGGGCACCCAGTCAGTCAAGGAGACCTCCAGAGAGGGTCTGGGTGAGGCATAAGCCCCTATGCACAGCCCAGCCCAGAGAGCTGGTGGTGCCAGGATGCTGGCCCCTGGTGTCTCAGCCTCTGGTCCCTTGGAGTGGAGCTCATAGGCAAAGAGCATTTTTCTCCCTTCACTTTGTTTTTAAGTCCATGCGAAGGAAAGAGCATAGCTTTGTGCTGAGGGTGGGTGCTGGAAAACAAATGCAGGGAGGTGATAACAGCTGGGAAGAAGCCTTTAGAGTGGGAATCAGAGCTGCTGAGGAAATGTGGGTCTCTGTCCCAGGGCTGTTTCCACATCCGGTATAAAACCAGATCCTTTCAAAAGCTCAGAAAGCACTCCCAACCCCCAGGCAGCTCTGAGCCAGCTCAGACTCCCTGGACACCCCTGGGATGGGGAGCATGTCGTGGGCACCCCCAGTTGAGAGAGGGTTCATAAAATAACAGAACAGTTTGGGTTGGAAGGGACCTTAAAGCCCATCCAGTTTCACCCCCTGTCCCCTTCCCCCCACTACCCCAGGTCCCATCCAACCTGGTCTTGGACACTTCCAGGCATGGGGCAGCCAGAGATTCTCTGGGCAGCCTGTGCCAGGGTGTCACCACCCTCAAAGGGAAGGATTTCTTGTGCCATCACCCCAGTACATCAGGAAATAGTTGCTTGTGTCCCACTTTGTGGCTGGGAGGGAGGTGGTATCTTGTGGGCACCCTGGGGGCGGGGAGGAGCTGCTGGCCCTGTGGTGGGGCTTGGGGGCTGGAGGAAGCTAGATTCAATCTGAATGTCTTTTCTCTCTTTGTCTCCTGCTGCTTTCATAACTTTAGGCTGTTTGTCCATCATGGCAAGTACGTTTGGTTTGGGGTCTTGAGTGTGCTGAATGTGAGGGGCTGGCAGGAGAGACAGCTGGCCCCCTGACTGGGCCACATCCCTAATTCCCAGATGGGGACACTGGTTACATGGAGGGTGTCCTTGTTTTGCATCCCCCTCACATGGCAGACAATGTTGGGTGGTAGGGCTGGGGCTGCCCCTACCAGGAGCCACATCAGGCACAGATCCTGTTGGTTGGGACCTTGCTTGGCTGGGGGTTTGGTGACTTTCCATGGATTTTCAGCTGAAGGGCTGCTTTTAAGTATAAATAAATAAAATGTTTGAGCTCAGTTTTACACAGAATTGAGGATCTGGAGGTGACTTGTTGGACAGTTTAGTGACAGGTTAGTGAGGACAGAGGAGGGAGCAGGGTGCTGGGATGGACACCAAGTACTGAACTAGCACTGAGGCACACCAAGAGCATTTCCCTGCACACATTGAGAAATCCCTCACAGCGCTGTGGTTTTTCTCTCTTTTAGAACTGGAGACATGTCCTGGCTAACAGGGAAAGGCTCCTAACGCCACTGATGGTTGAGCCCTCCTGATGCTGCACTTGCCGTGGGGAGATGAAACAGCAGTTCCACAGCCCGCTGGGAACCCCATGGCTCAGCCGTTTCCCTTTGAGACCTGGATGAACCTGGCATTGTGCGCTGACCTTCCCAGGAGGATCTCACACATCTCCTCTGCCCCTGTGCCTGCTGGGCTGGGGCTCTGCTGTTGCAATTGCTGTGGAATGCTGGAAAAGCAACCCATAGAGAGCATGGGGTTTGGCAATGGGATGGGCATGGATGCCATATGACTCTGGATCCTGCCACTGGCTGAGGGTCCCCAGGCGGGTCTGCCCCACACATGGCCCTCACCCCCATAAGCAGCATGAGTGCCTTTGGTTGCTCCTGTGCTTTCATGCATGATGCTCCTCTCCAATTCTCTTTGCTCCCAGCACAGTTTCAATGTGCATCCCCGTGGAGCCTGACATCTGCTCCCTTCCTGCATGGCTGCGGCATTTGCCACAGCTTTCCCTGTGCCCACCCACCCCAGGGGCCGTCTGGGCAGACCAGGAGATGGGGTTACACTAGGTGATCTCTGTGCAGCTGGTCCTTGTGTTGTCCAGGCTAGTCCTGTGAAGCCCCACCAGCAGAGGTGGATCCCTGTCCATGCTGAGGGCTCTGGAGCTCATTGGTCCCCATCCCAGCATCTCCTGTCCTGGAGCAGCCAAGGGGCTGGGGTGCGTTCCCTGTCTCGCGGGGCTCGGTTTGGGCTGGAGCACTGGCAGCTCTTGGCCTGTTCCTGGGATGCGTAGCAGGGGTGCCTGAGAGCCGTGGTGGCTCAGCTGCAGCCCTGGGCTGGGTAGCCACGCTTCCAGCCAGCCTTGGGATATCTATCCTTAATGCTGTCATGGGATCAGTGCTGTCAGTGCTGCTGGTGAGGTCTTACTCAAGGAAAAGTAGCTGGGGGAGCATTTCTAGCGGTCCATTCTCTGGCATTTGTCCAGCGTAGTGACAAGGCTGCGTTTCCTAGCCCACCATGCCAGTGCTCTGCTGTCCTGTTTCCTGCCCCATGCTGAAGAGCCACGTCTCCAGCTCAGGAGTGGACTTGGCCAGCCACAGCCCAGTGTCCATCAGCCCAGCAGAGTGGGGCTTGAGGGTCCCCCTTGGAGAGACTCCAAGAGTGCTTTGTTCTGGGGGTGACTCCTTCCCCAGCAGTCAGTGTTTTACCCTGAGTCCCAAACAAGAGGATTTATATTTTCAGTTTGATTCACGCCCTATGAATTAAAGCAATACTATTCTTGGGGTCTGGGTCATTTCTGATTCCTTCCACGACCTTGGTTCACCTCTGCATGGCCAAGTTGTTCAAACACCTCTTCTCTGGAGACTTCCCACCTGTGTCCAGCTCACCTGTATTTCCAGTCTTTCAGATCTGAACTGGATAGAAATGCACCAGTGTCTATCACATCTCTGGCTGGTCTCTCCTGGTTTCACTGCAAAGTTTTTCCAGATGGAATGACGAAGAGGGATAGTAGCAGGATGTGCACACTCCAGCACGCGGTGATGAACAGGGATCATTGCGTGTCTGCTGGACCCACAAAGCGATGGCAACTTGCACGTCTCATCTCAGGTTCCAAAAGACAAATGTCAGTGTTCCTGTCCCCAGGTCCTCCTCTGAGGGCAGAGGTGGCTGGGGCTGCTCAGCTTCTGGTGCCCCAGGCAGGGCTCTTCCAGAGGGGTCTAGGGCCATGGGCACTGCCCAGGTGGAGGCAGCTGCCCAGGTGCTGCCTCAGCTCTGCCCACTACCCACAAAGATCTGGATTTGTATCCCATATCCTGCTGGTGGGATAGTTTGACTTGGCTTTGACAGCTTCCCAGGGGACCCAGCTGGAGTGCCAGGGGACTCTGAGGCACCACTGTGTGGCATTCCCTGGAGCCAGCCATTCCCTTTTCCCCAAGCTCTCTGTCATATTCTCCGTGCCGGGTGAGACTGGCAGCTCCCCCAGCACAATCTGGCTACACTGGGGACACACTGGCAGAGTGCTTTGTTTTTCAGGAAGATGCTTTTTGACCTCCTTTGCGTCTGATGGGGCCTCATCCAGTAATGGACATGAGCTGCATAAAGTGGGCATCACCTCCATGTTCACAGGGCTGAAGAGCATTCAGGGGCTGAGGAAGGTCCTTCTGCCCCAGTCTACTGCTGCAGTGGGGGTAACAAGTCCCATTCCCTGCTTTTTACAGAGTTATTTCAGCGAGGGCTGGTATTATCATGCATGACAAGAGAAATCCCAGTCACCACTGTAGCTTTCCTTGGGACATGTGCCAGGTCATGGCAGGGCTGCTGGCTCAGATGGGGATCGCTCCTCTGCACAGATGTGGGGTGATGTTGAACCTGGGACCCCCTATGCAGTGCCTTGGCATATGCTTCCTGGTGGTGAGTCTGTCCTGGAACTGGGAAAGGCTGGGTTATGCTCTCTACCATCTTTCCAGGCACATCTTGCAACCTCTCATGCGAGGACAGAAAGTTTCCATCTCCTTTTAAGAAACTGTGGGTTCCCATGAGGAATGAGAGACCAGCTGGGGGACATGCAATGACCCCCAGGTGCACTGCCCCATCTCAATTATCTTCACTAGACTGCCCAGGTATCATCTTGGCTGCTCACCTTGCCTGCCCATGCAGACTTGATGCTCCCAGATCCCGAGCCCTCCAACAGCTCCTGCTCCTCAGATTTTGGGCGGTGACTGTCACCCTGCCCATGTCTCACCTGTGTGCTGGCAGGACTTGGGGGACAGCTGGGGCTTTGCCTCTGCCCCATGCAGGTGAGACCCCACCTGGAGAACTGCATCCAGCTCTAGGGTCCCTGCACAGGACGGACCTGGAGCTACTGGAGCAAGCGCAGAGGAGGCCACAGAGATGCTCCCAGGGCTGGAGCCCCTCTGCTCTGGAGCCAGGCTGGGAGAGCTGGGGGTGTTCACATGGAGAAGAGAAGGCTCCACAGAGACCTCAGAGCCCCTTCCATGGACCAAGGGGGCTCCAAGAGAGCTGGAGAGGAACTTGGGCAATGGATGAAGGGACAGGACAAGGGCAGGTTGGGATATTGGGGAGAAGATGGGATATAGTGAAGAAACTCTTCCCTGTGAGGGTGGTGAGGCCCTGGCACGGGTTGCCCAGAGAAGCTGTGGCTGCCTCTGGATCCCTGGAAGTGTCCAAGGCCGGGATGGATGGGAATTGGAGCAACCTGGGATAGTGGAAGCTCTCCTTGTCCATGGCAGAGGGTGGGATGAGATAAGCTTTGAGGTGCCTTCCAATCCAAACCATACTGTGATCCTACAACTTCAGCCAGTCAGGTGTTCGTCTAACCATGCCTTCAGCCCCAGGTGGTTTGGTTTTGGCAGCATATGGCAGTGAATTCTGCAATTTCATTTTAGCTTTATCCAGAAAAAAATCATCTCTTCCTTTGGTTTCTTGTGTTCCTTAACAATTCCCGGCCCTTAAGGACTCCATTTATAGCACTTGCTCTGACTTTTTGAGGAGCTTCTCTGATGCACCTTATGGGGTGAGACCAGATCCATTGGGTAGAACTGACTGACACTTACAGAGTGTGTCCAGAGAAGGCAACAGTGCTAGGGAAAGGGCTGGAGCCCCAGGAGAGGCTGAGGGAGCTGGGAAAGGGCTGAGCCTGGAGAAAAGGAGGCTCAGGGGGAACCTTGTGTCTCTGCACAGCTCCCTGACAGGAGGGGACAGCCGGGGGGGGTCGGGCTCTGCTCCCGGGGAACAGGGACAGGAGGAGAGGGAACGGCCTCAGGTTGTACCAGGGGAGGTACATGTTGGATATTAGGGAATATTTCTTCATGGAAAGGTTTGTCCAGCTCTTACACAGGCTGCTCAGGGCAGTGGTTGAGTCCCCATCCCTGGAGCTGTTCAAAAAATGTGTACATGTAGCATGTGGGGACATGGCTTAGTGGTGGCCCTGGCAGTTCTGGGCTAATGATGTGACCTGATGATATTAGAGGGATTTTCCCACCTTACTAATTCTGTGATTTTAAACTTGAAGTTCCTGAAGAACCTTTTCCTGCCATTCACCTCTGGCTCAACCACCCCCTAACACATCATCCCCCACTGCCCTCCCTAGCACCCATAGGCCTCGATGAGTAAATTCTCCATGAACCTGGACACCTTGAAGAAGCATTTCAGGTGAAAAGCACCAACCTCTCATGAGGCATACTCATCTGTCAGGGGTCTTTAAGCAATTTCTGTTGATAGAGCCCAGTTGGGAGAGGGTGCAATTGCTGCGAGTCATGGTGACAGGTACAACCTGCTGTGACCCTCTAAAGGTGCTGCAGAGGGGAGATGCTCTGTGATTTGTGATTTCCTCGCAACTCCACCTTGTGGTTCCTGTGTGAGCTTCATGATCCAAGGCAGGAATTCTCCTTCCCCAGATGCTCCTTCCAGCTCAGCAACCCTACCCCCAGGGAGCCAATGGCCACGTGGCCTTGCGCATTAGCCTGGCCTGTCATCTCATTGATTCCCTCCTGGCTAATCCTGGCTGAGCCGGGCTGGGGTGAGCAGGGCTCAGCTGCTCTCCATGGCTGCATCCACCCCGCTGCCCCCCAGCCTGCGCCGGGGCTTGGTAGCCTTTAGTGGCTCCCTCTTCATCAACAACAAGACGTGGGATAGCGGCACTGCTCACGCCTACCAGCCAGGTAGGGGCAGAAGGGCTCTGCGGAGGGGACTTGGGAACAGGGGCTGTCCACCACCGTGGCCCTGCTCAGCACATCACCAAAGCACCTGGGTCCCTCTGAGGCAGCAGCACCCAAAGGGTCCCTGAACCCACCCACCACGGAGGGGAGGAAAGTAAGAGCATTTGCTGCAATCAGCTGCGTGTGGGATCCAGGGTCTGTTGCTCCCTTTCACAAAGCTGTGGGGGGCGGGGCGGGGGGGGGCGGTGTCCCTCTGGACACGGCAACCCTGGCACTGGTGAGCAGCCTGCCCATCCCTGCCTGTCCTGCCTAGCTCACGAGGTGCTGTCCAGCCTGCCGCTCCAGGTGATGCTCTACTTCAATGTCTACTACTTCCCGGTCTGGTGCCTGGCTGAGGGAATTATGCTGCACCTGAAGGTACCATCCCATGGGTCACGTAGGGGTGGGGTGAGCTGCTCCTGCTAAGTCTCCCTGGGCTTGGGTGGGGAAAAAAGTGGGCAGGGGACAGAGAAGCCTCTTTGGAATTAATGGATCCCCAAAATGCCCTGACCCCCATGAGAAAAGATTGCTCATCTCTGTCTGCTAGAGATGGAAATCATGAACTTTCCAGGCAGGAATGGTTAAAATGGGAGGGAAGAGTAGGCAGAGCTGGGCACCAGGATGGTGAGAGCTGGCAGAGCATGGAGAGAAGGTATGGGGAGGAGGGCACAGGGAGCTGGGCATGGAGAGCAGGGAATGGTGCACAGGGAAAAGAAACCTGGACATGGACAGCTGGACTTGGACAAAGCTGTGCCTCCATTACAGTACCACCTGCTGCCTTGGCACTACCAGTTCCTGCTGGTCACAGCCTTCCTCATCCTCTCACTGGCTGAGGGATCCCGCCTCTACCTGGGCTACCTGGGGAACCTCCAGGAGAAGGTAAGCACTGCCTGCCCAGGCCACAAAGCCCCCTGTGCTCAGTAAGGATCAGCCCAACTGCGGGAGCTGGATGTCCCCTCACTCAGGACCCAAGTGCTCATCACTGTCCTTTCTCAGGAGTTCTACCTGGAGCTGTCCCAGAAAAGAATTGTGGGTGCAGGCATGACCTGGAGAGAGGGAATGAAGGGGACCCACTTGCCCTCCTGCTGTATCTCTCCTGTGTAACCCTTCAGCAGTGGGAGGTTTGACAGCATCTGACCACAGCTCCATGTGGCAGGGACATCCCCAGGTCCCAAGGCTGATGCAGGAAGTTCCAGGGGCATAGAGGGTCCCCCCAACCCACCACTACCTCCGTGCCCTATCTCAGCAGGTTCTGATCCTGCAGGTGCCTGAGCTGGCTGGGTTCCTGCTTCTCTCCTTCCTGATCCAGCTGCCCCTTCTGCTCTTCCTGCTGACGGACAGCCAGGTCATCCACCTGCCGCTGGAGGTACCCATGCACAGCTTGTTCCTGGCCTTCCTCCTCCTCGAGATCGTGGCTGCCTTCCTGGCACTGAGGACCATGACCAAGCAGCTGGCGGCACAGTTCTACCTGCGGCAGTTCCAGGAGGGTGGGAGGGGCCGGCTGGAGCCAGGGGGCACAGGCAGCTGAGATGGGGTGATGCTACAGGACCCCTCCGCCCCACACAGCTAGTCCTGGCAGGGAGCATTAAACAGTGCCCAAACCCACATTGTTTCTGAGCTTTGTGGAGGAGCCCTCAGAGAAGCACCCAGCCCAGCTGATCCCTGTCTTGTACCAGCCAACAGAGCCTGGGAAAAGTGGGAGTGAGGTGTCAGTGCCTCTGAAAGGTTCCAGCTCACCCCAGGGCTGTGCCTGTCCTTGCTGAGCATCAGCCCTGGCAGGAGGCAGGAACCAGGGTTCAGGAGCCACTGCACACCCCTAGGAAATACCAGCCCAAGGCTGGAACCTTAAGCTTGGCTCCTAAACCTTCCCTGAGCTTCCCAGGGAGCTTCTGAGAATCCAGGTGGCCCAAATGAAGCCATGCCAGCTGGAAGGGTGCTGCGAGGTGCAAGAGCAGCACTCCACAACCTTACAGTGCCTCCAGGGCTAGAGACAGAGCAGAGCCTCCTCCTGCTTCCAGAACAGCTTTATTCCATTGCATTCCTGCTTTTCAAGGGAAATCAAGGCCCATAGTCACTGGAATGTGGAGAAATGCAAAATGCTTTAAGCCTCTTGTGCCAAGCAGGACCAGCTGGTCCTGAGCATGCTCTGGGTTCTGGGGCAGCGCTGTGAGCAGCTCTGCTCCAGCACTACCTGTCAGTGCTGGGAGCTGCCCCTGGGATGGCTTTGTGCTCCAGGAGCCAAGAGCTGCTGCTGCTGCCAGTGCTTCTCCAGGAAAGGCAGACCCTAACCCTACATGGGCCAGGACTGGCTCACCTCCACTTGGGCTGCAGCTGTGTCGCCATCATATCTACCTGGAGATGGCTCTGGAGGGAAGGGTGTTTGTGGCAGAGCATTCCTGATGTCCCTAAGCTGTGGCCTCAGGCTTACCTTTAGGGGGTCTTGCCTGCAAAATGAACAGGCACATCAGTATACAATAGGCATGGAGGCAGCCCAGCTGGCCCTCGGCTACTCTGTTTTGTTCCCTGCAACCAGATTCACTCTCCAGGACCCCCACTCCACCCAGGATTCAAGATCAGGTATTAGGAAAGTTTCCCCCCTCACAGGATGGTGCAGCTTTGGGACAGTGCACCAGAAGATGGGGGCTCTCAGTCTTCAGAGGCTCCAAAGACTTGGCCAGACAAAGCTGGAGATGACCTGAGGTAGGGCTGCCAGCTCTCCTGGTCTGTAGGGGCCTCCCTGTGACTCCCTGATTCACCAGGTCAGTGAATTCCCACAATGGAATCATGCTTGGCACATAAACCTGTCAATGAATCACAGAACAGGATGTGCCCTGAAGAGCTGACCTGTCTGCATGGAGTCCCAACAGATTCCACGTGGAGGAGGGTGAAAAAGCATAGAGCCAAAGTCAGTTCTCCAGGTAAGGTCCCCATGGTGACCCATTGATGTTTTGACAGTAGCTGAGGTCATGGTGCTGGTCCCTGACTCCTGACACCCTCTCCCAGTTCAGACTGGCAACCAAGCCCAAAAGTTAAAGACTTAAGAGCTTCTCCACGAGGTTTTTTCCTGATCTTGGGAACTGAGTTTTAACCAAAGGGCAGAAAATCATTAAATCCAAAAAGATTCATTTCCAAACCTCCTCTCTCCCATGTGGCCCTATCCTTACCTCCTCAAACTTCCCCTTCCAATAAAGGTCAGCCTTTTCATCCAGGTAGAGCAGAACCAGGTCACAGATCATCGTAGCCTGGAGACAGACAAACATTGAAGATGGGAAACTTCCCACAGGAATGCCTGCCTTCCATCCTGGCTCCCGCTGAGCCCTGCAGCCAGCTGTGGGCATTTGCTAGGGCAGTGAACCAGCCCTGCCTCCAGCCAGCTCCAGTGGCTCCTCTCTAACCCAACCCAGTCCCAGGAGCTGCACAGGAGGTCAGGATCCCCAGGCTGCAATGGATGGACAGGGAGGGCTGTTCCAGCACCCTCACAGTCACATATGGACTGGGATGAGCATGTCAGGGAGGAAAGGGGGGCAGGTGGGGGACCTCCCTTCTGCTGGAAGGGAAGAGCCACAGAAGGCTCTATGAGGGGCTGCCCCACCATAGGGACAGGACACTGGGTCTCTTCAATCAGAGGAGAAGCAGAGAGGAGCTGCCCTCTTCTGCCAGCAGCATCCCAGTGATGTTCTGTCCCAGGGTCCACACAAAAACCTGACCTCCATGAGACATGACCCTGACAGGACTCACGATCCCAATCCAGTGATGCCATTACTAATGGTCACAGGGAGACCAGAGCTGACACCCTGCCAGACCATCTTGCCTCTGTGCTGGCTGGCACTAAGGAAGCCTTGTGCCCAGGCAGGCAGGGAAACAACTGAGAAGTGGCAAATCTCAAGGCATGGATTGAAGGAAAAGAGTGCATATGGAGTACTCACGGCACCAAAGAAGGCGATGCTGGTGCCAAAGCTCACAGCAGTAGGAACAATGCTGAACTTCCCAGCCTGGTGAGAAACAGTGGAGGAGTGAGAAGGTTGTGGGCTGAGCCTTGCAGGGCAGCATGCTCAAAGTCAAGAGGTGCTGAAAGGATCCAGGGATATTTCCCCAAGCCCATTTGTCGGAACTGCTATTGTGCTGACTCCAACCCCCTTTGGCTGTCAAAGACGGGACTGAGGTGCCTGATGACTGGGAAGAAGCAGAGGTTACTGTGACCCACCTGCTTCTGCAGGCACAGCAGGAACCTCCCTCTTGCTGTAGCTGCCGCCCATGGAACCACATCCCAGTAAACACAACCCTGATGTGATGTGTCCCTCCCTTGACAAATGAGTCTGGTGGTTTCTCTTCCGGCTGTTACCTCCTGCTCCACAGCTCCTGGACCTGCTCTCTAAGCCTAGAAGTGGTACTCACTGTCCTGCACTGTGTGCTTCACCTTCTTCATGTGCAAAGGGCACTGCTGAGCACAAATGACTAGCTGTGGACATCTCCCAGCACAGGTTCCCTCTTTGGAAAGATAAGCACTGAGTTTGTGAGTGATACTGCACAGAGTAGCATAAAAAATAATGGAAACATGGAATAGTTTGGGTTGGAAGAGACCTTAAAGCTCATCTCATTCCACTTTCTGCCATGGCAGGGACACCTTCCACTATCCCAGACTGCTCCAAGCCCCAGTGTCCAACCTGGCCTTGGACACTGCCAGGGATCCAGGGGCAGCCACAGCTGCTCTGGGCACCCTGTGCCAGGCCCTGCCCACCCTGCCAGGGAACAATTCCTGCCCAATCTCCCATCTAGCCCTGCCCTCTGGCAGTGGGAAGCCATTCCCTGTGTCCTGTCCCTCCAGCCCTTGTCCCAAGTCTCTCTCCAGCTCTCCTGGAGCCCGTTTTGGCTCTGGAAGTGGCTCTGAGCTCTCCCTGGAGCATCCTCTTCTCCAGGTGAGCACCCCCAGCTCTCCCAGCCTGGCTCCAGAGCAGAGGGGCTCCAGCCCTTGGAGCATCTCTGGTGCCTCCTCTGGGCTCACTCTAGCAGCTCCAAATCATTCTGGTGTTGGGGACACCAGAGCTGGAGGTAGCACTTCACCTGAGCAAGGCAGAGACGCAGAATCCCCCTTTACCTCCTGCCCACAACGCTGGGGATGAGCCCAGGACACAGGGTGTTTCTGTGCTCTCAGTGCACATGGCTGGGGCATGTCCAGCCTTGATCACACCACAACTTTTCCCTCTGAGAGTACTTTTGATCAAGAAGGGATTAATTGTTCAGTAGAGTTCAGGCTGATCTTTGTCAGGGTGCTCCCATCATAAGACCCTCAGAGAGGGACATTCACAAGCCCAGACCAGCTCACCTTGCCTACTGAACACTTCACAGCCTCCATGTCAGACCCTCAGAGAGGGAAATCTCCCTCCTTAGGGCGTTACCAAAAGGTTTTTCTTCAAATGGAGAGACCGTTTTCTCCTGCTCTGCTTACAAAACTCTGGAAAGAGGCAAAGAGCTCCCCCGGGTGTGGAGAAGTGATGGTAGCAGAAATCACGGGGTGGAGTGGGAGCAGTGGTGCAAGGAGTCAGCCCTGGGGCTGAGGAGCTCACGCTACCTGGCCGTGCACGGAGAGGTCGAAGCGGATCCCATAGAGCTTCAGCAGGTTCCTGTAGAGCTGCCGCTGCGAGCCCCAGTAGTAGGAGGCAGTTCTGTGGGAGACGTTGGGCATGGCTCAGAAAGGCAGGGAGGGGAGGAAGGCATACCCAGTGCCATGGGGAGGGCAGCAGGGAGGGGAGGAAGGCATACCCAATGCCATGGGGAGGGCAGCAGGGAGGGGAGGAAGGCATACCCAGTGCCATGGGGAGGGCAGCAGGGAGGGGAGGAAGGCACACCCAATGCCATGGGGAGGGCAGGTGCCAGTGCCAAAGGAGTGCTGGGCCTGTGGGCTCCTGGGTGTCCTCCAGGCTGGGAACTGGGCATACACGTGCAGCAATGACTCACTGGCACCAACAGTCGGGCATCAGCATCCAGTCTGTGTCACTGGGAGTATGGAGCTCTCAGTGTGCCCAGTTCAGGTGGGGACAGTCACAGGTCCCTGCCCTCAGGCAGGTAATGCCCTGCTCAGCTCCAAACACAACAGAGCTAGCTACAAAGTGTGGGAACTGCCACGGCATCCCCGTACTCACAGGCCCTGCCCTGAGCTACCATTCCCCGTTGCCTTGGAATCACTGAATCTTTGGAAAAGCCTTCTAAGATCATTAAGTCCAATTAACCCAGCATTAATCCACAGCCCCAGGTGCCACATTTACACAGCTCTTAAATCCCTCCAGGAATGGGGACTCCACCACTGCCCTGGGCAGCTGCACCAGGGCTGGACAAACCTTTCAGTGAAAAGATTTTTTCTAACATCCAATCTAAACACTCCCTTAGGGCAACCTCAGGCCGTTCCCTCCAATAAGGCTCCCTCTGCCCGGGGAGGTGGTGGAGACACCATCCCTGGATGTGTTTAAAAAAAGACTGAATGTGGCACTTGATGCCATGGTTTAGTTAGGGTGTTAGGGCTTGGGTTGGACTCTATGATCTTGAAGGTCTCTTCCAACCTAGTGGTTCTGTGATTCTGTTGTTTCCTGGGAGCAGAGCCTGACCCCCCCCGGCTGCCCTCACCTTTCAGGGAGTTGTGCAGAGCCAGAAGGTCCCTCCTGAGCATCTTTTTCTCCAGGCTGAGCACCCCCAGCTGCTCCTGGGACTCCAGCCCCTTCCCCAGCTCTGTTCCCTTCCCTGGACATGCTCCAGCCCCTCCAGGTCTCTCCTGTCATGAGAGGCCCAGATCTGCCAGGACTGGAGGCACCCCTGCAGGGCCAGCAGAGGGGACAGGCACTGTCCCCTGTGCTGCCACATCAGGGCTGGCACAGATCAGGTGCCCTTGGCCTTCTTGCTCACCTGGGCTCATGTTCACCTTCAGGTCCTTTTCTGCCTGCAGCTTTCCAGCCACTCTGCTCCAGCCTGGAACATTCCATGGCATTGTTCTGACCCCAAGAGAGGACCTGGCACTTTACCTTGTTGAACCTTACACTACTGGCCTTGGCCCATGGATCCAGCCTGTCCAGAGCTTCCTGCCCTCCAGCTGATCCACATTCCCACCCAGCTTAGTGTTGTTTGTGAACTGAAGCAAAATTCCTGTCACTGCTGCTCCTTTCAGAGCATCCATCAGAACTGAAATCTCAAACAACTGCCATGTGCTGATCCCACAGGCCTGTGTGGCCACTGTCCCAGCATCCTCACCTGAAATTGTACTTCCTGTCCTGCAGGCTGAAGGAATACCGTGGCTGGCACTGGGAAGTGGAGTGGTCCAGGTCGCAGTTCCACTCAATAAGAACTCTAATGCTTCCCCCCTGCAAAACACATTTCATTCCAGGATAAGCATGGGATCAGATTGGCTGAGTCATTAACGGTTCAGACATTCCCAGAGTGAATATTCCCTTAGCATTTCAGGTCAGTCCCCTGCTTCTTGCTCACATCCTTTGGGAATTTTGAGTCATCTACCATAGTTATAAAAAAACAAGTACCAGGAGTGCGAGGTCTCCAAAGTTCTCTCCAGCTGCCTCCACCATGTCACGGACACGGAACACAGGACAGGAGGGGTTGAACACTGGATCATATGTGCAGCTCTTGAAATAGCTGGGGTCAGTGGTTTTTAAAGTGTTGCACCTGAGACAGGAGAGAGGTAAGGCAGGGGTGTGGGAAGTCATGGAGCCCGGCTGTGGGACTGCAAAGGGGACTCTCTCATTGGTCCACCGGTGCTCCTGCATCAGTGGGGGGACAGTCAATGCCTTGCCTAAAGCCTCAGACGGAGAGAGTGGAGAAAAACCAACCCAGAGGAATCTCACATGGAGTTATCCCCTATAGTATGTGCCATGGCCTTCCCTTCTGCCTCTTTGTGCTCCTTTGTTTCTTCCCAGCACCCAGCTCCAGTCACTGCTAGGGACAGCTCATGCCACGTCTCCTGCCACAGTAAGGCAGCACAGTGTGCAAAATCCACTTTGCAAAGACTAAAAAACAAAAATATTAGTTTCTCTTCCAAATGAGAGCTTGGGAATGGCTGATCTTGTTTGGCTCTCCGCAGTGCTCTATGTGGGCAGATGGACACCAGTCCCTGTCTCTGAGGTGTCCTCATCCCACCGCTCTTAGAGCTGCACACCCAGCACAGCTGAGGTGACCTGTATTCACCACAACACCTGTCCTGCCCTAAGTGCCCCAGAGCCACCTGCCCCAGAGCCACTGGGTCCATGAGTCCTTTAGCTCCTCAGCCCCACTGACCGGCTCAGTGCCAAGGCTGGACCAGGCTGCATGCTCAGCCCAGCTGGGAAGTACTGTACTTACTTGGAGAAGTTAAATTTGGTGAAGTGGACAGTATTTTTTATAAAAAGAGTGAAATTCTCCACCTCAGCCAGAAGAGATTTCCTAGGAAAAAAAAAACCAACACCAACAAAGTCAAGACTTGCACAGTGGCCCAGCCCCCATTTCACGACTCTGCAGTCTCTCCTGAAACCCTAGCATTTTGGCTACAATGGATAGGTGCAAGAAATGCTCTTGGGTGAAGTATTCTGAGTTTAACTGACCAGAAGGTCAATGTCAGAGGTCTCCCAGAGCCTGGCTGCCCCTTGGACAAGTGTGGTCAGACCCCTGGTAACACACAGGGAGAGAGCCAAAGCTCCCAATATCTGCTGTCTCCTCATGTGTGATTACCTGTGCAGGGTACCATTCTCCACAGGGCACCAACCATAGATCTCACAGGTGGAGTGGGTGGCATTGAACATCAAACATTTCCCAGTTTTTATCCCTAGAAACAAGACAATATAAGGCAGGATGAGAGAGTTGGGGTTGATCACCTGGAAAAGACTTTTGAGAGAACTTAAAACCCCTTCCAGCGCCTAAAGGGGCTCCAAGAGAGCTGGAGAGGGACATGGGACAAGGGCCTGGAGAGACAGGACAGGGGGGAATGGCTTCCCAGCAGCAGAGTCGGGTTTACGTGGGATATTGGGAAGGAATTCTTGGCTATGAGGGTGATGATGCCCTGGCACAGGGTGCCCAGAGCAGCTGTGGCTGCCTCTGGATCCCTGGCAGTGCCCAAGGCCAGGTTGGACACTGGGGCTTGGAGCAACCTGGGATAGTGGAAGGTGTCCTTGCCCATGGCAGAAAGTGGAATGAGATGAGCTTTAAGTTCCTTTTTCACCCATTCTAGGATTTCGTTTCTTTAGCAAAACACCCAGTACCGTTGCCATGAACCACAGGGTTTCCCATGGGACAATCTGCATCTTCTGTGCACATCCCGTCGAGGACAGAGGGGCTCTGGGAGGGACAGAGAGAAGTGCTGTCACTGCGCTGTGCAGCTGCCTGAGGCCCTGCTGTCACTCCCCACCATTGCTGCACTGCTGCTCCTACTTCTCCCAGTGCTTCCCAAACAGTTAGAGATGAACATTCACCAGTCTCTAGCCAGTCAGAGAGGCAGGTCCAAGAGGCAATCCCTCCTCTCCAGACCACTTGCATCCTGCTGCTCAGTGGCAGAGAGCTACCTCAGTCCTTTCAGATGGAACTGGGAACCAGCACAGAGGGGTTCAGGAGGACCCTAATGACTGAGCCCATTAAGCACCTTGTGAAGTACCATGATGAATTCCCTGGGGGAGAGCTCAGTAGACCCTAAATCCAGCATAACACAAGTTTTACAAGAGAAACCTTCACCCTTACTCTGGACCTACCTGATTGCCAGGAGCTGTAAAAAACTTATTCAAACACAGAGGGATGATGGTTGTTGGGGAAACACCACCAACACTTCCCCCAGCTACCCCAGGCCATGACAGAAGTCACCAGCTCATCAGAAACCCACCTCCCCAAGAGGCCCAAATGCAGGAGAGAATCCTCAGTTATGGAGTCAGAAGTGGGGGTCTGTTCAGGCCTTCCCTGGGCTGCCCCAGGACAGCCTCAGCCCCTCATTCAGGTGTAAAACCCACCAACATGATCTGAGTGGAGGAGCATCTTTGGGATGGGTGGGGTCTGCCTAGAGGTCTGGAGTCATTACAGGATGCAGGAGAAATCTGGGGATTGCACAAGGTGTTTAGGGAATGGGTTATCTAGGGGAGGAAGAGAATGTATGAGAAGGAGGAAACTTGGTAGCCTGAAAAGGAACACAAACACTGAAACATAAAGGCATAAAAGGATGCAAAGACTTAAGTGCATGTACAACTGCTGAAACAGCTTGGCTCTCACTTGGTGCTGCCTCTGGCCACAGAGACACTCATCTGCCAGCACCAAATACTCTGATTATCAAGAATATTAAGATAGGTCAAACTCCCTGCAAAGCCAAAAGCTGCCACTGCTAAATATTCAAAGCTTTCCAAATATGAATGTCATCTACAGCCCCAGTGCCAGAAACTGAGGAACTCTTGGAGACCAGCAGAGGGTGTAGGCTGGGACAAGCACCCACACACCCCCCAGCTCTGGAACTGAATGAAATCCTCAGGTCTGTGTGTCCTTGGCTTGCACACTGCAAACCCAGAATCTAGAGGTGCCCCTGGCTGCCCGTGAGAACCCTGAAATGCCCTACAGCACTTGTGTTCCCCCTGTTGGGACTTTAGGAGTTCTCAGCATTTTAGAGATGGATCATTGGTGCCATTCTCCCTGACCCAGACCAGCGTTTCTGCTCCCCTGCAGCACTTGGCCACAGCAGGAGCTGAAGGAACCATTAGGACAATTGGTGCTTGGCTTAGGTACAAAGTGCCAGCAATGGTACAGCTTAAAGGACATTTGCTCCCATCTGCTGAGCTGGGTCCAGCCTGGGAGAGCTCAGCAGAGGAGCTGGCCTGACTCCAGCCTTAAAGGGAAGATTTCTTCCAGAGAACATACACCATTAAGTGTTGGCTGGCTGGCAAACCATCTAGACCTTGTGCTCTGGTCCTCCCAAAAATAGGACACTAAGATGGACATCAGTCCTGCAGCAGGGAGTTACCAAGGAAGCATGACACAGGTATCCATGCAGTATGTATCAAGGCACCCCCTTGTTCAAGAGCGGCAGAAAGCCTGGAATGGTCATACAGTGCCACTACACAAAGAGCTCAGAGCTGGAGAGGCCCTATGTGCCCTGTACGGGCCACCACAAGCAGTTCTGATTGAGCATGTGGATACACATCTTGGCTTCCGCAGGTATGACAGAGCAAGTGGAGATGTGCTGGGGAGTGCTATGAAGCAGTGAGAATGAGGGGAATTGGGTTTCATAGGAGTATAAATCCATTTTTCATTTTATCTGGTCTTCTACTGGGTTCCACTGAGCAGCAGGACCACTGGCTCCATCCCACCCCCGTGTGGCTGGGCTGGGGCAGGTCCATTCACTCACCTCAGGGCAGGTGCCTTGGGCTTGCTGGATTGTGGCAATGAAATTGGTCACCAGGAAAAGCACATTTTCTCCCTGGGAAGCAAAAAGGTGCTGTCAACAGGGGGCTGACACCAGGATGGGTCCAAGGGGACACCCTGTGACACCATGGGCTGAACAGGCATTAATGGCCTTGCCAGGGCTTTGGGAGGCCAGAGGTAGCCGCGGCATCCCCTCGTCAAGATGACTCGCCGTATGTGTGACCTCCCTGCCCCCGCCCGGAGCGCGGCCGTACCTGCGGGGGCCAGGTGAGATCCGCAGCGTCCCAGAGCCGTCGGCCCGCGGCCTCGGCGGCCACCGCCCCCTTCACCTTGGTGACCACGGCGACACGCGGGGCCACGTCCCGCTCCTGGTACCCCTTCCGCAGCAGCAGCACCCACCTGCGGAGGGGCGGGGGGGGCTCTGAGGGACCTCCGGCCGGGCCCGAGGGCTGGGGCTACGTCCCTACCCCCGCAAGGACCGGCCACCCCGAGGGCAGGGTCCCTACCCCCGCAGGGACCGGCCACCCCGAGGGCAGGGTCCCTACCCCCGCAGGGACCGGCCACCCCGAGGGCAGGGTCCCTACCCCAGCAGGTAGCCGAGCGCGCTCAGCTGCAGCAGGCGGTGCAGCAGCCCCACCCGCCGGTTCCGTGTCAGCGAGAACTTGGCGGTCTTGTAGTCGAGCAGGGACCCGCAGGTTGAGCCCAGCATGGCGGAACCAGGGCGAAGGGCGGGAACAGGGAGGGTAGCGGTACTAAGGGGAAACAGGGGCACGGTGCGGATAGCGGCACCGGGAGGGAAGGGCGAGCACGGTAGGAAAGGCGGGCAGGGGAGGGAAAGGCGGGCAGGGGAGGGAGAGGCGGGCACGGCGTGGACAGCGGCACAGGGAGGGAAAGGCGGCACCGCGAGGGAAAGGCGGCACCGTGAGGGAAAGGCGGCCCCGGCACTGCCCGGCCCCGGCCCCGCCCCTCCCCGTTGCCGTGGCAGCCGCGGGTCCCTCGCGCCGCCTCGGGGCCGCAGCCCCGACGCCGTGGCGGCTGTGGGGCCTGCCAAAAGCCGGGTGAGCCTCTGCCGCCCCCGGCCACGGGCCCTCCCTACAAGGAGAATCACAGAATGGTTTGGGTTGGAGGAGACCTTAAAGCTCATCCTGTTCCACCGGTGCTCTGCCCGGGCAGGGACACTTCCCACTGTCCCAGGCTGCTCCAACCCCAGTGTCCAACCTGGCCTTGGGCGCTGCCAGGGATCCAGGGGCAGCCACAGCTGCTCTGGGCACCCTGTGCCAGGCCCTGCCCACCCGGCCAGGGAACAATTCCTGCCCAATCTCCCATCCAGCCCTGCCCTCTGGCACTGGAAGCTATTCCCTGTGTCCTGTCCCTCCAGCCCTTGTACCCAGTCCCTCTGCAGCTCTCTTGGAGCCCCTTTAGGCACTGGAAGGGGCTCTGAGCTCTCCCCAAAGCCTTCTCCAGGTGAACACTCCCAGCTCTAACAGTCTGTGCTATACCAGCACAGACACCCTCGACCAAAGGATGGGCAATTTGTCTTCCCCACTAACGAAAATTATGCCACTCCTCTGGATGTTGGAGCAACCCAAGTTTTACATCTAAGACATGTCAAGCACCCTTTCCAGCCTGCCCTGCTGGAAGTTCGGGGATCTACCAGAGCCCAGGGTTCACCACATGAGATGTGATGTTGGCCAGCAGTGGGGATTTGCCAGCAGACTGCTTTGAAGTGCTCAGGAACCAGACTCATCTCCTTCCCTGCATGCAGGTGGGACAGTGGGATACGTAAATGGGTCAGTACTCCTCTTCCCCGCTGGGCTGAGAATTTTTCCTTTGTGTCATCTCCCCTGGAGTACTCCCCATATTTAAATTTATCTTTTAAGGAAAAAAAACCATAAGCCTTCTGTTTTAAATTAATATTTTAAAATTAATTTTTTAGGAAGAAATTATAAACCTTCTGTACGTTCATGTCAGGTAGGCCCACCTGAATCTACTTTCAGCAGGCACAGCATCTTAGAAATGTGCAGTTTGTATCATAAAAGAGTACAGTCTTTCTTACTAATTTCTGCTGGTAAACATTTTTGTTAAGTTTATTTTGTCTGGAATAGTTCTCTGAGATCCTTTCCAGTTAATTTTCTCATCTCTGATATTTGTGGATGGAGAAAATAGTTTGATTTTGCAGTATCTTTTGTATAATCACAAGGTCATGGCCACGCTTCTGTTTAACTGTAAATATTTTTGAAACTAGAATTGCCACTGACAGAGAGGAGGATACTTGAGGCAATACAGGCTTAAATGTTGAATTTAGGATTCAGAGCACCTGTGAGTAAACTAAAGGGGCACTCATTCCAGGTGCAGTCATAGGCTGCAGGCAGAAGTGATGCCTAGGGAGGTACATTGTCAGGCACAGTGGGCCACAACATTTTCCTCTGCATCGTGAATAGTGACAGCAGAAGTATTTTTCATCATTTTAGTGGAAAGATAAATTAATCCTTTAAAAACATAATGAAATATCTTTAACTGTATTCAGTGTTTGCTTTCCTGGCAAAGCTTGAAATGATTTTTCAAGGGGAATCTTGTACTTATGTACACCCATGTCAGCCTGTGTCTGGGGACTCTCTTTGCTGGTGACTGGCTATTTCTTTTCTTGTTGGTCTTAGCCTTGTTACTGCTCTTTTCTTTTGGCTCTTGACTTTAAGCAGCTATTATTTAATCACACATCCCTGCATTCACAGCGCACCTGTGATGCTCCCCGGGCCTTCATCTGCACTGGTGTCACCAGGCTCACTTGTGCTTGGCTCAAGCTCCCGTCCTTTCCTCTGAACTCTCCACTTGTGCACATGTTTCTTGTGACATCATCACTCATCCCTGACTTTCCAGTCTTTAGGTTCCTTTTTGCACCTTCCTGGCACAGGCTTCACCTTCTCCATCTACAGCTGTCCTTGGGCATCCCCATCCATGCATATCTCCAGGATGAAGATTCACAGATCTCCCTACTCCTGGTCTCACCCTGCAGATGTGCTCCAAATCCCTCTGTTTCCAGCACTGCTTTGATGGGTACAGACTCAGAAAGGAGATACTGATTTTTTTCTCCGCCATGCCACATCCCATGCTGTGTGCCAGGTCTATGTCCTCCCTGGGTGGTGCCCTTCATAAAAAAGTCAACATCTACTCCATCCACTGTTCTACAATCCTCAGTCCTCATACTTCTCAACTGCTATAGCCTCCTCCTTGCACATCCCTTATGTCTTCAGTGGGCTTTTTTGGCTCACAGGAGAGAAAACAACCTTAATCCTCACCACTTCTGGCCACCAGGAACACCCCAGCCATCCGCCTTGTTTGTTCCAAGTTTCATGCTGCTTTTTTTCTCGTGTTTACCTTTGAAGGCTCCAGTGGCTGCTAGTCACCCCCCCTGTCCTCCTCACCTCCTGTTCCTTTCACAGTCCAACAGTTCTCCTCAGCTGCCTTGTCTTCAGGCATGGACACAAATTTCTTTTCATTTGTCCTGGTTGACACTCTCATTTTTTTCCTGTCTCATTGGAAACTCACAGAACAATTGCTAAACAAACCTATTCTGATTTCCAGCAGCTCTGGGAGGGGTTCCAGGACCAGGAGGCTGTGGGAGCTCCCTGGCTGCTCGGTGTTGGCTTTCAGGCTCCACCAGCTGCAGAATGAGTGGGGTTTGTCACAGCTGCACTGTGAGCACCAGCCCCTGGCTTTGTCATGGTGATTAGATTTTCAATCCCTCTTTGCTCTGTTGGCAACTTGAGGTCAAAGAACATAGATGCTTCACTGTCTGGCAGCTTCTGCTTTGGGTTTGTGGTAAATGAGGTAGAAAAAGATGTAGTTTTAATCACCTAGAGGTAATAGACAATTGCAGAGAAGTACATGAACTAACCCAAGCTTCCTTTTAACCAAAAACTGTTTGGTTTAATGTATTTTTTCTCAGGGGAGATTTTTGGAATGGCTATAGAAGAAAACATTGGATTAAACTTATAATCAGCTGGAACCATTTCTATAGCCAAGGGCAGCTGCCTCAGCCAAAGGCTTGGAGCAGGGAATTGTTTTCACTCCTGTTCTTACACTGTGAGAGCTCACATGAAGCTGATGTTCCGTTGACCTTGTGCCTGTCCAAGAGTCATCTATGACCTGGGATCACACAGACCTTGGAATTAAGAGAGAAAAATCATTCAGTATCTATGGATGTATGTCATGGGTTAGTACAGTTTAGTTTTTTAGTTATAGAAAAATGTAAAATAATTCTCCAGGTCAGGACCTGGGAATTGCTTTAAAAGAGACAGGGACCTATCAGAGAGTTAGTTAGAATATTGACATCTATTCTGACCACTGAAATTGTTAGCTGCGACTTTGGGAAGTACCATATAAAACCCCGGGAATTTCGTGTAGGTAAGTCTTTTTTCTTCTTCCTTTGGCCAGAGAGAGACAGGTAACATCGAGCTGGGCCTGCTGCTCCTCCCTTTTGGGGGGAGCTGGCCTGCGGCCTGGCCGGATTCCATCGGCTCCCGGGTGAGAGGGGGAGGAAGGAGAGGTTGCTGTTTTTTAACAGCTACTTTCTTCAGACTTCTTTAGAGCAAGGAGAAATCTCTGCGAAGCCCTGATGTGAGCTATGGGCACCATTTAAGCCGAGGCCACCCCGGGGCGGGGGCTGAGAAGGCATTTATGATCCTGCTTGTTTTTTTAAGATTCCAGGCTGCCTCAGTGCTTCAATCTCTGAGTTTTTCCTCCCTCATCAGCGCAGCCTTGAACATCTAACACCACGAGCTACAGAAGGAGAGACAAAGACTCCAAGCAGATTTAACTCTTTCTTAGCAACATGAAGCTTCCAGAGCTTAGCCCTTCTCTGAAAGAGTAAGAAAGGACAGAGTGAACATAAAAAACAACAGCATAAAGTCAGTAAAGCAAGAGTAAAAAGACTATTAGGACAGAGGGTTGAAGAGTTGGTTGTTCTGTTCTTACTTGAGCCATGGAAGTGAACTCTATATTTAGATCATTCCTTTAAATCATGGGAAAATTATGCATTTGGGGAGACGATTGTTAAGATTTGTGTGTGGATTTGAGCAAAGGTGTTTGTGATGGACTAAGTAATATTAATCCCACAAGATGCTTGAACAGAGATAGAGATGAGAAGCTCTCTGCACCAGTGAAGAAGTAGAAGATATCTCTGTTCCTTGAGATGAAGAATCCTTTTCCTTTGGTGTTATTCATCTTTAAAAGGTGACACCACAGTATGCAAAAGTCTAAGACCCATGACCCATCAGCAGCTTGGGAAACTGCTAATGGGAGGAGTCACAAAGGCAGATTTCTCCAGGCGGTTGTTTTTGTGACAGTTTGAAACCCACAAGGGAACTGTTCTTAGTTGTCAGTGGGATCCATGACTCAAAAGGATACTCTCCCCCTAATGAATTAATGAAAGACTATTGTCAGATAGTGAAACTGACTGAAAATTACAAGTTTTGTCTCTTTATGTTGTTTTGTAAGAAAGTGAACAGTTTGTAAGGAGAAGGGAAAGGGTTTTTTGCAGTTTCATTCCATTTTAGTTTTTTTTTCCCAACTTTCTGTTTTTCTGTTCTTTTAGTGTATGTTAATAAACTATTTGTTAATTTTAAAGTTAAGCCTGCTTTGTTTTTCTCCTAGTCTCTCTCTCACAAAAAGAGTAAGTATCAAGACCAAAATTCAGTGAACGTGAAACCGCTACACTAATTGGTGTTTCTGCCCAGTTTGAAATGAAAACTATGACAATGTATCACAGATATTTTCATTTCTCTGTTTCTAGTATTTTCCTTTTTAGAGTCCAAATTACTATAATGGATGTTTTGAATGGTTTAATTCCCAACTGATAAATCAATACAGATATTGTTTTGTAGTCTATATACTGTTTTCATTCTACTAAAATTGTACTCACCAAAAAAAAAAAAAAAAAAGTTTTCCCAGCCTCTGAAGCTGAAAGGGACCACATGTTTGTGGTTAGTGGTGAGTTGGCTGTGCTGGGTTAATGGTCTTAGAGGTCTTTTCCAAATGAAAAAGCCTGGAGAAAAGGAGATTCAGAGGTGACCTTATCACTTTCTACAACTTCCTGAAGGGTGGCTGTGGTCAGCTGGGGGTTGGTCTCTTTCTTCAGGCAACAACGGACAGAACAAGAGGACACAGTCTTAAGCTGCGACAAGGGAGATATAGGCTGGATATCAGGAAAAAGTTTTTCACTGAAAGAGTGATAAAGTACTGGAGTGGCTTGCCTGGGGAGGTGGTGGAGTCACCATCCCTAGAAGTGTTTAAAAAAAAGACTGGATGTGTCACTTGGTGTCATGGTCTAGTTGAGGTATTAGAGCATGGGTTGGACTCGATGATCTTGAAGGTCTCTTCCAACCTAAAAATTCTGTGATTCTGTGAAATGATTCTGTGATTCTATAAAGTTTATCTTCTTTATTTGAAAATAATTCTATGATTTACCTAGTGGGGTCTGTCCTATAAATGTGCAAATCATTTTATAGTTATGTGTCTAATAAATCAAGCCTCTCTTTTGGTCTCAGGACTGTCTGTCCAAACCCTTTGCATGTTTTAAGTATGGGCTCAATCTTTAAATCTGGGCTGTCTCTAAAAACATCAGAACTATCCTGACACCCTCTCAGTCTCCAGATGAAAACTTGGTGTTTAGAACACAGAAGCCTTATGAGGCTTGGTTTAAATCAGTGGAAGTGCTTATATTTTAAAATACTTTTCACCATTTATTGTTTCTGTTATATCCTTTGCCCCTAGGCCTTCCTGTGTTCTCCAAAGAGATGCAAATCAAAATCCTGTGAAACAGTACACTCCAAGTCTGTCCTTATTCACCAGCTGGAGAAGGTCCACTTTCCCATGTTTTGACACACATGGATTTGTTTGTCACTGGAGTCAGAGCTGTGTGGTTTTAGGCTCAATAAACCTATCAACAAACCATTTGTGAACCTAAACACCAGGCAATGTCACTGGGATAGGAACCTTGAGCATCCTGTTGTCCTGTGGGTTTGGTGAGGTGGCTGAGGGACATGGAGCACAAGCCCACCCTGTGCCCAGGTGGGATTTGCCTTCCCAGAGGGCGGCTGGGAGAAGAGGGAGCAGGCAGCTGGAGCTGGCAGCCTGGAGGTTTGTGGGGGAAGTTGGAGGGATTTGCTGTGTTTGGCGGCTGCTGCCAAAGGTTGTGAGGAATTAACAAGTAGGGAGTTACTCTGAGAACTGTAATTCTCTCAAACTGAAATACCACTTCTTCCAAATTTACCTACTGATCTCCCCAGCTGGAATCACTGTTCCTCTTTCCGCAAACTCCGTTGTGTTCTCTCTATGTTGGAAAGCAATCTTGGAATCCCTGTTCACAAGGGATTCAATGGTTCTAGTACTGAGCCTTTTTTTGTGTGTGTCCAAGCATCAACTCCATATCATTCCTTTTTGCTTTCTTTGCAAAAGTGCCAGATAGCAGTTGGATGCCTCATGAAGGTGTTACAGCACACCAGCACTGCTGCCTCTTTCCAAGTCCTGTCCCAGTCAGTGCACTGAGGTTACACAAATCCACATTGATTACCACTAATGGTATTTTTACAGAATTCTTGAGTAGCTCTCACTTTGCTCAGTGGCCTCTTGAAGCCTTGACTATCCTCTTCCCCTGTCACCTTTCGGAAGGAGCTGCCAGCTTGTTTTGCTGCATAGCTCTGGGACTGCTCCAGCTGCCCGTTTCTGGAAAATGAGCATTACTACTCTGGGGAAGCTCACTGCCTGATTCCATGTGGAACTTCTCTAGTGTAAGTTACACAGGTGATCCCAAAGTTCTAGCTGTAGCAGCTGCTAACTTTGGAGGCAGGGCTTGGCAGTGGAGCCTCCAGTGTGGCTCCAGCTGCTCCCCCCACACAGAAAAGGGGGTTTTGTGTTTTCTAAGTATTTTTCTTGAGCACTTTCATCTCCTTTAGGATATCAAGTGTGCTGCTGGGCTCAGAGGTGCATCGACTCTTGTCCCAGCAAGGACTGGAGCCCCCAGTGCTGCCCTAGAATGATTCCAACCTCACAAGAGAGGTGTGGGAAAATGAGAAATCAGCCATCCTGACTTCAGAGGCGCCGCTTGTTGCAGCTCCTTCCTGCCAGCATTTCACAGATGTTTCACAACCTCAGGCCAACTGTCATTGTCTCAGGAAGCATTTCTGGTCTCCTGCCTAGATCTCCCTCATGGCAGTTTCAGTCCACTGCTTCACTCCATGTCTCCTGTGCATGTGATTTATTCTCTTTTTATAGAATCTGTAAGGTTGGAAAAAAACCGCTAAGATCATCTAGGCCGGTAGCTGCAGTTTTCTGTCTGTGTGGTGTGTTACATGTGGGGAATCACAGAATGTGTAGGTTGGAAGAGACATTCAAGATCATCAAGTCCAACCCATGCCCTAAGAAATGGCTGTTTCCTCCCTTGCCCCCACAACAGATGCAGCGGATGCACCTGGTGTTGGAATGGGACCTCTGCCACAGGGTTGGGACCATGCAGTTTGTGCCCTTGCTTTCACAGGTCTCTGGAAGCTGCAGAGACAGGGAAGAGCTGTGGCTGCAGGGACTGCTGAGACACAGCACAAACACTCCTGGAATGAGCTGGGGACCCGTCTGCCTGACCGCCAGCACATCGTGCAGGGATGAGGGGTCAACAAGAACACCTTGCTCTGTGCCATCTTTTAATGCCCTGCCATTCCCCGGCTGGTGGTAGGAGCAGCTACACCGCTACTGGCATCCGGGAATGCTGCGTGATGCTTACCTCATCCTCGGGCTGGGTCAGCAGGAGGAGGAGGGGGGAGCTTGGCAGGAGAATGAGAGGATTACTTACAGCCAGCCTCCCTGAGCCCTGCAGCTCATCTGTGCTGCTTTCAGAGCCTTGGCGGGGGGTGGAACGAGTGGGGAGGGATAACTTAGGAACATGAGGCTGGGAAGTGATTTAATTAGGACGTGGAGCTGCTCTCTCCTGGGTGCAACCCACCACCCCCTTCCAGTGTTTCGGATTCTCCTTTTCCTCCCTCCAGCATGGACGGGGCTCAGCTATGCAAGCAGCTGCTTATTCCAGTTATTAACTGTGCACCTGTGACTCCGGGTCCCCTGTGCTTTCCCGAGGAAGAGCCCAGCAATCCCTGTGGGTTCCACAGCCGTGATCCCTGTAAGAGCTCCCACAGCCCCAAGATCTTTGCAGCTCCCACTGGTCCCATCCCTGTGGCTGCATGGGCTGCAGCACTGATCCTGTGCCCTGGAGACTCCAGAACCATCACTGGCTCAGTCCTTGTGTCCATCCCTGAGCTACACCTAGGGCTGAGGTCCACAGCTTTGGTTACTCACTGCCATTTAAAGGGAGTAGGTGGCAGCCCCAACACTGATTTTCTCTCCTGTACAAATCCCATGTTATTTCCCTCTGGATTTGCATTTCTCCTTGTCCTGATGCACCTGCTTTATGGGAACTGTTCTCCCAGGGCACAACAAACCAGCACTGCCCTGCCAGCTACTCTCTCAGTCCTCCCAGTCCAGCATCACCCCCGGAGAGGCTCAGCTAGCCCTGGCTGCTGCCTGTCCACTCCCACGGTGTGTGTGGCGATTATAATCCAAGACTCACGTTAACACCTTTTAGCCCAGCCCAGAGCACGTGTGCCAGAGCTGCTCCTGCCCCATGACCCATAAAGCCCTTCCCAGTTCCCGGAGCCCCAGCGCTGGCCACTCCAGCACTGATCCACATACCTCCACGCAGCTCTGGAAATAGATGGATTTCCTGCAGCCTGATTACAGCATTGCCATGGCTCCCAGAAAAGAGAGGGCTTTATGTATACTTGTAAGTTTATTTGGAGAAGAATACTGCTCTGGAAAATAGGTGTATGCTCAGCCACAGTGAAGCAGCAAGCAGCTGCTCCTGGAGCTCCATGAAACAGGGTTCTGGGAGCTGTGCATGGGAATGGTTTCATTTTACATCTGTTTGGAATCAAGGGTATGGATGGGGCAGCCAGTGTTTTCTCTTACAATTACAGGCTGTCACCTTAAAGCCCTGCTGATGCTGTTTAGTTTGGATTATTTTTCTCTGCTATTACAATTTGCAGGAACAAATTCCTGTAGAAGTGCTGTCTGTGTGCCAAGTGGCTGCTGTCATCCCCCCTTTTTCCTGTGTGCATTAATGAGTAGTCAATTAAAAATCAATTAATACATGTTCTGTGCAGAGCGTGTTACTGCTGTAGATTAGCGTATGACACATGAATTGACCGATTTTGTAATCCTGTTTAAAAGAAACCTCCACAAGTGTGTTTGAGACGCCCCACTGGCCCCCCAGCTGCTGGAGAAGTACACTCCAATCCTTTAATGCCCTGCTGGCTGCATCCCTGGCACCCCCTGCTCTGCTGGGGAGGACCCTGTGCTTTGTGTGCCACAGCCTAACAGGGATTTCTGTGCATTTTTAGAAATGAATGTTTTTAAATAGAATAAATATCAATGGTTACAAGGCTCATTCAATAACTCTTTGGTCTTTTGCAGCTTAAAAGGCTCATTGAGACCCCTGCTAGGAGAACTGAGAGCTGTGACTGCTGTTGACTTTCCTCCACAGGGGAATATAAAAGTTAGCCTCAGCCCATCCCTTTCTGTGAGGACGTTCCTGCCCTTTCCCAGCCCTGCGCTTCTCCTCCCGTGTCCCTAAAGATCTTTTTACTCGTCTTTGTCATGCTGACAATGGATTTATTACCGAGATTAAAGCTGAGTCACTAAGGAGGGTTCAGCCTGTGCCTCCCTGGGGGCCCGTTGAATGCTTGCTTTTTAATGAAGGACTCTGTTATCTCAGGAAGGACATTTCCCAAGAGAACAGCAGCGTGGGGATGGGGGTAACTGTGGGTTATAATTAAATTCCCATTAATTGCACAAATTCTCACATCATTTGGCTCATAACCTTGGGCAGCTTTAGTGACCCTGCCCTGGTGCTGGCTCATCACCGTCCTTGCTGTTCACAGTGGGGTTCAGTCCTGTCTGGGTCAATATCAGGGTATTTGTGTACTGTAAGGCTGAAGTCCCAGCCTACCCCAGTCCCGAGGGGTCCTGGTTTCTGTGGGTCTGGCTGGAGCTTGTCCTCCTGACTGGAACCCCAGTGGCAGCAGGGTGGCAGGGGGCAGCATGACCCTCCTCTTCCCCACTTTCTGGGGGTGCTTTCTGGAGCATTGACTGCGGAGCAGCTTCCCACCTCGAGTCTTGGGGACACAGAGATCACAACCAGACAGAGCCACCGCAGAAACAGTGTTTATGAGGATGACCAAATCAGCCCGTTGCTCACAAGCCACGACACAGAGGTGCCAAGCAGGGCCACAGCTCCAGTGGTGGCAGTGCGGGGACAAGACGGGACATGGAGCAGTGCTGGCAGAGGGGTTCACCAGAGCCAGCACATCCTACTGAGGATCCTCACAGCCTCTCCAAGGCCCCCCAGGGACTGGCCAGCAAGAAGTAATGGAACAGCTTGCCCACGGTTCCCAGCTCCTCACAGCATGCAGAGGATGAGGATGGAGTACGGTGTCCATGCTGCAAGGCCTGTCATGTTGGCAACCTCACGCTTGACTGACTTCCAAAACATGCTGAAACTCTCTTCCCTTCCACTTTAGCCTGCCCATGGGAAAAACACCCAGGGGTGGCTGCAGCAGTGCTGCTGGGGATCCCCACCCCCATGACACCTTTGCAGCTGGGGTGACCCCAGAGCATGGGGATAATTGCTGTGGAAGGGGACGTACCGAAAAGCACCCGCTGAGCCTATCCCAAGCCCCAGAGAGCCTGGAAGGGGCATCATAGGGGACTGAGTCCCCAAGGTGGGGCAGGTGGTGCTACTGGGGTGCAGAAGTGGGGAGCCAGCTCCAGGCAGATCAGCCCAGGGGTGCTGCTGGAGACCTCTAGAGACTTGGGGTCCTGAGCACCCATAGCCCACTCAGGGCTGGGGCAAGGAGCCTGGTGTTATCTTCCAGCAGGAATGGCCTACAGTCCACCCCTCTGACAGCAAATTCCAGCAGCTGGGAAGATGCAGCTGGCCTTTTGCCATGCTGGCCTCCACTGGCTTTGCTGGGGTACCTGCCCAGCCACCCACTCTGGCCATATCCCTTCTCCACATCATGTCTCCAGCTGCCCCTCAGCTCCCTCAGCGCCAGCCTTTGAGGAGAGCAGCCTTGGGAATAGGGATGGCAGGGGTGCCTTTGGGGATGCATGATTGGCCCCTGCCTCCTTCTGAAGGGGACTCTGTAGGAGGCACAGAGGTTGCACCCAAGATGAGGTTTAGGATGAGCAGCACTGGGCTGCCTGTCCTGGTTCCTGGGGAACCTCTGCATCCCCAGCTGCACGGATGTGCTGGCAGACAGGAGGTGTGCTGCACAGTGCCAGGGTGTGCTCGGGGAGAGGTGACAAGGACACGGCCCCTCATGAGCAGGGCAAGCACTGGGCTGAGACCCAGCTCCTGAGTGCAGGGGATGGGGAGGGAGGCAGCCTGTCCCTCCACACGCTGTCAGAAGTGTGTGGGGAAGGGTGAGCAGCCTCTCCAGGAGCAGCCCCACACCCAGGGCAGCCCCAGTGGCTCTGCTGTCAGAGGGACCAGGAGGAGGGGGGTAGGTCTCTGGCCTCACTGCAAGAGGAGATTCCGACGCTCCCATCTCCAGGTGCCCCCGCTGCCAGGGGTGTCATCTCTTGCAGTCATCGGTGTCAGTGTCTGGCAGGCCAGTGGCAGGCTGGGAGCTGGGCTGGACTGCCTGCACCCTCTCCTCCAGGCTGCCACCCGGGAACACCACGTAGCGGGCGCTGACACGCTGGGGCCGCGGCTCCCGCAGGTTCTCCTTGCTGTGCCAGATGCCATAGCCAAAGTAGACGAGCAGGCCTGCAGCGGGGACAGGGACAGCCTGGCTGCTGGCACCACCATGACGTGCATCACAATAGAATGTGGCACAGATGTGGCCAGCAACCCGGCAGAGAAAAAAGCTAAAGCACCATAGGGGCTTAACTGAGCTGCTTGCAGGAGGAAAAAAGTCCTGCAGCATGTTAAGAGCAAGGGCAGCACCATCAGTCCCTGGGAAAGGGAAGGACTTCCTGAGCCCCCAGGAGCTGCCTCAGGAGCAGGGCGTGGCTCTGACCCAGGGCTTTAAGGAGGGTCAATCTTTAACTGGAACAAGCTGTGATGCTCAGGGAAACAGAGAGGCTCAGGGGATAATGGGAGACCTTAGCTTGCATCTCCAAAGAGGTACTGGAGGCAGAAAGGGGTAGGACACGCTCCATAGACCCATAAGTGGGGTAGAGGAGCTGCCAAAGCCTGGAGAGTGCCAAGACAAACCCTGCTCCCCCTCCCTTGGAGCAGCTGTGGGAGCACTCACCTAAGAGGAGCCAGACAGCGAAGCGGAGCCACGTCATGTAACTGAGCTTCAGCATCAGGTAGATGTTGAGGATGATGCTCAGTGCTGGGGATAGGGGTACCAGGGGGATCTGCAGGAGAAAAGGAGCTGGTGGAGGGGAGACCTGCAGGACCACATTCTCCGTCTTTAAAATCATAGGGACAAAAGACAGCATTGGCAAATGTGTGGAACAAAGGGACTGTCACCTTGGGATTTCTAGAAGTGGCACTTTGTTTTAAGGAAAAGGAACAACAGAGCCAGGAGCTGGGAGCCAGGCTAGCAGGGTGGGCAGAAGACATCATCAAAAGGACCAAGCAAGCTCCTGGTGTGATCCTAAGCCAGTGTGGTCCTTGCTGGAGGAGCCAGGGCAGGGGCATGGCAGGGAAGTGGTATCACCACTGATGTTATGAAGCTGCAATGACTACATCAGGGCTCAGGTGGGCTGAAAACAGGAGAGGGGGAGCACAAGAGGCGTTGAAGTGGTTTGGAGGCTGAAAATGAGCTCCATCACATGGCTGGAGGGCAGCCAAAGTAAGGAGCTGAGACAAGAGAGGAGCAGAGGAATTGTGGGGCTGCAGAGATGGGAGCCCAAGGTGGACAGGAGTGATTCCTGGGTCCCATAGGATGGATCTCCATCCCATGGGATGGACACAGAACTGCTGGGGACACCTCCTCCTGGGGACCAGTGGCCACACAGAGTGACAGCAGAGGCACGAAGAGTCCCTACACACAGTGTCCACAAACACCCCCTTCCTCCTCCCCTCCCTCCTCCTCCTTCAGCAGTTGTGGTGCTTTCAACAAAGGGCTGTGCCTGGGAGCCCTGCAGGTCCATCAGAGCTGCTCCCACCTCCCCTCACCCCTGCAGAGGGATTCCCTGCCTGGGCCCTGGGCATACCTGGAAGGTCTGGGTGCTGTGCTGCTGCTCGTGTGCCCAGATGAGGAGGAGGCTAAGCAGGAAGCCCAGACTGAAGAGGACCAACAGCAGGGAGTAGCTCCAGGTGGGCAGGTGGAGGTGGGTGTTGCCAAACACTAAGATGGAGCAAAGGCATATGGCAGACACCATCAGGGTCACCACGGCCACCGTGACCACCTCACCTGGGTAGAAGTCACTGAGGAACTCCAGGTAGGGCTCAAACGCTGCCTTCAGCTGCCCTGGCTCCCGCTGCTCTTTGCTCTTGTTCCTGTCCACCAGCTGCAGCTTGTCAGAGAAAGACTCGTACTCCTTCAGCTCGCCCTCAGGCGGGCCCTCATGGGGTTCAGGGTTGGGCTGGCCGCTGGCCACCGGTGCTGGGACATCCCCCTTCTGCTGCTGGAAGCGCAGGACGATGATACTGGCAGCCACGAAGGTGTAGGCCAGCAGCGTGCCGATGGACAGGAACTGCACCAGTGCCTCTAGGTCAAAGACAAGGGCCAGCAGGGCCATAAGCAGCCCAAAGACCACGATGCCGATGACGGGCACCTGTGTGCGGGGGTGCACTCGGGAGAACACCTGAAAGAAGAGCCCATCCTCGGCCATGGCGTAGACGATGCGCGGCAGGGAGAAGAGGTTGCTCAACAGAACTGTGTTCATTGCTGAGGGACGGGCAGAAGAAGGAAGACACCGTCAGACCCAAAGCCAACCCGGGGATTGTTCCCAGCCCCCAAGGCAGGGGGTGTGGGCAGCTCCCTCCCACTGCTGCCTGTACTCACCACAGATGGAGCCAGCAGCCACCAGAAACCCTGCCCAGGCGTAGCCCCTCCTGTAGAACGCATCAGCCAGGGCAGAGTCAGGGTCCAGTGTGTGCCAGGGCACCATCAGCGTCAGCACAACTGACACCAGGATGTAGGCGCCGGTGGCCAGCCCCAAGGAGAAAGCGATGGCCCTGGGGACAGCCCTCTGCGGGTTCCTGGCCTCTTCACTGGAGGCTGCGATGACATCAAAGCCCACAAAGGCATAGAAGCAGGTGGCTGTGCCAGCCATGATGCCCGACAGCCCGTATGGGGCAAAGCCACCCTCCTGGGTGCTCCAGTTCTTTGGCTGTGCGAGGACAAAGCCCATAATGAGGATGAAGAGGATGACCCCTATGCTGATGGCTGAGAAGACGTGGTTGAGCCAGGAGGACACTTTGGCCCCAAAGGAGATGAAGGTGGTGGCTACCAGTAGGATGGCAGCAGCCAGGAAGTCTGGATAGCGGGCCAGGAATGGCACCTGCCAGGCACCCACATGGGTCTCGGTGAAGTTTTTGATCTTGTGGTTAAAGATGGAGTCCAGATAGCCGCTCCAGGCCCTGGCCACCGCAGCCCCCCCGATCATGTACTCCAGCAGCACGTTCCAGCCAATGAGGAAAGCCCAGATTTCACCCACGGACACATAGGTGAACATGTAGGCAGAACCTGTCTTGGGGACGCGGGCTCCAAACTCGGCGTAGCAGAGAGCAGCCAGGAGTGAGGCAAAGCCAGCGATGATGAAGGAGACGATGACAGCGGGGCCGGCAATCTCCTTGGCCACGGTGCCCGTGAGGACGTACAGCCCAGAGCCCACCATGCCCCCAATGCCCAGCAGCGTCAAGTCGATGGTGGAAAGGCATCTGTTAAAGGATGTCTCCATCATGTCGTCCTCCAGGGTCTTCACCCGGTTGAGCTTCTGGCAGAAGCGGATCAGGTCGGTAGAGCGGGGCAGCCATCTCGCCATCCTGGAGACAGTGGGCCCTGCCCTCAGCAGAGTGAGGGGTCCTCAGCAGTGAGATCCTGCCTGGAGACCTGGTAGAGGGGCAGGAAGGGGTGAACATTCCCTTGGTAGTGAGGTATCAGGTGCTGGGGACAGGGTGGAAAAGCCACCAGGGCATATTTCAGGTGTCCCTGGTTCCTCAGCCAGCATGGAGCTCAGCACAGAGTGCGTCCTCCTCCAGGGGTGGCACAGGACAGGGACATCTGCCAGTGTGCCAGGTGGCAGGCAAACCACAGCATTCCCTGTTAAAGCCCAAACTAGTCCACTCTGGCCCTGATGAAGGTTTCCTTGCTACCTCCTCTCCACCTAATCCAACATCTACCTCAACTTCACCCTGCTGTGCCAGGACCCCACCACGGGGGCATGCAGCATCTCCCTGCTCCCAGGATCCAGCTGCTTCCCCAGGGAAAGCTCAGGCATGATGCAGAGGCTGCAGCAGAAGTCCAGAGCAGCTCACATGGGAGTTCCCAGCCAGACCAAGAAACAGGCAGTGCCAGGGACCAGCCACGCTAGCAGCTGCTACCGTGACAGTAGGAGGACACTGTGGTAAGGTCCTTCAGGTGCTGCTTCTCAGCTGCTTCATGGGGTGATTGGTGACTTGGGGGAAAATCTCCCCTCTCAGTTGCCCTCCTTCCTGTGCCGGACACCCCACACCTATGTAAACAACACGTCCTGCTCGGAGGGCTGGTGCAGCCCCATTCCAGGGTCCGTATCTCAGAGGCCAAAAGGTCCTGGGAAGCCCACTGGGAGATGATGGGATGACAGGGCAGATGATGGCCCATGAGGACAACGTGCACAATCCGTGCTGGCTGAGACTCCCACCCCTGTACGTCCAGGTCTCCGCGAGCGGAGGCGTTGGCAGTCCTGGGGTCCCCAACCCCGACAAACGCAACAGGCGCAGCTGGGAGGATGCCGAGCTCGGCGCCCCCCGGACACGGAGCATCCCCGGAGTTCGGGGAGTGGCCGAGGCTAGGGACCCCCGGACCCAGGAGGGTGTGTGGGGGTTGCGTATTCATCCTGGGCGGGGAGAGGCGATAGTTTCGCCCCTGCTCAGCCCCGCCACGATGCCGGTTCCGGGCGGTGCCGAGCCCCGACCCCGATCCCCACAGTGCCGGTCCCAGCCCGGCTCCCGGTCCCAGGGGTTGTCGCTCACCTGCGAGGATGGCCGGGGGCCCCGCACCGGCCACGCACACACCTGCTACGCGCCGCCGCCGCCGTCCGGCTCCGCCTCCCCGGGCCCAGCGGAAGGGCTGGGGCCGGGCGGGGCCGGGGCCGGGCCGGGGCTGGGCGGGGGTCGGGCCGGGGCCGGGCGGGGGCCGGGAGTGGCCGGGCGGGGGTCGGGCCGGGGCCGGGCGGGGGTTGGGAGTGGCCGGGCGGGGGTCGGGAGTGGCCGGGCCGGGGCCGGGCCGGGGCCGGGCGGGGGCCGGGGCCGGGCGGGGGTCGGGCCGGGGCCGGTCCCCGTTCCCAGGAGCGTGGAACAGAGATTAGGGGGGTACTGGGGCTGCACCTCCAGCCCCTGGGAGGGGCAGGCACAGGGAGATGCCCACGGCCCCAGGATGGGCATCGCCCCCCGAGTGTGCGTGCGGCTGGAGCCGCACGGAAACGGGATACAGGGTGGTCGTGGAGATACTCCAAAGGCTGGAGCCCCTCTGCTCTGGAGCAAGGCTGGGGGACCTGAGGGTGTTCACCTGGAGAAGAAAAGGCTTCACGAAGACGTTAGAGCCCCTTCCCATGCCTAAAGGGGTTCCAAGAGAGTTGGAGAGGGTCTTAGGAGAAGGACCTGGAGTGACTAGGGGGGAACGGTTTCCCACTGCCAGAGGGCAGGGATAGGTGGAATATTGGGAAGGAATCCTTGGCTAGGAGGGTGGTGAGGCCCTGGCACAGGTTGCCCAGAGAAGCTGTGGCTGCCCCTGGATCCCTGGAAGTATCCAAGGCCAGGCCGGACAGGGCTTGGAGCAACCTGGGATAGAAGGTGTTCCTGCTCATGAACTTCTAATCCAAGGTCTCTTCTAACCTAAACTACTCTGTTACATTCTGTGATGGAGCAGTTATCCCAAATCCCATCCACTGGATGCAGTTCTGGATGGAGCAAAGGGCTTAGACCCTGCTCCTCTGCCTTTACTCACCCTGCTCTGGAGCTACTGCCTGAAGGGCAGGCACATCCTGTGTGCTCAGGTATTTGTTATGGAGAAACTGAGGTGTGGGGAAAACTGTGGGAAGGAGAGCTCCTGAAGCCTCTTCAACTCACAGTCCTGCCTGGCCAGGAGCACAAAACCTGAGCAAAAGCCTCTGGTGCTTCCACCTGGCTCTGCAGGGCAATGAAGGGGAATCACCTCTATCCATATCTAAGTCAAAAGGTGTTTCTTTTCCAGAAGTGCTTTGCCTCCTCTTGAGCCACCATAAACCTTCTGCCTCTCCAGCCCCCTGGAGCAGGAGTTTCCCAAGCAGTCACCTGTCCCACCCAATCCTGCTGCTCGTGCTCTATTTCTAGAGTGAAATCCCTCTCCATTCTCTCATAGTTTTATCTCCACCCTGCTCCCTCTCGTACCCCTTGTCAAAGACAAAGGAGTCCCACTCAGCTGGAAGGTGTTCCACATTCCTGGTGTCCCCAGGGCCTTTGCAGAGCTTGTTCCATTTCTACTGTGCCTTTGCCCGGATGAAGGGATTTGCATTTAGGGGCTTCACAGCAGCAACATATTTTTCAATTTCTTCTCTGATGCCCTTCTCATGTCTCATCTAATTTTCTGATAGCTCCTGGGCACTTAAGCTGACCATTTTCATGGACCTAGCACTCATCACCCCAAATGTCACCCTTGAATTGCACTCACAACTCAGAGCCCACAGTGCAACACTTGAGGGCTCCCACCTGAATATTCACCTTTATCCACACTGGGTTGGCCTCCTTATGTGGAGGGGTCCTTTCTCCTCTCCTCAACAGCCCAAAATATAGGAAAAGGAAGGAATAAACAGGGCTTGTCCCTTCCTGGCACCCATCACTCACCTTTCACCAGCTCCTGGGTGAACACAGGGCTGGCACAGAGCCATAGCTCTCCCGTTAGTCACCTTGCACTTGAACGGGGAACTTGATCCTAGGGCTGCATCCCCTCTCCATGTCACTTCTGGCACACACAGAGCTCTGAACAGGCACTTTCAGTCCAGGTCTGTGGATGGCTGAAGGCAAACACATGTTCCTGGGACACTGGCTGAGAGTTTGGGAGCTGCACTTGTCACTGAACCAAGGAGCTGAGACAGCCAAAGCCCAGCAGAACTTCCAGCACCCTCGGGTCACTCTCCCCAGGTCTGCCCCATGTTACCAGCAGTACCACAGCTGCGCTGGCTGGGGTACAGCAATGCTGTGGGATGGTGTCACCCTCTGGTGTCACCCACAATGACACTTGCTTGGAAAAATATGAGCATCCTCCATGTTGTTCAGTCCAGCTTCAGGGGCTGAGCAAGTGTTCTGCTGAAATCCTGCTGATCTGATCACAAGCCATCCCAGGGGCTTTGCTCCCTTTGGATAACCTTTCCCACCAGCTACCCACATCTAACCCCCTGCAGCTCTCCACCTTGGCCTCTCTGAAACCCAACCCGACCACAGGCATGGAAAATTTCAGCTTGGATCTGATCAGCAGCCTGGCAGAGCCATCTGCAAACAGATGGTGAAAACAGGAAGCCCGAGAGCTGCTGTTGTCATGGCAGTGCCAGAACAGCCCCTGTGATCCCTGGCACCGGCTCTCCTTGGAGACACAGCAGCAGTCCTGGATCACAGGAGCTCTGGACCAAGGTGGGCTCCATTCCTCACGCCACAGGGCAGCGCAGTGGGGCTGAACCCACTGGCAGTAACCTCGACCCCAGCTCCTCCAGCCACACCCTCACTCTGCTGCTGCTCCAGCCATTCCAGAGAGCTTGTGTAGAGGAAGGGGAAGCTTCTGGGAGGCAGTGTGACCCCCCAGCACTTGGGCATGCTTTCCTGCCAGAGAACCCATTGCTCATTCCTGCCGTCCCTATCCTCACCTCGGAAGCAATTTCCTTGCCAATCACTCTGGTCACAAACCTGACCACAGATGCTGACTTCACCCAGTCTGCACCAGTGGCTGCCCTGTGTCCTCCCAGAAGGATGAAGGTGTCTCCAGAGGGGAATGTTGCCCACCTTGCCCCTCACCATTGCTCAGCAGTGTAGCACAGAGCTCCCACCTGAGGGTCCAGTGGCAACACAGCTGCAAGAGCTCTGTGGGGACCATGCAGCAGTGCAGGTCCCATACCAGCCTGCTTTCCAGATGAGGACTTTCATCCAGGAGGTGAAGACTCCACACACGCAGGTCTTGTGTCCAGGTGCTGAACCACAGAATCATCCCCATGGGAAGGGAACACCTACACATAATGGAAATGGGAGGGGGCCTCAGCCATGAATTTCCAAAAGCCTCCTTGGTCGTTGTAGCTGATACTGTGTTTGTCTCCTCCAGCACCAGTTCTGCCCACCATAAGGCCACCCACGAAGTTCTTTCAACGCCTTGAAAGATCTCAGAAACACTCCAGGTTCCTCCACAGCTTCCATCTAATGCACAAGTCCCACACTCATCAACTGAGGACAGGAAAAACACAACTACTGACATTCAGAGCTGCAGATCCAGAAGGGGTTTTATTTCCCTTAATTTGGAAACTTGTTTAAAAGAACAAAGCAAAAGCTCTGCTTTCCAAGTCAGTGGGAACAAGGCAAATACCAGTCCAGTAACTGGGCTGAAATCCTCCTTTAATAGTGATAATGCTGGCCAGCATACAGGTAAAACTAATATAGGTAATGCTGGTACCAGCCTGGAAGAGACTCTGGGAAGGGTCTGTCTAAGAGGTTGTTTCTGCCCCAACAGCACACAGAAGCATCCTTGGAATTGTTTCCCCCCCAGTTCTATCATCTAAACACAGGGTCACCCTCACACATCAGGGCTCTGTGTGCTGCCTCGCTGCTCAGCCCAGCCCTGGCTCAGTGATGGCCTCAGCATCACTGCAGGACATTCCTGGCAAGTGACCATGCTTCATCAGCTCCCAGCTGAGCCAGATGCAGCTGACACTGCTCTGAAGATCAGAGAGCCATCCTCAGGCTTCCAACCACCCCCTGCACTGGGCTCTGCCTGCCCCAGCTCTAATCTAAGTGCCTTAGCAATTTCTTCTACTCCTGTAGACTCTTCCTGACACAATACAAAGCAAATGCATGGACGGTCTGTTGTTTAGAGGGAAGTCAGAGGAAAAACTCTCGGAAATTAACAGCAGATTTGCTCTTTCAGGAAAATTTCTTCTCAGCCTCAGCTTCCTTCTGCTGCAGCTTCCGAATCAGCTCCAGCAAATTCATCTGTAGAGTCAGCTCCTGCAAAGGGAGAAAGATGTTTGTGCAAGCAGATGATGCCATTCCCTGCTGCAGGAAGCAGGAAGGACTGGTGTGCGTGTACCACCTCCTCAAGAGCTTCTTGTTCTTAGGGAATTAAAAAAAAAGAAAATATCAACCAGGCAGCTAAAAACCAAATGCTTCATCTTGTTCAGGTGTTTCTCTAAAACATGCAGCAGTGACATCTTACTGGACCTGCTGCAAACTGTGGCTGTCTTAGGAATGCCAGTGCTTGAGGATTCCTTAAGGATCCAGAGAGGCTCTTTCATGTTCACCATGATAAATATGCTAGGGGCTATGAGGGCTGGTCAGTTCTGCAGGCTGAGGAGGGGCAGCAGCCCCAGAGAAGCTTCTCCAGGCCCCTCTGCACATCCCCCACAGCATCTCCAACTCCCTGCCCCCTTCCCAGCATAGAAGGGCAGGAAGAGGAGGGATCGCTTTGGGAACCCTCTAAGTGGGATCCAAGGCAGGTGCAACACATGGCTGTGCTGGTGCATCAAACTCCCTGCAGGCATTTCATTCTCTGTTCCTAGAAAACTCCCTTTTCCAGGACCACAATCAAGTGGAGACATCAACATTAGCTCACAGTTCCCCTGCCACCTCCTTGCTCTTTAGCTACATCTAGCTCAGAGGCAAGATAGTGGGGCCAGTAATTTCTGAGTGTAGGTCTGTGACTCAGCCCTGCAGACACAGAGCTATGGAAATAAAAATCTATTTTTGTAAAAATATATCCCCTGCAGAAGGAGGCATTTCATACAGACTGGAGGGGGAACACATCAGCTGATGGGAACTGCGTGAACAGATTCCAGCAGGGATTTCTTGGTGGCACTCATAAGCACATGCCAAGATCTGGGTTTGGCTTGGCACCTGTCCTAAAGTCAAGCATACAAAAACCCAGCAGAGAGGAACCCTAATAAGGATTATTACTTACAAAAACAATATAAAGGGCAGGGCAGGGGGGAGAGAACAGGCTGTCTGCATTATACAGCTAGGGAATGGCAACACTGAAAAAATGAGAGGCTTATTCAAGGCTCCACAACTGGGAATCATGTAGGTGGGTGTTAGAAAATGCCTGTTTAGCTTCATTTAAGCTGTCTTTTCTCAGCAGTAGGTCTTTATCAAAGTGACATTTAATCAGCTGAAAAAAAGAGAGTTAAGAACAGCCTGTCTCTGTGTTCCCTGCAAACTTGTATGGCTTTACAACAGGACTTGGGAATTTTGAGGTTTTTTTCATTCCTGCAGTGGCCTAAGGACAATGTGGACAAACTCAGGTGACTCTTCAGATGTTTTAAGAACAAACGCCTTGGGGAAACTGGAAACGGTTCTTTAATCACAGCCTGAGATCATCAGCTCCAGCAAGTCACAAGCAAGAATGAACAAGGTGCCTAATAAACAGTCTTGAAGTCAATTTTTATAGCTAAGCTGAATATAAATGCAGTAAATTAATTATTTTAGTGCTTTTCAGACCCATTTGAGAGTCACAGGACTGCAGGCTTTTGGCACAGTGTTTTTTCCCTCCACAATGGAAAAAAATACTGCAGGAAGTTGGGAATGCTGCCAAGAGGTACCTGGGTTTCTGCTTTTTTGTTATGAACTGATTACAAGGTCTGTCCAGTGCACATCACCCACCAGCTGGGAGTCAAAGGACGGATTGTTCTGACACACCCATCCCTGATTTATCTACAGCAAGATTAAAAAAAAACAACACCTCAAAGATATTAATCCAAGAGCACTGTCAAACAATCATGGAATGGTTTGGGTTGGAAGGGAATTCCCACACCCTACCATGGGCAGGGACACATTCCACTATCTCAGGTTGCTCCAAGCCCTGTTCAACCTGGCTTTGGACACTTCCAGGGATGGGGGAGCCACAGCTGCTCTGGGCAACCTGTGCCTTACCTGCCTTCAAGAGAAGAATTTCTTCCCAATATCCCATCTATCCCAGCCCTTTGTCAGTGAGAAGCCATTCCCCCTTGTCCTGTCCTTCCAGGCTCTTGTCAAAACATCTTGGCTGCCATGCCTGAACACCAACCTGGGGGTTGGTGGTGATGTAGAAGCCAGACACCCCAGCCTTCTCCAGGGTGCTCTGCTGGTCGATTACTTTTTGGTCCAATTCCAAGACTATCTTTTCATCCATCATTCGCTGCTCCTCTCGGATCTGTTGCTCCATAGCCTGGAAAACATAAAAGTCAATGGGAAAGTGAAATAACTGTGTTCTTCACAGCTTTTTCTCATCTCTAATTCTTTTACTAGAACCCAAGAACAAGCAGGCCTTAATCTCTCCTGATGAGTCCAAGGATAGCCATGGGCAATCAGCATAGCCTCAGGTTTTAACACCTCCACCTGCAAAGCTGCCACTCAAGAAAATGCAGGGAAGTCATAGGAACAGACTACTCTGAGTGTTTGGAGGCCAGGAAAGACCATGAGGAACCGATCAGTGTCCAAATCACTTTATGTGATAAGTCACCACCTGAGCTATGGCTGAGCTCAGCCCAAGAACAACGTGTCCCTCTGAGGTGAGGCTGAAGGGGGCCTTGGAGGAATAACTAAGGCCACTGAACGTTGCAATGATGTGGCAGAGGCAGGGAAGCAACATACACACATGAAGGTCATGCAGCAACAGCCAACTTTATTGAGACCTCTTCTTAGAGATCAGAAGGCACGGGCAGTCAATCCTCACTGGTTGAGTCAGCTGCCACCAGGCCAACCAGCAACAGCAGCCTGAACCCACAACGGCCTGGACCTGCTCTCCAACAGGCATTACTACTTGAGTTACATAATCAAGTTAATTATATCATCAACCATATTTCAGTTAGAAAGTTGGAATTACTTATAACTGTGAGGCCTCCAGGCCAGCTGTTGTCCACAACTGAAGCTCATCAAGACAGCTTCCTGGACACTAATATGGAACTGGAGCTATAAACCCTACACAGATCCTATTTATTTGTGAAAGGATCTGAATACTGAGCTCTATTTTTGACAGGTTGAGAACATCATGAAAGAAGGACTTTGCCACAAGAGCTCCAACCAGGAGGACATGGCTGCTTCTGCCTCACCAACATCTGCCCAAACTTCAGCAGACAGTCTCTGTGTTGCTTCCAGAGAGGACATGGAGCCCAGCAAACATGTGGATGACAAAGGCATGCTGGAAATCAGGAGTGGAAGCAGAGAACAGGATTGCAGGGGAGAAGCAGAGCACAGATCAAGTAAAAAGCCCCATGTGTGCAGAGGTGATAAAACCTCACCAGGCTGCACTGAACAGCAGGCTTCCTTTGCAAGCCACAGGGAACACCAGGAATCATCAAATCCCATAAAAAAGTAATGACAGGCTCATTTTTGTAGGGTGGACAGCAGAGTGAGTGGGCAGATTCTGCCCCTCTGGTCTGCTCAGGTGAGACACCATCTGCAGAGCTGCCTCTAGCTCTGAGGGCCCAGCACAGGAAAGACATGGAGCTGCTGGAGAGTCCAGAGGAGGCCACAGAGGTGTTCCAAGGACTGAAGCCTCTGTGTGACCTTAGAGCCCCTTCCAGTGCCTCAAGGGGCTCCAAGAGAGCTGGAGAGTGGCTTGGGACAGGGAATATAGTGATAAAACAAGGGGGAATGGCTTCAAAAGGAGAGGGAAAGATTAGATGTTGAGGGAATTCCTTCCTGTGAGGACGGTGACATGAAAAGGTTGCCCAGAGAAGCTGTGACTGCCTCATTCCTGAAAGTGTCCAAGGCCAGGTTGGATGGGGCTTGGAGCAACCTGGGATAGTGGCAGGTGTCCCCACCCATGGCAGCGTGTGGGACTGGATGAACTTCAAAGTCCCTTCCAACCCAAACCATTCTGTGCTTTTCTTGCAAGACGTAAGAAATAAATAAACCATTAGAGAGCATCCAAAGGCAGGCAATGGACATGGTGAAGGGATCTGAGAGGGAATCATGTGATGAGCAGCTGAGGATACCTGGTCTGTTCAGCTGGAGGAGACTGAGGGGAGACTCACTGAAATTACAACCTTCTTGAAAGGGGAAGAGGAGGGGCAGACACTGATCTGTTCTCTGTGGTGATCAGTGATAGGACCTGTGGCAATGACTTGAAGTAGTGTCATGGAGGGTTAGGCTGGATATCAGAGAAAAGTTCTTCCTTCAGAGGATGCTAGGGCACGGCCCAGGCTCCCCAGGGAACGGGCATGGCCCCAAGGCTGCCAAAGCTCCAGGAGCGGTTGGGATTGGGGGTTGCACAGGGTGGGATTGTTGGGGTGTCTGTGTAGGGCCAGGAGTGGGACTGGATGGCCCTTATAGGTTTCTTCCAACTCAGCTTACTCTGTGATTTTGTGAAAAGCACAAGTTTCAACATTTCATTCATGCCATGCTGTGCCTTTGTAACAGAGAATACAGGCACATGTTCAGCTGGAAACATCCACGTGGTTAAACTATCCCCACTGCACAGAATGGCAGACGTCACAAACCCCAGGATTTCCTACACCATTGGCTGGTGGTTAAAAAGGCTTTGGAGGGGAGCTGAATGCCTCCACCCTGCCACAATTCCTGGTGAAAATTCACAATTTGTGTGACAGTGCTCTTGGCCATGAAGAGTCTGGGGAAGGGCTGACCTGTGTCTGCAGCAAGGGTATCCATGGCTCTCTGCAAGAGGTGTTACCTAACAAAGAGCAGTTATCACTCACATGGGGTAGGAGCCTCATGGCTCCTCTTGGAACCTCTCCTGGATGCAGAGCCCACAATTAGCACATCAGTGAGAAACCTTCACAGAACCACCTGCAATTAAGGAGGATGCAGAACTTGGATCCACTAGATGACCATACAAAAGCTGCTCCAGAGAAATCCAGGGCAGGATCTCCTGGCAACAAATGGGAAGAAACTCAAGACAAGTCCAGCCCCAAGGCAAGGCAGAATGATGACTGCTCCTTCACCCAAAGGAACAAACCTAAGCAAGCTCTGTCCTCACACTTTCTTCAGCCCAGGGGTTCACTCCCTTTGTGGGAGATACAACAGATTAAGATCCCTCATTTCCCAGATTTTTCCTCCTCCCACTTACCTCAGTGTGCCATTGTCTCCTTCACTTATGGTGCTGGAGGACTGACTTTCTTTTGACTTGAAAAAAACAAGTGCCTCACATTGTTTAGTGTTGGCATCTAATTCTGGGTCAGAGAAAAGTGCCATATCTTGGACAAATCTGAGGCACACAAGTTTTGCTCCAGCCCTGGTGGCCACGGACCCTGCATGATGGGCTAAAGCTCTTCTTAATGCCATGGGTTCCACTGAGAAGCCAAACATCTGTAATGTACACCTTGCATTACCTGTCCTGGGAGCCCAATCCCAAGCTATCTCATGGGAGCTAGTCATGGAAACCTTTAAGCACAGAGTGCAGCTTCAATTAGACACATATTAGATATAACAGAGATGACCAATCTGTTCCCAAAATGCTCTACAGCAGAATTGTCAAAGAGGATAAACACAGAAGAAGTGATTCTATTAGCACCTGAGAGAGGAAAACAGAAGAAAGGCAGAGGGCAGCTAGGAGGAAGTTGCACAGCATGTAAGACAAGGTAAACTGAGACATATTTAGGCAATTTAATGAAATACTAGAAGCGTTTAAAACAGGCAGTAGAGATTACTGCTGCAAGTCTAAGTTACCCAGAGAAAGATTACAAGGACAGGTACCAGATGTCCCGTCTTTAATCACCTTGAAAGGAAATGAGGAACGTGGAAACATCAAAGAATCCAGCAACAGCAAGCACTGACGTGGTGCTTGCTATGGGCCAAGAGAGGAAACAGCTCTCTTTCACCAAACGTGGATCAAAGCAACTTCCCCCCAACGTTTCAACTCCACTGATTAACATAACCAGCTACTCGCCATTTTCTTACATTACAAAACTGCCTCTATCACCAAGAGGTGATAAAAAAAGTCCTCTGGGATTGAATATTTTTGAAATGCCTTGGGATGCTCTCAGAAACAATTACTGTAATTATGAAACTTGAGGTGTTTCCACCTTATGAGTGGCATTCAGTAAAATGCGATTGTTTTGAATATTGTGTACTTCTGACTTGTTACAATATCATGGCAGATCTCAGGTGCCTTCTTGCATGTTTTCTATCACTTGCTCACTATCCTGTACAGGCTTCAGTCCACCAGATAATGATGGATCATTCAAGTACTATGGAGACCACTGCCTTTGGAGCAGGCTCCTGAGCTTCCACAATTCTCAGATCACACCTGGGATGGCAAGAGCCTGTCCCCTACCTTGAGGGGACAAAAGGTAGAGGAAGAGGCCTCTAGATTGGGGTGGGGAACGTAGGTCTGTCCTAGCAAGACCAGCCAGCACAGCTGGTGTCTTCCAAGGCTGAAGGGCAGGAATAGCCAAACTGTCTGGAGATGCTGCAGTGCTCCTGCAGCAACGGGGCTGTAAGAGCCCTGGGGAAGGACACAGCTCTGCACCACCCCTCCATCTCCAGCCCAGCCCCCCTCACCTCCATCTCACGCTGCTGGGCTGCACGGAGCAGTGGCAAGTTGTGGGGCCTGCAGCACTGCTGGGCCTCCTTGTGCCGGTGGAACAGCTCCTGCTTCAGCCCTGCCATGGGCACAGAGGGCTCAGGAGGGCATGCTGCTTCCAGGTGCCCTGAGTGCCACCAGGGCCACCCCTCCCTCCCTCCCTCCCCCCACTGCCTTCCCCACAACCCGCAGTGTCATTCCCTATAGCTTATTCTCTTATGCCTTCACAACCCACTCACAGGGCCCCCCCAAACCTGCCCTTCCAGTGCCATCCCCAAGACCCCAACCTGTCCCTCCCAGCCCCGCAGTGTCCCCATCACAGTCCCCCAATGCCCTCTAGTGTTACCCCCCGTGTCCTCCACTGTCCCACAGTCTGCGTCCTCCAAGTCACCCCCTTGGCCCCTCACTGTCCCCCGAGTCCCCACACCACTCACCCCCCTCCCCCCCGAATGCCACCCCCAAGCCCCCACTGCCCTCCCCAGCCTGTCTCCCTGGTGTCCCCCCACCGCCCCCCGAACCTCTCCCTCACCCCAGAGATGTCCCAGGCCTGTCTTCCCTGAAGTGCTACCCCCATTTCTCCTGAGCTGGCCACCCCCTCAGTCCCCCCCCAGAGCTCCAGGACGGCCACCCTTGTGCCCCTCGCCCCTGTGCTCCCCTCTTCGGCCCCCCAACGACCCGGGACTACTCCCACGGTGGCCCCGGTACCGCGATGCTCGCTGTGCAGCTGCCGCCGCTGGCTGTACAGGTTCTTCTCGGTGAGGTGTTGGATCTCCAGCAGCCCCTGCACGATCTCGAACACGGTCCCGTCCAGAAGCGCCAGCGCCAGCTCCGACAACGTCGTGTACGAGAGGCGCTGCTGGCAGGCACTGCGGGCACAAACCGGGTAAGCGCCGGCACCAGCAGCGGCTCCTAGCCCCCCTCGGACTCCGCTAACCTGGGCAACGCCTTGACAAGCGCCTGCAACTCGGCCAGCAGCCGGTAATGCCGCTCCTGCTGCCGGGACAGCACCTGCTGCTGCTGCTGCTCGGCCGCCTCGAACCCGCCCGGCCGCGCCATCACCGCCGCCGCACTCCCTCACTCTCCACTCTCGAGCTGCGCCTGCGCAGGGCCGCAAACCCGCCCCCTCCTGCCGCGTTTTGCGCATGCGCGGAACCGCCCCACGCCTCATGCCCCGCACGCCTCCATCGTCCCCCCCCGCCCCCGAGCAGCTCAAACCTCGCCCCTCCGGCCTTCACAAACCGCGCCCCGGAACGGCCAATCCCGGCCTGGTCCCCTCCCGTGACCACGCCCATTGCCCCCCAAAATGCCAATCCCGGCCCGGCCCCCCGTGACCACGCCCATTGCCCCCCCAAATGCCAATCCCGGCCCCGTCCCCTCTCGTGACCACGCCCATTGCTCCCCAAACTGCCAATCTCGGCCCGGCCCCCTCCCGTGACCACGCCCATTGCCCACCAAAATGCCAATCCCGGCCCGGCCCCCTCCCGTGACCACGCCCATTGCCCACCAAACTGCCAATCCCGGCCCGGCCCCCTCCCGTGACCACGCCCATTACCCACCAAACTGCCAATCCCGGCCCGGCCCCCTCCCGTGACCACGCCCATTACCCACCAAACTGCCAATCCCGGCCCGGCCCCCCCGTGACCACGCCCATTGCCCCCCCCAAATGCCAATCCCGGCCCGGGCCCCTCCCGTGGCCACGCCCATTACCCACCAAACTGCCAATCCCGGCCCGGGCCCCTCCCGTGGCCACGCCCATTACCCACCAAACTGCCAATCCCGGCCCGGGCCCCTCCCGTGACCACGCCCATTGCCCAACACACTGCCAATCCCGTCCCGGGCCCCTCCCCGTGACCACGCCCATTGCCCACCAAACTGCCAATCCCGGCCCGGGCCCCTCCCGTGGCCACGCCCATTGCCCACCAAACTGCCAATCCCGGCCCCGCCCCCTCCCCATGACCACGCCCATCGCCCCGCCCCTGCCCCTCCTTGTGCTCACTCCCATTGCCCCCCCGTGCTGCCCCCTCCCCTCCCCGCCCTGTCCCGGCGATGCCGCTCGCCGTTCCGCTCGTCCACGCTCCCTGCCACTCCCCACAGCCCCGGGACCCCCGCGCCGGCCCCCCGAGCCAAGCCGGAGATTTCCAGATGGTTCCACCCCGGCCCATCCCATGATGGGATACACGGGGAGGAATCTCGGAGTGTCCCCCTGCTCCAGCTTGGAAGCAGCTACAGATGTTTTAAATGACTTTATCGGGAGCGTTTCAGACGTAATTTGTCTCCTTTGGAGTGGATGAGTCAAAAGTGGATGACAGGATGACTTCAACCACGGCCAAAAATGTGGAGCATCACCAGCACTGGTGGGATTGCCCTCTGTGAAGTAATTCCAGCCTGTGAAATGGAGAACATCCCCTATGGACACTGTGCTAGGGTCATGCTGGGCAATGTTTGTGCGTGCCCTGGGAAGGATGAGGCCGCACGGCTGCCCAGGTCTCTTCCAATCCCTGAGAACACACAGAGTGTCGCATGCTGGGATGGTGATGGGTCCTTCCTCTGCATGCTGGGCTATGGGAGGTGAGAAATGGAGCAGGATGAATTGTGCATTCATGGCATCAGAGCACAGGAAAAGGTTCCTGTCTTGAATTAGTAAGAGGAAAGGTTCATTGAAATGGATTAAAAATGCCTTAAAAATACTGGATTTAATAGGAGTTCAAAGCCTACAGGAGCTGCACTGCTGCTCAAGGGGACTCGAAATGGCAGAGAGAACACAGAGCATCTCCAGCAAAATGTGGTACCCTGAAAACATCCCTGAATGGAAATGACTTTTTTTTTTCCCGCAGTCCAATGCCCCAAATTTCCCTGCAAGGATCTCCAAATCCCCAGTGGGTTGACTTGCAGATCTCTCTACATCTGGGCTGCTTAGACCTTATGGAGATAACCCACCCAAAGCCTCTTCAGCACTGGGGATTTGGAGACCCTTGAAGGGAAATTCAGGGATGTTTTCAGGATACCACATTTTGCTGGAGATGCTCTGTGTTCTCTCTGCCATTTCCAGTCCCCGGTAATGAGTTAACCCATATCCGTCTGTCCAGCCTGTCCCCTGCCCATCCTTCCCCCAGCCTGGTAGCAACACCTCCATGGAATGATTTTGTCAGGAACCACCGCGAGGTTTCGCTGTGCAAGAGCGGCCAGAGGCTGAGTGCTGCAGCCTCTGCTGAGATGTTGGGTAATGGGAAAAAAAGGGTCCTTTAAACAGAGCTATGAGTTGTGCTGCCCAGCTTCGACTGGGGCAACAGTGTGGATCAGGATGAAAGCATCCCCAACATTTTGCCATACTCCTCCATGAAGATTTGATGGCAGCTTTTGCTAAATATCCCCTTCTGTGTGTCACCTGCTGTCACACAGTTTTGCTGTCCCAGGGAATATCCCCAGCAGCACAACCCAAAATCCCACTGATAACCAGTGATGCTCAGGTATGGTGATGAAGGTTGAAACACGACCAGACCATCTGCCTGCCCCTGACATGGTGAGGACGTAAATGCCGCTGGTGAGGTGGCATTTACACCTGCCTTGTCCCCTCCAAGTGTCACAGCCTCATGGGCATGGCACAGTGCAGCCTCTGCCTTGACTTTGATCCTCTCATGGCTTCGCTGGGGTTCTGCTCCTTGCTCAAGGCTGTTTTGAGGGGCTTTCGAGCCTGGAGGTGTCTGGCTGTGGGGACCCTGAGCAGCAGCAGGCTGGAGGGAGGAGGCCATGCAGGCAGTGGCCATGGCTGTGGCCAGTGGCCGTGGGGTGCCTGTGGATCGCTGTGGGTAGAACGGGGGTGGCCGGGCAGCTGAGAGGCTCAGCCCAGGGAAGAGGAGGGCATATGCCCAGGGACACTCCAACAGTGCCAGCAAGGGAGCAAGCACGATCTGGTGCCTGTGCACCCTTGTGAAGGTGGAGGGAGGGAGGGGGCAGCCAGGGCCTCTTCTCTGCCGCAGACATTCCTCTACCTTCCTTTGTGCTGCAGGAAATCTGCGCTTCCTCCCTTCCCAGCACCGCTCCCGGCTCAATCGCTACCAGATGTGGGTCCCATGCATTTCTCATTAGCCCGGCAGCTCTGGGCGCTGCCTCTGCAGCCTGCAGGGCTGGCGACACAAACGCCGGGATTTTGAGGCTCCTGGGGCAGGGATCTGAGCTGGTGTGTGCTCCATGAGGTACCTGGCCATACTCTGCACTGGGATCATCATTGCTGGGCTAGGTTGCTGCTGGGGGTGCAGGGTGAGTGTGGTGATAGAGCTGGGACAGGGTCCTCTGCTGGGACCCACACAAGCACCATGGGGACAGAGGGACATGAGGTTTGTGTTGGAGAAAGGAGCTCAGTGAGCTGGACTGCAGCTGAGTCAGCCATTGGGGACAATCTGCAGCCCCAGGCTGGGTCTGGGAATGTAGGGGAGGTGCTGGATGGCACACATGGGAACTGAGGCTAGAGGGCACAGTGACCTGGGGTGTCTCATGATCTTTATGTCCAGGCAGGGAGCACATCAGGGTGTGGATGTGCAGGAGGGTCGTGGGGGCTGGGTTCAGGCTGAGTTGGGGCAGTCCCTGACCAGCTAACAGTGTTTGCAGTGCTCCCACAAGCAGCTCAGGTGACACAGCATGGGTAGAGGAAGCACAGGTCCTTCTTGAACTCCCTAGAACATGCCAGCACTGAGGATGAAACCATGGCAGCTGGAGCCAGGGTCTTGAGAGCAGAAACAACCATGCAGTTGGGTTGTGATGCCCAGGAAGAACCTTAACTTAGCTTGGATTGAACTATGAAGGGACAGAAAGACCTGAGAAATCTCCCCTGTCCTTCCTCACCCTGTCACCCCCACCATGGAATGAGAGAGTGGCTGGGGAAGAGCCCGATGGGACTCTTCCTGCTGGGCAGGATGAGGCCACAATTGGGTGCTCATGGGCATGGGACCTCTGCACTGGGAGAGTGCGATGTTCCTTGCCTTGGCATAGGGGAATCTGTGGCTGATCTTGTCCTGTTGCTGCTTCTTGAGCCTCCAAACCAGCTGCAGAACTTTCCCCATGCTGCTGGTGCAGAGGAGGATGGGTAGAAGAAGGGGGACAAGAAATACAATAGGAGTGGGGTTTCTGTGGAGCATGGTGCATGTGGGCATATTGCCATGGGGAATAATCCCTGAGAACCCCAAGTACACACCCTCCTGCAGGAGATGTCTGTCCAAGCCTGGAGTCCCTGGGAGACCTGCCATGTCACCATGGCTCTGAGTCACCACTCCAGAGCTAGGAGTGGCCCCCCCAACCTTTGGTGAGTGTGGTGTCAGGGGGCAGCTAGCTGTCACTGAAAGTGGCCAATGTTCCACCAATTCTGCACCAGACATGGCTTTACTGCCTTTACTGTGGAGTCAGGGACAGATCAGCATCGTCTGGGGCTTGGGCTGAGAGCTGGTGAGCATCCCAGCAGTGACTCTGCTGTCCGTGGCATTGGCGTGGACCGAGATGGCCGGGGCCGGTGGCTGGACAGCAGCTCAGCCCAAGCCATGGTGCCCACATTTAGTCCCTGGCTGGCATCTGAGCCAGGATTGGAACCAGGGTTTTCCTGAAGCAGCAGGCCCCCTGCAGGGCCAGGTCTGGGGAGCTCCTCTCCTCAAGGCTGGATCTGTCTCCCCTCAGGCAGCTTGGCTTGGATGGTTTCCTCAAGTCTCCTCCAACTCCACTTTGGACCCTCCAAGAGCTGCACCAGCCCTCTGGGGCAGGGGCTCCAGCAGCAGCCCTTTGACTCCACCCTGCACTGGCTGCGTGGTCCTCTACCACAGTGCCTTGCCACCTGTCCCCAGCCTTGCCCCCTCCTTTTTCAGGCCACTTTAATCTTTTGTGAGCCTTCACCTCATCCCCCAGGCAAGGGGAGGGCACGGCTGGGACTGCCAGAGCCTTAGCCTCAGACTCACCGGATTTATTCCAATTTAAACACTACAGAGTAAAAGTGTTTCCCCTGCTCTGGCCTCTGGAGCTGAATATCTGAACGGGAATTTCACCCCTGAGCTGCAGCTAAAATAAGACCTGGATCGAGGTGGTCACTGGCTCTTGGTGGTGCCAGGTGAAGCCTCCATGCTCTCTTGCCAGCTGGCTGCTGGTGTATCTAGGAGACCAAGGGCTGCTGAGCTGGAAGGGCAGTGTGCATCATTGGAAACATGTTGGGAAACATGTCCAGGCTTTGGTTGTCTGGGCCAAGCTCTATGAAGACTCAGAGGAGATGCTGCAGCCATGTGTTCTGAGTGCACATCATTCCTGGGATGGGACACTGATGCTCAACCAGGGCAAATTCATGTGGGTTGTGGCGCAGCAGCCCAGGAGCACCTCATGCCTTTGCCACCTGCAGAGAGAAGGGTGTCAGGTCTGTTTGAAGTGAGGTGACAGATCTATATCACCCCATGGACAACACCCAGCCTGGGGAGCCTGGGCAAGGGGCAGGAGCTGCTTCCCCTGGACCTGCTGGAGAGGCTCCTGGCTGGCTGGTGCAGGTGCTCCCAGGACACTGCACAGGGCCTCAAAACCAAGAATGACCTCAGATGAGACAGATGTGTGTGGGCTTGGCTGGGAGTTGTGTGCAGGGGCCACGGGCTGCAGGGGGTGAGGGCAAAGGATGAAGGATGCAAGGACACAGCAGGCTGCAGGAGACACAAAAGATACAGTGGACATAAGGGATTCAGTGAGCTGAGAAAGATGCAAGAGATGTAAGGAATGTAAAGGATGCTGAAAGGGCTGCAAGGCTATTAAGAATGCAAGACATGCAAGGAGGCTGCAAGGGATTCAGAGAGTGCAAAGAGACGTAAGGGTTGCAATAGGATGTAAAGGATCCAAGGGAGGCAAGAGATGTAAAGGATATGACTGTATGCAGGGGTTGAAGCAGCCTGAATCCAACCCCTTCTATCTCTTGGCTGAGGCTGTCCAGTTGGCATCCGTGTCCCTCCGTGTCAGCAGCCTGACTTTGGGCAGGGGCAAGGGACCCAGCTCGTAGGTCCTGGGGTCCCCTTGCTGTGCCCCTGCTGTCACCAACTGAGCAGGGGACAGCTACAGGCTGCACTCCCTTCCCCTCAGGATATTTTCGGGGTCTCCAAGCCCCTCAGGGGGACAAACCACCCGTCCCAACCAGACGGCTGCAGCTCCTGTGCTGCAGACAAGGGGCTCATTCAGCCCCGTGCCGCGAACCCCGCCCCGCATCCTGCGCGGCTCCTCGGGGGGAGCGCGGCCAGCCCGCGGCAGCAGCCAGGGCCGATCATGTGGCTCCTAATGAAATCCAGATCCGGGCAGAGCGATGACATCGCGCAGTGATTTGTGCTCCCACATAGACTAAACACGGGCGGGCGCGATGGGGCCGGGAACACAGGCTGGGGGTGAATCAGGTACCCGGAGCCTCCGCCTGACTTCCGCCGGCTTATTCCTCCTCTCCTGCTCAAAAGACTTGGGTAGAGTGCCCTCGTTCTTTCCCTGCAAAAATACGGATTTTCCCCAAACGATGCTTGCAGAGGCTGAAATAAAGTCTCAGGCTCTTGGATTTGCCCAGCGACGGCTCCGTGCGTTGGAAGTCCCTTTGCTCTGTGCGGCTCATTGCGGCCAGGGATTAACTGGCGTTCTGGATCAGGTGGAAACACTTCCACTACTCCATGGGGCGAGGGAGAGCCTTAAAACGGAGCTGAGGTGGGTGTGCTGGGGGCGCAGCCGGGGAGGTGCGGCACACAGCCCTGTGCCTGCGAGCGGGGGTCGGGCTGCACCCCTCCCCTGCGCAGCGCTCAGGGCGCTGCCCTCTGCCCCGCTAAGGGCACATCCATGGGAACCCCATCCCTCAGGCTGGGCGGGTGGGGAGCCAGAGGCGCCCTGGGGGTCTCCATGCGCTGAAGGTGCATCGCTGCTTTGAAACACACGCAATGCATTGCGGCGCAGGACAGGGCAGAGGAGGTGACTGTGGCTTTGCCACGAGTGCCCATCAGTGGGGCAAAATGGCTTTAGAGGGGTGCCAGGTCCTGCTTGCAGAGCCTGGTGCTGCTGCTGGGATGGTGCTGGGAGGTGAAGTCCCTGCTGGACATCCTGCTGCCCTGCTTCCCTGTGAGTCTGTGCTGGAGCCCCCCGAAGCCCAGATCCTCAGGGAAGTACCCAGCACAGCACTTGCTGGATTCAGCATCACAAAACCCAGTCTGTGGGCACGGTGTTGAGAGGTGCTGGGTGGCACTGCCATGAGCCCATGGGGCTGGCACCTGGATGCTGTGGGCAGACTCAGCCTGACCTCAGTGTCCTCACCTTCAGTTCCTGGAGCTTAGAAAAACAGCTAAGTATGTAAGTGTGTATATATATATGTGTGTGTGTGTGTGTGTGTATTTATTTATATATATATATATATAAAGGTAACTGTATACATAAAACTGTAGAAGTGTATAAATCTATGTTACATATTTGGAAGTATACATACCATGTACTCTGGAGTATATAGGAGAGTGTAGGTGTCTATATACGAAAATAAATATAGAAGTAGAAAACCATTTACTCCTGGAGTGTGTAGGAGTGCATACAAATACATTCTTATATTATGATATATTTATATATATATATAAATTATATGTAACATACACTCCCATACATCCCAGAAATAAATAAACAAAATATATTGACTTATAAAAAGTATGTATATAATATATACACACACACATTTTTGAGTGGGTGCATATACTCCTGGAGTATGTATTTTTTATCAATGTCCTGTGTTTTGTGGCATCTCGGGCATAGGGTGCAGAGAAAATCCACTCCCCACCCCCTGCCCCATTTCCTCATGAGGAAAATGCCCACCCAGAGGCTCCACCATGCCAAGACAAAGCCGTGGGTGCTGGATCAAGGTGTTCATGCCGTGCCAGGGCTGGTGGTGCAGGGCCCCAGAGCCACAACCCATGCTCACAGGGACCTCTGGGGCACAGCTTTCTCCTTCCTGCTAGGGGCTGATGCTAGAGCTGCCATCCCACAGGAGCACAGTGCCCATCTTTGGCTCAGCGGGTTTGGTGCTACCTGCATGGAGTGGAGCTGGTGGGCACTGGGAGAGCACACAAGCAGCAGCTGATGGCCTGCAAAAGGCTTCTATTTCTTACCACTGAAGCACCACCAGAGCCCTCCTCAAACACCAGCCGTCCCCAAGAGATGTTGATGAGGTCGCCAATGGCTGTGGTGAGGAATGGGAAATGGTTCTGGGGGTGTTGCAGTGACTGCACCTCTTTGAGGTCCCAGCTGGGGTGATCCATGCAGCCTGAGTGGAGAGCCCAGTGCCAGCTGGATGGTGGCTGCATGAGGACATCACCCATATGGCCTGGGGACACGGCAGCGTTCCCAGCCTGGCCATCCCTGGAGCCAATGTCCTGGGGAAGGCAGGACATGCAAAAAGTGCATCCACTTTGGGAGGCAAAGAAGGAAATGGCCATTTCCCCACGTGTAATGTGGCCACAGGAAGTGTCAGCTGCATATGTGTTTATATCCCTATAATCCTGATGGAGCTGCCCAAACCCCTTCACAACCCCCCCATCCAGCATGAAATTCCCTCTGGCACTGCCATCTCCCTAGCCATCTTCCTAGTGAGCACTGAGACAGAAATTTCCTACATAGTTTTGAGAGCTCTGAGTCGTCTCCCATGTGTTTCGTTCACATTGGAGTTTCCCTTCAGAGTTTGTTTTTGGTAGGGCCTGAAACAGGAAATGAATTGTTGGCAGCAGGCTGGCTTTTATTGCTGCTCGCTGGCCGAGCCAAAAAGCTGTGCTGTTGTCCATCCCAACAGCTCCTGCTTTGCTTTGGGAAATCGGGAAGAAATGGGTGGAAGATCAGTGTTACGGTGTTGGTGGAGGAGAGGATGAGCCAAAAGTGTCACCGTGCTTCTCTGATGCCATGGATGATGTCCTGGTGGAACAGAGATGTTCCAGAACAGATGGTGGTTCCATCATAGCCTGTTGGGGAGGAGGAAGCCAAGAAACCCTATAGATATGATTGCCTATATTCTGAGAATGAGAAACCTGTAAGTGAGATAGAATTGAAAGTAAGTTTTGATGTTTGAGATGTATTAGCTACTGGATGTCTGGGAAAACAGTTATGTGACCATCTGAAGGTCACCTGCAGCCAGACCCAGAGGTCAAATGGAATGTTCTGTCTCACCCCCAATGGTTCATCCCACACCTGTACCCCTCCCCTGAAGTATCAGGTATCTGTAACCCCATTGGCACAAGCCCTGTTCCAGCCCACCTTGAAGACCCCTGATAAGGGGTCCCAAGGGGGCTGGATGGTCTCTTTGCTCTTTACTCTCTTTTTGCTTGCACCCTTTCCCGAGGACTTTCCTCTCTTGGAATTTCCTCTCCCTACTTCTCCCTTCCCCCACTTTCCTAGGCCTTGCCACGAGCTGCAGTCTGGCAGCTCAGAGCAAGGCCTCACATCCCTTACAATAAACCTCATCTTCTAAAACCTAACTTCAGAGATCTCGCGTCTACATTTATCTACACCGTCCTGGAGTCCTCAGCAGCAGGAAGAAGCAATTTCTACAATAGCCACTCCCACAACTTCTCCTCAGCCATGACCACCACGTTGTCACCAAAAGCCCTATGTATCAGGGAAGGTGGATCCTGCTCTCTCTCAGGGGAGCAGGACACCTGATTTCTCCACATTACGACTGGGTTCAGCTGGATTTTACTCGAGGTCTAAGTTTTTTGCCTGCCCAAAACAGCTCTGGGAAGCAGCTCAGAACAGCAAGTATGTATCATTTCCTGGTGGAACTCACAGCTGCAGGGAAATTGTTTTATGGTTTTCAGCCTCTGCTGATTTGTGAACCCCTGAACAAGACCTCCTCACTGGTGTCTATCATGGGGAGCTGTCAGTCAGAGATATCCAACATGCAGCGGGTGGGAAGAGAGCCTGCAGAATGCCTGGAAAAGATTCGTCAGCCCTTCATGACACTGAGGTGTGGCAACGCCTCAGCCGTGTCCTGCACAGCCCACAGCATCACAGGACATCACGGGAAGTTTATTGGCTGTCTGAGCTGGAAGGACCTGTTGAAAAGACCCCAGAAGCAACAGAGAACCTCAGAGTGAACATCAGCTTGTTGTTTTTCCTCAGAGTAAGGCAAAGCCCACAGTGGGAGCTGCGGGGAAGGGCACAGGCAGACGTCTGAAGGAAGCGTCCAGATGTGGTCTCCTAGTTCAAGAGGGATGTGAAGAAACTGGAGAGGCCTGGACACGGGATATCAACGTGCTCATGGAGCTGGCACACATTGCACCAGGAGGAGGGGGCAGGGCTGGGCTGGGGGAAGGATTCTGAGAACAGTGACTAAGGTCACAAAATCACAGAATATTTTGAGTTGGAAGGGACCCACAAGGGCCATCCAGTGCAGCTCCTGGCCCTGCCCAGACCCCCCACCAATCCCACCCTGGGCATCCCTGGCAGCGCTGTCCAAAGGCTCCTGGAGCTCTGGCAGCCTCGGGGCCGTGCCCATTCCCTGGGGAGTCTGGGCAGGGCCAGCACCCTCTGGGGAAGAACCTTTCCCTGTTAATCAGCTTACATCTCCCCTAACACGGCTTCATGATGAAGTTGAACCCTTCTTGGTGTGCTGGATGATGTGATGGGGTAAAACAGTTGCCAGCTGAAGCTTGAAAGATTCAAGTTGAATTTTGGAATAAAATTCCTCCCCAGGAGAGTGACCCTGGAACAGTCAAAGGGAACTGGGGCATTTCCGCCCTCGGAGAATCCCAGGACTTAGCCTGATGTTGCAATGGCCACCCTGATGCGATGGTTGGGCTGGAGCCTCTTGTGTCTTGCCTGCCTGCTTGTGACTTGGGATTTTTGCATTTATCCATAGGCTGCTCACTTGTGGGCTCTCCTCTGGCTGGCTGGGACTGTGATTGGAGTCCATGGATGGGCTAATGCCAGAGCGATCCTCTGCTGTCCCAGGATAACCTGGGGACCAGGGACAGCTTACAGTGTCTAACTTTCCTGAGGCATCAGCCCCAGCTTTGCTGCCTGCATGAGTGAGAAAGTGCCCTGAGAGGAGGGTGGGGCAATTCCCAAATTCACCCTCCTGGGCCACCATCATGAGCAGCACGGGCGGCTCCCCTGAGTGCCCTTCAGCACTGACATGAAGAGATGTGTATAAGGACCAAGTGATGTTTGTGACAAACCTTGCCTCTTAAATTGTATTTAGTTTTGCACCTTTATTGCCTGGATTCAACTCCTTTACTTCTCTTTTACTAACCTATGAGTAGTTTTTAGTCTGAGTGTCTTGGAAGCCTCTTCAGTTTGTCCAACAACAGCCTCCGTGGTGGAGAGAGGGACTCTATCCCAAGTCTCATATATTCAGTGTCCTCATTTTTTAATTGATTTTCTCTATTTTGTATCTGGTGACATTGAGCTCATTCATCCACTCCTTTTTCTGCACTGTGTGATGTCCCAGGACTAGTTTCAGCCATTGTCCTTCATCTGCCCAAATAAAATCTGAAGGAAAGGGGAGGGGGAGTGAAGGAACTCTGAAAGATGACCAGAAGCCTGGGAAGCAATGCTGTGATGTCATTCTTCAACTCTGTGTTGTGTGATGATGTTTCTCCAGCCAGTGCCAGGTACTGTGCTGGCTCCAGCTACACAATGCTGAGCCATGCCCAGGTGTGGGCCAAAGCCCCATCCCCTCCTAAGTGCTGTGCTGGGCTGGTTGCAGTCCTGGTTCCACGTGGTCTCATCCCATTCTGGTGTTTGCCAGCTTTCCATCGCCTCTGAGATTGCTGTGGTTGACCTTTGGGCCTGGTGGTCTTCTGGGACATCATCCCCCACTGTGGGAATGGCTCAGGATGGCTCAGTGGTGGGCACCAATGCTCCTGGCTCCCCTGGAAGTAGACAGCCTCAATTCTAATGTCAGGGAGAGTCCTGCTTAGGAATCTTGGGCAGAAGCTGTGTGAGAGAGGCCTCAGCTTCTGGGCATGTCCCAGCCTTGTCCTCTGGCAGCATCATGCCTGAGGCTGTGTGAAGACCCCCGATACTAACAGGGATGGCAGCCCCTGGGCAGGGGGTTAGAAAGCTGGGCTCAGAGCTTTCACCCCCATGCCCCCCCCCCGCCCCGGCCCCGAGCACCCAGGGGTGGGCTCTCTCTGCACAGTGGCCAGAGCTCCCCTGAACTTCAGGGTCTGACCCAGGCTCCACTGAAGAGTGTCTGAACATCGGACTGGTCAGCCATTGGGACAATGGAGCCATTGGATACTGGGGAAAGAGAAACTCCTCATCTTATCCTCAGGGCTCATCTCTGATGCCAGGTAAGCACATGTAGCAGCAGCCCCACTGGGGACCTGCCTCCCATCCTGTCTGCTGCTTGTGACCACCTGTCTATATTGCTTCAAGGTCATCCATCTTCCCACTGGATCCCACTCAGGACCAGGTGGCACCCAAGCAAGGCTAGGCATGTTGCCCACCCACGGGGAGGCCGGGACAGGGATAGATGGCACCCAGCTATAGAAGAAATACATTTTTATTAGGAAAGCGCTCTGCAGAGGTCCCAGGCTCTCTCATACCAAACTAATCCCTCCAGCTCCACTGGATGGGATGCAGGAGCCCTAAGGGCTTCCAGCTCCATCCATAAATAGTGCTTTCTCCTGGCCAGGAGCAGCGCCAGGTTCGGAGGGGAGGGAGGGTGGCATCGGTCGAAACCAGCTCGACCCCACTCCAGCATGCACCGGCAGTGGAGAGCTGTGCCTGGAGGGCGCCGGGGCAGGGGAGCTGCTGCCAGCGATGGATGTGGGGCGCGTCTCTGGCACTGCCCTGGGCACTGAGCAGCAGCTCCCTCCCTCTCCCGTGCTCCACGACCCCGACAGACCGGAGTGGAGCGCGGGACGCGAGCGGCTCGGTTACTGCAGAATATACCGTGGGCACGTCTAGTACAACAAGCGCTGCTTATGCGGTCGATAATACTGCTACAAAAAAAAAAAAAAAAGGGGGGGGGGGGAGGGATAAGCCACACACGGAGCCCCCCGGGGTGGCGGCCGGGCCGGCTCCTTGCGGTCTCACCCTGCGCGGGGAGGGAGGGCAGAGAGCAGGAGCAGGGCACAGATGAAGGGATCGGGACCTAGGGCGGGGGGGACTAAGGCAAAAAGGGGGATGGGTGAGGTGGAGGGGGATAAAGGGAGGATCAAGGCTCTTCCAGTGCCCCCAGCCCAGTCCAGGCTCCCACGTTCGCTGGTTGTGCTGGCAAATGTCCTTCTTGCCGGTGTGCGGCCGCTGCGGGGCCGGTGCCCGGTTCCCGGTCACTGCACTGCCTGAGCAGGCACAGCAGCTGCCCTGGGCGGCTCCAGGCTCGCTTCCCGGCTCTTCTTCCTGGGAGGCTTCTTAATGGGGGTTTTCTTGGCTGCCTGCTCAGTGGGGAGAGTCTGATCCTGGCCGCTGCCGGCACTTGGCTTCTCCACCCACTTGGGCTCCCCGGCTGCCGTCTCGGCCGCCGCGGGGATCAGTTTTTGCAGATGGGGAGAGGTGGGCAGCAAGGGTTTGCCGGTCTTCTGGCTGCCGGCGGCCGCCGAACGCTTGGCTTTCTGTGGAGGGGTGGGCTTCTCCCGCTGGGCACCGACCCCGTTCGCCCGGATGCCTCCGTCCCCCTTGTTGAGGCTCTGAGTCTTTTCCTTCAGTTGGGCGGCCAGCTCGGAGGCCAGCTGGGGATGCAGCGGCTCGGAGCGGGGTTTGCTGGTGCCGGGGCTACAGGGAGCATCCCTGGTGTCCCCGGCCCGCCGCTCCGGCTGGAAGACACCCATCTTTCGGAAGGCGTTCTGTACCGCCCCGTTGATGGTCTCCATCGGCTCCGAGCCGGCTTTGCTCCTCTGCTTGGCTTTGGACGATGATTGGAGCTCCCCGCAGAGGCTGGATTTGCCCTCGGGGACGCCGGGCTCTTTGGGTTGCTTCTGCCCTTTCTCCTTGCCCCGGGCGCCGCCCTTCTCCTCCGCTCTGCCCTGCACATTGGCCGAGGTCTCGCTCGGGCTCCTCTTCCTCTTGGCCAAACCCTGGCCTTGCTCGGGGCTGCCGGAACGGGCGGCCGCTTGCTCTGGGCACTGACCGGGCGGCGGCAGCGAGTTGGACTGGCCAGAGCCGTACCTGCCGTGGATCCAGGACACTTTAGGCTTCGTGGCCGGGTCTGGAGGACGGGGCTTGGTCCTTTCCGGAGACGGCGGCTTCCCGGGGCTGTGGGGCTCGGCAGCGGCATCCTCCTCCTCCTTGGACTGCTTGGAGAGGCGGGCGACCCTGGCGTAGAGCGCGGCGCCGGCCGACCCCGAGCCGCAGGAGGAGCGTTCACTGTCCGAGGACTTGAGCAGGGGCGTCTCACTGCTGTCGGTCGGGAAGGCTCTGACAGAGCCCGTCTCCTTCAGGAACGTGTATTCGCCCGCTTCCTCCCCGCTGATCGGGGCCGCCAGCTTGTCTCTGGCGCTGGCAAGTGTCCCTCTGTCCCTGCTGTCACCCACGCTCTCTGCAGGAAGAGAGCACAGCGGTGTCAGGAGGGATGTGCCCGAGGAGGGGAAGGACTGAGGTGTTCCTGCAGGACAGCGTTCTCCCAGTTAGGCTCCCAGTCAGAGATCCGGTTCTTAACCCTGGAGCAGCAAATGCTGGAGAAGGGAGCTCTGAGACCGTGTGAGAGGCGTGACGGGAACCTGCACTCCTCCTGGGGCACGAGGAACCAGGACGACACAGTCCCCAGCATGCAAGAATGACACCCCTCCATGGAGCAGGCCCCTGGTATTGTCCCTGAAGTCCCCTGGGAATGCACCCTGTTCCCTGCTCACCTTCATGGGGGACACAGTACACGGGCCCCTCGTCTGTGGTGTCAAAGGAGGAGAAGGAGCCGTGGGATGACCAGGATGGGGAAGGCTGCTCCACCACAGAGGGTGGCTCGATGAAGCTGCAGTTCAGGGTGTTTTCCAGGTCATGGTGGGCCACTGTGAGGACAAGGAACTGTCATCAGTGCCTGTTCTGCCAAACCCCCCAGTCCCTGCTGCCAGCCAGGAGGGTAGGATGCTGTACAGCTCCCCACTGCCCAGCTTCCTGCTGGGTGTCAGGGACAGGGACAGCATCCAAGGCACGGGGACACCTCTTGCTGCACAGTCCTACCAGGTCCCTCAGCCCAGTGGCCACAGAAACCACCAACCAGCAGTGGTGGTGACAGTAGGCTCCATGCTTGGGCTGTGGGCAGCAGAGTCTGTTCAAGCCTCACACTTCCATCTACCCCTGTCTCCAGCTGCCCAAACTGAGGATGCACAAGGTGGAGGGACAAGCCACCCAAACCCTGGGTCCCATGAGGACTTGGTGAGTGTCGTCATGGTCACTCATGAGCCGTGCAATCTGGCACAGCCACCCTGCAGAGAGGGTCCTGGCACTGTGACTGTCCCCTTCCCAGGGAGAAAATTACCTGCTGGCTTTAATTCTACTAATTCCCACTTCAGCATCACTGACTGCATTTTCCTTTTCCATGCACTTTTGCACATGGATGCAGAAGGATGATCAAAGGAAGCCTGTAGCAGGGGGATGTACATTTCCCCAGTTCTGCCACTTCTCGATTCCTTTGCCAGCTTCTTCCCTCCTGAAGATGAGTGAGAGTATCCCTCCCTTCACACCCTGGCACTGCTCCTCTGCCAAGGGGCCACCCACAGAGAAGCCACGTGGAAGCGAGAAACCACCAGAGGAAAACCGGTGTTAATAAAACAAAATAGAGAAGATGAGCAGTTAAGAGGTGTCTGGGCTGAAGTGACTTTTTTTTCCAGCTTGGTAATCTTTAAGGCTTTTTTCTGGCCAAGCTCATGTCCCAACACATCCTGAAGGGCTCCTCCATGTGCCCACAGCTTCAGCATCCTCCTTGGGTACGCAGAGAACTGAGGCAGCACCCAGCTGGTATGAGGGACTGACCCTCCCAGAGAGCCATGCAGCAGGAGATGCATTTGTACCCCTTTTCCCCCTTCCACTGGCTTTTGTCCCCTGGGACAGTGACAAGCTGTCTCCAGCCTTGCTTTGGATGAAGGGCTGCAAAAGGGAGGTCCCAGAGGGTGCTGGGCAGGGCCCAGGCTCCCCAGGGAATGGGCAGGGCCCCAGGGCTGCCAGAGCTCCAGGAGCATTTGGACAACGCTCTCAGGCACAGGGGGGGACTGTTGAGGTGTTTGTGCAGGGCCAGGAGCTGGACTGATGATCCCTGTGGGTCCCTCCCAGCTCGGGATATTCTGTGATTCCATGAAAACCCCATGCACAGAGAGGGTCCCAGCTGTACATGGGCATTTCCAGGTATTTTTAACCTTTGACCGAACATCCCAACTGCATCCCAGTCATGCTGCAATTGACTGGACTCTTTGAACCCTGCAGCACATCCCTGATTTACAATAAAATAACTTTTAGGATTATTGGGATGCCCACTGGAACGTTTATCCATTATTAGGGAATCTGGCTTTAGCCATGGGCTGTTAAAATGACAGCAGTGCTGCACACTCACCCCTGCATAGTTTGGCTTCTTGGAGCAAGGGAAAAAAGACCCAAGCAGAGATATTTAAAGAGCAAATGGCCCAGAGAGAGCGAAGCAGCAGTTCCAACATGGCTTTCCTTGTAATAAAAACCAAAAAGAGAAAATTAAAAGCAGCCGTCTGGAAGCAGATGAAGGGAGAAGCTTCCTGAGAGGAGGCGTGACGAGAGGCTGGGACTCATGGCCACGACTCCGGGACTCCAGTGAGACCCAGGACACAGCCAGATTATAAAATGAGGATATATAGTGCACCTGGAAGCTTCGGGAGGACTGGAGGCTCAAGCACGGTTGCCAGGGATATTTCTTCCCTGGCTGTTGGGGCTGAGAGAAATGTATATGCTTCCCACATATCCTGACCTGTCACTACTCCCCAAAATCTCCCAGAGCCACAGCATCAGGATGACAACCCCAGCCCTGCGTGCGCAGTGGCCAGCTGGTCTTAAGGCCACGATGAGGCAGAGAAGAGCAGCGGAAGAACCCTGAGAGAGGGATCCCAGAGTCCTTCTGGCCACCCCTTCCCACTCATCCCAAGCTCCTCACAATCCACATCACCCTTGGGGCTGGCTGAGCTTTGCTGCTTGGAGGGGACAGGGCTCAGGTTATCCCTGGCATCTTCAGGGTGACATGACCAAGACCCACACTGACACCTGACAAGCAAATCCCACACACAGGGACACCCAAACACTGGCCCTATAGCTGCTGGTGTAAGCCCAGGGTGTGGTCCTGCAGGCTGCCAGCTCAGGTGTGATCCCTGGGGAGATGCTGTGGATCCAAAGCTGGTGCCAAGGGTGGGGAGCAGCTTTTGAGGGAGGAACCTGAGGCTCCAGGCACCCGATGAGCTTTAACCGGGCTTCAAGACCTGCAGTCCAACCTGGGAATGTTCTACCGTGAGTAGGCTTGCGCTCACCAATGTTTGAGCCTAGAGGAGAAAACCCACCAGGTGTCAGCAAACACATGGCCAGGACTGTGGGCAGACCCAGGGTGACCACTGCCCGGGCATCAGCCAGCACCAGTTTCACTGTAACATCCCCATAAGGTCCTGAGCACCTCCAGCACTGACCTGACCCTTGGGATGGGGTACTTCAGCAACCCTGGGACCCCTCTGCTGAGGCAGGACCACCACAGGGAGAAAATGGCCCCTGCCAGGGGGTACTGGCTACTGTGGCTTCCACAGCCCCAGGGGAGGACGTGACATCGCATCCTGGTCACTGGGCATCAGGGATGCGGCTACTATAGGCAACCCAAGAGGTGCCAGTCACCCTGGGGTCCCCAGGCCCAGAGGGGGCTGAAGGCACTGCCAGACCACGTCTGTAGGACTGGGAGCTGCTGGAACCCGCACGGACTCCGCTGTGTCGGACAACACAAGGCAAGCCCTGACCAAAGCCTTTCCCTCCAGGGAGATGACAACCCTCAGCCCCGTGACAGACTCCAGGAACAGCCCCAGTCCTGCTGGGACCTGAGACCATCCTGAGCACCTTCAGCCTTTCCAGGGCTGCTGCTGGCCTGTGTACACAGAGAGGCTGGACTGGCGCCAGCTGCCTGCAGCAGCCCCCCTGCCCTCACTGCACACAGACACCCTCTGTCCTCCCCAGGCCCTCCCCTGGCCACTTCCACAAACACAGCCTCTATCATCCTCTCTTATCCTTGCAGCAGGAATGTTTCTTGGACCCTGGCACACGCCGCTCCGGGCTGTGCCCCATGTGGTGAGGGGCTATCCTCCAGCTTGGATGCTGAAGGTTATGCATGGTGTGCAGGGATGGGGGTCACCTCCGTGCCCTGCCTGGGATGAGGGATTCAGCCTCACGCTGAGCCACTGTGTGCCAGGGTGGGGCTGCTCTGGGGGTTCCACCAGCATGGCATGCCCTCGGGAAGAGGGCTGGGGTTGAAACACATCCCAGCACGTGGTGGGGATTGCTGCCTTCACACAAAGTTTAGTCAAAGAGGTTGCAGCAGATACCCAGCTCCCCATGCTGGGAAGAGGTGCAAGGAGAGTTCAGAGAGTGCAGGGGACAGCATTCTCCAGCTGCTGGGATGCAGGGGGTCCCCAAGAGTCCTGACAGTGCCAGGTCAGGGGGTTTGCCAGATGTGAGCAGCTCCCTACAAGCCAATTCTGTGCCTGGGCAGAGGGGGAAGCTCAATCCAAATCTCTACCCCTCCATCCTCAACTCTGCTGCACATGGCAGGAGGGTGGGCATCTGCCCAGATGCTCTGACTCCGGGGGTTACTTTCAGGACCAAAAGCACTAACAAGGCTTCTTGCTGAGTGACAGGGACCATTCCTCTCCAGGGGAACCTCAGGAGAGTAAACCCAAAACTACTCAGCAGAGCTCCAGAACCAGGTACAACCTTTGCAAAATGTGCTTGGAGATCCAGAAGCTGCTGACAGAAAGGGCTGAGCTCCTACAAGCCAGGCAGCTCATACCAACCACTGAAATCCTCCCAGGGATCCGTGTGTCCCTGTCACTGCCCTGCCATGCTCACTGCCCTGCTTTGGGGCTGCAAAGGGTGCTGTGAGCCACACGTGCTGCCCTGACAGGAGTAAAACCTGGCCCCCTGCACCCTCCCCAAACCCCAGCTCCTTACCCATGACCTTGGGCAGCTTCTGGCGGCGCAGGGGGATGCGTGGGATCTTCATCCCAATCCTACTGAACCGCCCACACAAACGTCTTGGAGGCTTCTTGGCTGCTGCTGGGTCCTGGCTGGAGCTGCAGAGAAGGTAATGGCACTATCAGAGGCACTGTTCTCCTGCTGGGGTGGGGACAGCCTCCATGGACAACAGAGAGAGGCAGGAGCTCACAGATGCTGCAAGCGCAAAGGGCTTTTGGAGTGATAATGGGGTGGATGAAAAGCGGGGGCGTGCCCAGGCTGAGGGAGCTGAGGACCCAAGGAGGCCGCTGCCAGCCCCAGGCACTAGCTTGTGCCACACCAGGATGTGGAGCAGTGCCAGGGAATGGTGGGATCCAACCATGGCCATTGGCAGTGCAGCCCCAAAATACCTGCAATGCCTGGTCAAGACACCAAATCTTAAAAAAAAAAAAAAAAAAAGTCATCACATCTCAAAGCCAAAGGTGGCTTCTCTTTATTTGCTCTCTCATTTTGAAGCCTCCTGCGGGGCCATGTTTTCAAGCAATTTTCCACAGCTGCAGGAGAGTGGCTTTGAGAGTTGACTCTAGGGAACCTGTGCCATGCCACCACCCCCTGCAAGGGACCCTGCTGAGACAGCACCCTGGGCCAGCCAGCAGTCACTGTGGTCTAGGCACCCTGGGAGAGAGGAACCTGTCTGGAGCCATTCCCCCTCTCCCTGTGCCATCCCTCAGCCGATGGGTTTGTGCTTTATCTGCAGGATAATGACCTGCAGCCCGCAGGCTCTCCAAGCCAGCTGTACCTGGCTGGGATTGAGCTCGCAGGGCTGCAAGGGGAGGCTTCTGGAAAATTCCTGTGCAGTGGCTGGCGGCACAAGGGGGTTTTCTCTGTATCTGGAGGGGCTCCAACAGCAACAGCCTTCTCAACCCTTGCTGGGCAGCACAAACCTTTTCCCCCGCCTTGGCTCTGTCCCTACTCCTACTCTCATGGTAGGATGTTAACCTGGTGCTGCTGAAATGCTGTCAGCATCCTGACCTCGCTGCAAGAACCCCCGCTCCCAGCCCTGACCATCCAACCCCATGTGGGACAGTCAGCATCCCACACACCCCCGAGGCCTCATCCTTTTGTCCAGGGGTTTGTTCTGAGGGTTTTGGCCGTGTTGTGATGCCCTCACTGTATTTCAGGGCCCCCTCTGAAGCTTCAGACCCTAGAGACTAGAGGGGACTTGGCAGGTCTCCATGAAATGATGGTCCACAAGTGAGAAACGAAGTCAGGGTGAGCAGGGAGGGGTTCCCCTGGAAGAGCTCACCTTGAACACCTCCATCAGCCCTGATGATGCAGCAGGACTGCTCAGACCCAGGTACGCACATGGCACCATGCGGGCAGCACAGTTCTGCCTCAGTTTCCCTACGGAACCGCTGTCCCAGTACAGTCTCTGCATCCCCTTGTCAATCCCAGAACCCACTGATCTTCTGCATTCCCAAGCAGGCGAGATCCCTCCCGGCCCCGGCACTTACCTGCCAGCTTCGTCCTTCTTGCGGCAGACGCAGCAGCAGCAGAGCAGGGAGAGCAGGAGGATGAGCAGCAGCGCCAGGAGGGCCCCTGCCCCGATCACCCCCATCCTCTGGTTGGCCTCTGCAAGGCAGAGCCGTGGCTCAGCGCAGGGCCAGCCCCGTGGCAGAGCTCAGCCCCGGCCCCCGGCACTCACCCATGTGGCAGGCCCCTGTCAGCGGGTCGCAGGCGCCGTCGTGGCAGCTGCAGGTTTCAGCACAGTTCGCTCCGTAGCGTCCAGGAGGGCAAGTCAGGTTACAGCTGGAGGGAAGGGCTGGATGAGAGTGTGGCGTCCCTCACCCCGGGCACAGCAGTGGGGACCACTTGGCTGCCGCCTTCTTTGAAACCCTCCATGTTTCAGGGAGCATTCCTCCAGCTCGCTCCAACACAGCTCCTCCGCACCCTGGGGGAACCCTTAATTCACAGGGATCAGGAGCCCATCACACAGGCAGTGGCTTTGGCCACTACTCAGGGGATCTGGCCCAGCTGCATCTCAGAAACTCTTACTGCCCTCTGCACGGGACTTCACCATTAGACACGGTAATTAGGGAAGGTCATTAACCCAGCAGTCACATTTAAACCCTGTGTCACACACAGGGATTCCAGCTCATCTCAGTGGTGATGTGGCCATGGCACCCCAAGTCCCACCCCCCACCAAGCCAGGCAGTCACAGTGACCACAAGCTGGGAAGGTGCCCAGATCGACATTTTTTGCCTCCAAGAAGGAAAAACATCAGAGCAGCCTTGAGACCCTCCCAGTTTGGTGGGTGCCAAATCTCCACTGCTGGTAAAATGACTTCCCGATGGTGTCACGGAGATGATGGGGACGTGCATAAAAGGGCACCAATCCACAAGTCTCAAGGGCCTGACGTGGTGTGAGCGGGTCCAACCCAACCTGCTCCCCCAGCGTGGGCCAGGCACCGCAGAGCAGGACCCAGCTGGAGGTGGGAGATGTTGGCAGCACTGCTGGCCACCAAACCCTCTGCCAGCTGCATCCCAGCTGGAGCGGCTGCAGCTGGAAGGAGCTAGTGGGCCCCAGCCCAAACCCACTCCCTTGGGGACACAGATGTCTCCAGCCCTTGGTGCTGCGTCCTGAGGTGGCTCAGCCCATTTCACACTCCAACAACTTGCAAAGGGCTACCCTGGCTAAGCCTCGTGCCTGCTGTGTGCCTGTCATGTGCCAGTCGTGTGTCCAACCCGTGCCTGCCGGGATGGGTGCTGAGCTTCTGCATCTGCTCTGCTGCACCAGGCAGCTAATGCAGCAGAACAGGAGCAAGGATAATCCCCCAGCAAGGCAAAACCTGGTCCCACATTTCTGCCCCAGGCTGAGATTTTGGGGGAACAGAGGAGGGTGATTTTTATCCAGGAGAGTACTGACATTTCTGGGAAAGACAGAGAAGATAAAAAGCACGTTGTGCACACATAAATATTTTAGCAGCTGCTCCTTTAGCCTCCTCCTGACACAGAGCTGAGAGGACATGTTGCATGGCAAGGACATTGCTTCTGCCCTCATTGCAGAAATCCCCTTTTTAGCAAAATTGTACCCTGCTGATAAAAACACTGGTTTGGATACAGTCACAGGGATCTGCCTGAGCACCCGTAACATTCCTGAGCGTGCCTGACTGCAGAGCCTGGCACAGCACCAAGGCTGCATCCTGAGCATCCCCCTCTCCACCTTCCCAGTCCTGTGCTAGGTCTCAGAACAGATTAATCCACACTCTGCCCTCTGGCACTGTGCTGAAAGCATCACCACACCCCCCCAGGAGCATTCAGACCCTCTCACCTTGGCCTTTGATACCAAAGGTGGATATGATGCCCAGCCCGGGCATCCTGAACTGGTGCCAGTGCCCAGCAACTGTTCCAACACAAGTGGTTGGCAAAGCCTCCAAATATCCCCCCAAAATGCAAATGCTCCCTGTTTTTATGCACTGAGTGAAAGGCCCACATGGACAAGATGCCAGCTCCAAATCCCTGTCCTTGCTGTTACCCTCAGTTAATTGCTGGGAAAACCTGAGCACCACATGGCAGGACCTGGGGGATCTGTCTGCATGTCCCAGCTGGGTGGAAAACGCTTTCCTCGTCTTTTCAAACAACATTTCAGTCCCATGCTGGGAAAAACTACCTGGGGATGTGAGCAGACCCTTGATGGTCCTTGTGCCCCTGGAGTGGGGGAAAGGAGAGGCCTGGGACACACCACAGCCAGAGGCAGAGCTTTAAGCAGGAGCCCCCCATGGATGCCATGCCTGTGAGGCTGTTTGTTATTCTGGGATGTGGTTTTCTCTCTGTTTTTGGATAGGAATTCCACCCTGAACTTAAAAACCCCCAACAAACCACTACTTTGTTGATTCGTTTTTGCCAAACAGGCCTCTTCTAAAGTGCAACACCCCTTGCACTCTGTGAGCTTGTCCTTCCCCCTCTGCTCATCAAATCATTCGAACTATTGCCCGTGAGCACTTCCACTGCAGGAAACCTCTCAGCTGGCAACAGCACAGGACACAAGGGGGCAGGAGGTGCCTGAGCATCACCTGAGCCCCGAGCTGCTCCCAGGTGTGCTCACCATTGCCTCACTTACTATGTGCCATGGGAGCCGGGGTGGCAGAGGCACTGCCCAGTCTCGAAGTGGCACTGGCCATTGACGCAGTCGCTGCAGACGAAGGCACAGTTGTCCCCGTATGTCCCATTCCGGCACTTGGTTTCACACCTGGGAGGGATGAGGGCAAGTGGCTGGAGCACCCACAGCACTTAGGGTTCTCCAGCATCCCTCCACATGCACGGAGACAGGGCTGTATATCACCATGGTGATTTTTGGAAGCCAGTAGAGGGGTGTAGGGATGGACCGAGCCCACTCACATGGCCATGGAACTGAAGGGAGCCTGCAAAACCCCTGCCCCGTGTCCCTCGGACCCTGGATGCCTGCAGTGGGGCTCAGCTCTCAAGCTGGGATGCTCTCCCGCAAGCTCTTGTGCCCAGGATTGGTTCCAGGGCCGCACAACCCTTCAGCGACCCTGCTCCCTGGGAGAATCAGGGGAAGCCAGGCACCGCTCTCTCGGAACCCAGTTCTGCAGCCAGCTGCACTCACCGGTCTCCGATCCAGCCCGGGTTGCAGTGGGAGCATTTGCCATTGATGTGATTGCAGGTGTGGCCGTCCTTGCAGGGGGGACAGAGCTTCTCGCAGCCCTCTCCGTAGAAGCCGGGCGAGCAGGGCTGGTCGCACTTGGTGCCGTTCCAGCCCGCCTCGCACGTCAGGCAGCGCCCGTCGGCCACGGTGCACGGCTGCAGGCTCTTGCACTGCCCACACCTACGACAAGGGGAACCCATCACCCAGCACACCCCAAACCCTCCCGCCGCCACCTCCCCCTGGTGCCGGATCAGAGGCGGCAGGGCCGGCCACTCACCGCCTCCTGCAGCCTTGGCCGTAGAAGCCGGCTGGGCACGGCTCGCGGCAGTATTTGCCCCGGTAGCCGGGCTCGCAGGTGCAGGTCCCGTCCACCTGGTTGCACTTGCCCTTGTAGCACTGGCAGTAGCGGTCGCAGCGAGGCCCGAAGGTCCTCTCGCGGCACTGGCAGCGCCCCGTGAACTGCTCACAGGGCGAGTTGTTGCAGGAGCACTGGTTGTTGCAGCCACGGCCCCACCAGCCGGGCTGGCACAGGCAGTTGCCCGTCTGCTGGTCACACTGGGAGTTGTGGCTGCAATAGCAGGAGCTGGAGCACTGTGGCCCCCACCAGTTGGGCTCGCAGGTGCACTTGCCCGTCTTCTGGTCGCACTTGCCGTGCTTGCAGAGGCAGATGTTCTCGCACTTGGGGCCCCAGCGGTTGAGGTTGCAGGTGCACTGGCCCGTCACGTCCTCACACTGCCCGTTGGGATGGCAGGTGCACATTTCCTTACAGTCAGGACCCCAGAACTGCCGGGGACACTCTGTGGGGAGAGCCATCAGCCTCAGCACTGTCCACAGGGACAACCCCACCACCAGGCACGAACGGAGACCCCCAGTCCCAACAGCACCCCTTGACCACAGGCCTCCCTCTCCTCTCCTCAGCGCCCTGGATCCAAGAGGAGACTCTGGCAAGGGGACAATACCGCGGGAAACAGAGCCAGGGGACAGACAAGGGCAGAACAAGAGCATTCACAGCTCCATCCCCGATGATCTGCTCTGAAAAGTCACCTCAGGATGAACCAGGTCCACCCCGGTGAAGTCCCCGAGGACACAAAGGCACCCGCCAGTACTCACTGGTGTCGCAGTTGGCACCAAAGTAGCCGTGGCGGCAGCGGCACTCGCCAGGCCTGACGCACACCTCGTTCTCCTTGCAGGTGAAGTTCCCCTCGCACACGGCTAGACAGATGTACAGAGAGCAGGTGTGAGTACCAGTGCTCGCTCCCTAAAGCCTCCCAGACTCCCCCAGAGCAGAACAAGGGCCGTGCAGTGACCCTCTGAGTGCTGCTGAGCTGTGGTGCTGTGACCACCCTGGCAAGCAGCTGGATGGGCTGGATGGGACCCTTTCCAGAAGACTTCCACCAGCTTCCTGTCACCCAGCTCAGCTCCATTTCTGCCACCCAGATAGGTCGCCACCCATCCCGGCCACCAGCCTCCTGCTACCCAGACAAGCCATGTCCCTGCCAGAGGCTGCACCCAGTGATGTTGTCCCTTGCTCGGCTCCACATTGCTAGAGGAGAGAAGGGGAAATGGAGAGGAGGGGTTGTGGGCACTGCCATCCCAGCGCTGCCTCTCCCACATGGCCACCTGCCCCCAAAGGCCAACAGCCCCTCTCCTGCCGAGGGGAGCTCACGCTGAGGCCAGTGTCTGGAGCCAGGCAAGCGCAGGACGTGGGGCAGGCAGCAGGGACAGGCAGCACCACGGTGCAGGCGGCACTTGCAGATCCCACACCGCCTTGGACAAGCTTCCTTAGGCACTGGGAGGGAGAGAAACAACCACCCATCCCGGCCACCTTACCTGGGAGCTGTTAGACCTACGGTGATGGATATTATAGAAAGCCCTAAAATAGACAGATTACACAGGTTAGGAGCAGTGAGTCTAAAGGTTAGAGCAGGCTGGGGGGGCAGGAGATGGGATCAGCTCACCGTGGGACCATCCTCCCCCCACTGTCCTGGCAGATCCTGTCCTTCTCCCTTCCAGACAGGCCACATCCTGTTCCCAACACATGCAGCGAGTGGTTACAGGGCTCGTACACAGTGGGTTAGTTGGTTATGTGGGCTTTGGGCCCAGGTGCAAAGTGCCACCTCCTGCTCTCCCGGGGTATGGTGAGCCCTGTGGCCAGCCGAGACTGTGGGCGAGCCCCAAAGCAGCCGTCTTCATTGCGGTGGCGATGCAGGGAATGATGCTCCCAGGGTTTCATGCTGAGCATCCATGCTGGGCTCACTGTGGCCCCCAATAAAGAACTGTGACACTTTGTACAACCCCAGTCCAAGCTCAGTGGTCTTTGGCAGCTCCAGCAGCCTCTCCCCAGTGAAGCCATGACAGACCACAAGCCCTGTCTAGGCAGCTTCAGCTTCACTGGTGACTCTGGCTCAGGCCCCCATGCTGCTGCAGCATCTGTGGGGAATCTCAGTCCCATCCCCGCAGCTGCACCTTCACCCTGGGGGACAATTCACTGTCCCTTAGGACCCTGAGCAGCACCCCAAGTCCTTAGACCCAGAGCTAGCTGGTAAGGAAAGAAACCCCACCAGCTCTGTGAGCCCTGACACTGGGGCTGAGCACCCATTCCATCCACATGGTGCTGGCTTGGAGCACTGCAGGGAGGCAGGACTCTGGCTGCAGGTCCCCAGGACAGGGGGTCCCAGCCACAGGACACATTACCTATTAAACATTCGCTCCCTTGTTGCCTCCATCCCAGGCAGCACACGAGAACTGAGGAACTGCAGGAATAAAAAAACATCACAAATAGTTACAACCCTCAGAACATCCTGGTCCTTCCCAAAAACCTACCAGGAGCACTGAAGCCATGGTGGTGAGAGGTCCTACTGGGGGCTTCAACACCTCCAAAGGGGAAGAAGAGCTCTTGGCTCCTCCTCCAGCACACAGTGAGTGAATGGATCTGCTAGGGGATCCCATGGATGCCCCGCCAGCCATAAAGGTGATGCCAGGAGTAAGAACAGGACCATTTTTTCCCATTAATAAAGAGCGATGAAAAAAGCAAAAGTCATGGTTGCAACCTCTACAAAAAAAAAATTAAAAAAAAGTCCAAAGACCCTCCCAGAAAAAGCTGGGAAAAAAGGGAATGTTCTAAATATCCCAGGGGAAAACATGACTTGAATCCCAGGCTTGGTGCACTGTGGCCTGGGGATGGAACCCCAAAGGCAGGTTGGAACCACCTGCCTGGAATAGCTGGAACACAGCCAGATCCCAGGGAATGTCCCTATGTACAAGCAGGGGGATGCCAACAGCAGGCAACTGGAATGTGTCTTGAGCTCTTGAGAGTCCTGGAGTGCCACTACCTCCAGGGAGTGCCAGGCACAGGATCATCAGGCTGGACGTCTTTGGCACAGGCTTGACCAGGATGGGGGCTCAGAGCCACTCAGAGGCTCAGCCAGGGATGCTCAGCTCTCTGTTGGGAAGGGACATGTAGGGGCACCTCACCCACACTTCGTCAAAACCCCACCCCAAGCAAATGTTTGGGGGCGCATGATGCTGCAACTGGGCGTGGGGAGTACACTGCCCACGACCCCTCAGAAATCCCTGCTTGTGCACCCCTGCTCATCCCTGGAGCCAGCCACTCATTCTCGGGGTGACCCACACCACCTGGTCCCACAGGCAAGGGAGCAATGCTGGAGGGTCACAAGCAACCCAGGCGGATGCTGCAGTCAAGGAAAACTTCACCCGGGCTGGTCTGGTAGTGCAGCCTGGAATGCATTTCGCTGCTTCTTTTTTTTCTTTTTTTCTTTTTTTTTTTTCCCCCTTTTCCTCTTTATATGTAACAAATGCAGAAGAGGAGGAGACAGTGAGGAAGTATTTGCTCAAAACTCAGCGCAGTCACAGGACCACGTCTGGCTGCCAGACCGCCTCATCCTGGGGCCGGGGAGGGAGCTGCCAGCAGCCCCTCGGCCAAAGCGGGGTCCTGGGGCTGCAGCTCCCGCCCCAGCCCCTCGGCGGGTGGTACCCACAAGGCCCGGCCAGGAGCACTGCGTCTCCCTTTTTGTGGCAGACAGTGAAAAGTTGGAAAGGAGGCAGAAAAGAACCACAAAAATGATTCAAGGCCTGGAAAAAATGCCTTGCAGCCGGAGCCCAAAATAGCTCCATCTATTCATCCTGTGGAAGCAGCCGCTGCGATGCTGCGATGGCAGCGGCACAAACACCCCCGCAGGAACTCCGGGGATCGATGCGGGGCTCTGCTCCCACGGAATGCACGGGTTTAACGGCAAAGGGGGGCCAACCACCATATCACCTTCCTGAGGACTGGGTGGGCTGGAGTCAAGGTCCTTCTCTGCAAGAGGCTTCAGGTTGTGCCCCCCAAAAAGCTTTGCCAGCTGTGCTGGGATACTCAGGCAGAGGTGAAGGGTCCATGGTGCTCTTGCCCTCCCAAGGCGTGGCCAAAGCCTCATTATTGCACCCATGGTTGCTTTCACCACTCCACCCTTTAGAAATTCAGTTTGGTGGCTTTTAGAATGAAACCATCACAGGTTTGCAAGAGGAAACCCTTCCACTTTGGAAACCCATCTCCAACAGCCCAGCCTGGCCACCAAAAAGGGCATCACGGGAAATGTGCCAAAAAGCATCATTTGTGATGAAAAACCTGAGCTGATGGTGGGGAGCTGGGAGTTACTGGAACATGGTGGCAGGAGGAAAAAACTTCTGCCACGAGCTGGAGGAGGTGAGCAGCACCATGACCCCTCCCAGCTGGGACCCAGCCCACTGCCTCACAGGATTTAGGCTTATCTGTTCCCCGATAGCTAATCTCTGCTTCCCCGTGCCTGCTGATGGCCTCCCACACCCTGCTCAGCCCCCACCTCATTTATCAGCAGCTTTGACAGCAAATAAGCTTGGTCCTGTGGCAAGGAGAGGTAGCCAGGATGTGACACTGGGAAACCATTGCTCCCAGTGGGGTACACGGACTGGTCCCCGAGCACAGCCAGCCCACGGAGGGTCAGTGCTGGCTGCAGCTCACCAGTGCTCGTCAGGGCGTGGGACTAAAAGGTGTTTCATGGCCTCAGATCCTTGACAAAGGGCTTGCTCCATGTGCCCCCTGACCACTGGAAAAGGGTAACTGGGAGATGTGTTTAAAAGCTTGCTCCCGACCCACATGGACATGGCACTGCAGACACCCAGTACGCAAATACTTTCTTTCCTTCAAAGCACGACAAATGCTGGGAAAAAAAAAACCAAAAAACCAAAAAACCCCCGAACAAACAAACAAACAAACACCAAAACAAAAGAAAAACAGAAAAGCTGCCTCTGAGCTGAGGTCTCGAGCCCTGGCCTTGAGAGCCAGGGCTTGAGACCTCAACTGATGTGGAGGAAAAGGAGTGGGATGTGGGCAGAGCTGGAGCTGTCACCTGCAGGGACAAGTCCTTCATGCCAGCCTTGTCCCTGGCCCACAGCCATGTCCTACTCATGCTGAGCATCACTGGGATCTCAGCTAATGATCCCAAGCTTTTCACAGAGGTAGAATTTTTTTTTTTTTTTTCGTGGATTAGTATCCTACACCGCTTCTGGAAATCACTTTACCAATGGCTATAAAGAGGGCTCTGAGGCAGGAGGGGTGTTCCTCAATCAGACCAGCACAGGTTGCCCTGAACAAGGAGGAGCCCTGAACAAGGAGGTTCCTGGAAGCAGGAACAAGACTGGGGCTCAGCTGGGAGCTGCTGCCTGTGGTTCCATGTGAGACCACCAAGCTCCCACCCAGGAGAGAGCTGCAGAGGAGCCCTGCGGACACCCAGCATACCCCTGGTGCACAGAGAACCACTGGCACCCTCCCCATCCCCAGTGCTTCTCCATCCCTGCCCTGACGCTCCTTCTAAGCATCATCCCAGGGATCTTTCTCTGTGTCACCCATCCCTTTGGGCCACTCAGCTGGCACACAGTGCTCTTGGGACCACTGGGTCCCAGGCACTGGCACTCCCCAGCTGGTGACAGCTGCAGCTCTCTGACCCCAGCCTCAGGGTGCAGACAGACAGACAGACATCCCCAGGGGAGGCAGGAATAGGATCATGGGAATAAATAGAAACCTTTCAGGCAGAGGAGGAAAATTGAAGACCAAAGATTGGAAAAGAGTGTTAGCAAGAGACCAGGACAGGGGCAAAGCAGTGCCCAGGCCGCCCCCACTGGCACCTTTGGTCATACCAATAGGAAACCAGTTATAAAAGAACTTCAAATTTAAGGCCAAGTTGAATTTAGAACACAAAACCCCAAAGAGACCCAGATACGCCCTTTTCTTCTGCCCTAAATTATTCCTTGAATTTCTACTTGGGAGCCAGGTCTCAAGAAGTCACACAATCCTGAGCCTTCTGAAACCTGTGGTGGCATCTCCACAGGATGCCTGGAAGGGCTTTGCAGAGCTGAGGGCCCAACAAGCTCCAACAGCCTTGGCTGGAGGACAATGGGACCTCCTCCCAAAGCCACCTCCAGTCCCACTGTCCCTGGCCCCAGGACCTGCAGCACCAGGGCCTTGGGATGGGTTTGGATGGTAACATGTGGGGGGTCTCCCACATCCATTGTACACAGCAATGATGGGGGTGGGTGCCAAGTGAGTGCGTGGAGAGGGAAGAAGGGTTTGCAGGAGGGTGAAGGAAAGAAAATTATTCAAACATGATCTGAGCTTCCTAGGGACTGTCTCTGCCCCACCATCCCCAGCTCCTAGGCTGCCTTCAGGCCCAGTCCTGCCAGAGGATGGACACAACCACCCCGTCCCACTCAACAGCCAGTACCTCTGGCACAGCCCGTGGCACACACTGCTGGCACAGTGAGCCAGTCTGAGCCCCATGGTGCTGATGCAGCACCTCCCCCACCTTCACCCGGCAGGGGTGAGGGGCTCTTTCTGCACGGGGGAGAACCCAGGCACCTCATCCCCAGCAAGTGGGGCAGGATACAAAGAACAGGGTGGGGACACTACTCCAGTTCCCTCTGCCATCCCAAGATGTAGAGGCAGCTTTGCTGTGCAAGTCGCGGGCAGCCAAGGAGGGGCGGCTCCCTGTCAAGGAACAGCACCGGTGGGAGCTGCGGCTGCTCTGGCTCGTGAAATGCCTCCTTAGGAAACTCTGGCTGTAATTTGAGGAGGGGGCACCAGCGCCCTGTGGCCCTGCTGAATGGAGCCATTATGCGGCCCCTCTCGCTCGAAGCACATGTTTTCCTTGTGGACTCGTCTGACCTCACAGGCGAGATGTAAAGGTGCATTTATGGCCCGGGCCCCCCATCAAGTGCTGGGGATCCAGCTCTCCCAGGGGGGAGGCAGCGGCTGTGGGCTCTCTCCCCTTTTGCTGGGACAAGCCTGGCCCGGGAGCCTGGGCAGAGCGAGCCCGAGCGCTGCTCGGCTGCGGTGATACTCTGCAAAGGGACCTGTGGGACACGGGGAGCGCTGGGAGCAAGCACAAGTCTGTGCCACCCCCTGAGACCCTGACCCCAGGCAGGCAGGCAGGATGTGACCCCTGGGACAGCTAGACAGTGCCAGCACCCACTTTCTGAAGCGAAACACGAGGCTCCTGGGGCTGCCAACTCAAAAATCCCCAGCAGCCTGGGGCAGCTTCACCGTGATACCCAGAGCATCCTGTATCCCACCAGCCCAGGGTCAGCAGTGCAACCCGATCCCCGGGGACATCCAGCACCGGCTCCCCAGCGCAGATCCTGCTCCAGGGAAGCAGGGTCCGTCTCACGACTCCATCCCCAGAGACACCCAAACCCAGCTCCCTACAGCAGAACCGTCCCCGGCCATCCAGGACTAGCTCCGGAGGCATCCAGAACGGGGTCCCCGCAGCACCCTGGGGATCAGGACCAGCCCCCACGTCCTTGGCCCCGCTCGGGCTCAGCTCCTCACGCTCTCCCCGCCGCCGGCTCCCCCCGCTTCAGCCACGCACAGGACGGACTTTGTCTTGGAAGGCACCCAGCGCCGCGGCCGCCCGGGATGGGGGATGGAGCTGCGAGCCCGTCCCGTCCCGTCCCGTCCCGTCCCGTCCCGTCGCTCCGGCACGGCGCTGGGGGTCCCGTCCCGCCCCGCACACCTGCCCGCCCCCGCTCCTACCCGCCGGCCCTGCAGACGTTCCTGCCGCGGGGGTTCAGCTCCTGGGCGGCTCCGCGGCTCAGCACCGGCAGCAGCGGCAGCAGCAGCAGCGCGGGCAGCAGCACGGCCCCGGCCCGGGCGCGGCGGGGCGGCCGCAGCCCGCGGGCCGCCATCAGCGGCGGAGCGACGGGGCCCGGCCGGAGCCGGCACAGCCCATCCGGGGCCGGGCGCTGCCCCCCCGCCCCGGCTCCGCCGCTCCTGGGCCCCGGCCGCCCCGGTCCCCGCCGGTCCCCGCCGCCGCTCGGCGGGCGGAAGCCGCGCTGCGATCGCTTCGCCGCCGCCTCCCCCGCTCCCCTCTCTGCGGCGGCGGGAGGGGCTCCGCCGCCAGCCAGGAAATTCCGCATTGGTTCCCCTGACGGCGGGCCGGGCTCCGGGGGCCGCTGCCGCTGCCGCCCCGGCCCCGGGCAGCGCCGCCCGGACGGCCCCGGAAGGCTCCGCCGGGTGGGCAGCGCCGCCGAAAGCGGGGAGGCTCCCCGAGGGGGAACGGGAGGATGCGGAGTCCTGGTTTCCAGTGCAGCCCGGGGGTCCAGCGGCTCCCGGGTGTCCCGGGTGTCCCGAGAGTCCCGTGGCTCGGGATGTGGATGTCCCGCGAACCGGTAGCAGCGTGCATCGGCTGTCACAGTGGTTTGGAAGCTCCGGAGCCCCTGGAGTCCCTCGCAGTGTGATAGCCCCGGGGGTCTGGCTGTCCCGGGATCCAGCGGCTCCAGGGGTTCGACAGCTGTGGGTGTCCAGCAGCTCCGGGTTTTGACTGTCCCGCAGGTCTGGCGGTCCCAGGCTCTGGCTGTATCTGGGATTCGGCAGCCCCAGATGCGCAACAGCCCTGGGATCTGTCTGACCTGTGGTTCTGGTAGCTCCAGGAGTCCCACAGTCCCGGGTGACCAAAGACCCGAGGGTCTGTCGTGGCAGTCTGGCCACCCTCAGGAACCCGAAAGCCCCAGTATCCGCCTGACCCAGGGATCCAGCAGCTTCAGATGCCCAACAGCCCCAGGATCTGGCTTCCCCAAAGGTCTGGTAGCCTCAGGCGAGTAACAGCCCCAGTGTGCAGCTCTCCTGCAGGTCCAGGAGGTGCCAGATGCCAGTGATCTGGCATCTCCATGTTTCTGGCAGCTTAGACCAGTCTGTTGGCATCCATGTAGGACCCGTGGGAGCCAAGTGGTGCCTGCAGGAGAAGAGCCAAGGGCCCTCACAGGGACAGAAAGGCTTCAGAGCAGCCACTGTTTAACCTGCCGCAGGGACACAGCTGTGAATCAGGGGGAAACCCTGGGCACCTGCACGAGTGCCACACCTCTAGCACCGTGGGACGGCCCAATCAATAAATCTCCTCAGCCTGACAGTGCAGCAGCACTGAATGGGCCAGGGCTTCCTTGGCTAGCATCCTGTGCCAGCTGAGTTTTCAGCTTAATGGTCACTGCAAAAGATGACTCAAGCTTCTCTGAGCTCCCAGGACAACTTATAACATCTTATATGGGGGAAGTGTGGATGGGGACACCCATGCCATCTCCCTTAAGGTAGTGCAAATGCAGCTGAATAGCTGCATGTGTCTCCTGAGGAATGCTGATGGCTTGCACAGGGCTGCAGAAGGGTTGCAGACAGTGCATCTCCCAAAGAGCTGCCTCTGAGTGCCACACACCTCCAGGGACCTCCTGTGGATGTGGAGCCTCCATCCCTGTAGGCATGAGTTGGGCAGCATCCTTCTGGAGAGGATCAGGAAGTTCTGAGCACCTTGGGATTGTTGCACCAAGCAGAGAGAAAAGGTATTTGGAGGGTTCTCTCCATCTTCAGTATTGGCAGTACTGATGTGCATGAAGGCTTCTCTTCTGTTCACTGGTGACTCCCAATGGAAAGTCTCTGGTGGTCTCTGGTGGGAATGTGACCATTGGGTAGCACCCCCTCTCCCCCCTTCTTTTTTCCCTGGCACATTCCATGTGTTTGGCAGTAGCCCCAGGAAGTAGCATCCTTTGCCCATCTTCCCCTGTCTCCACATCCCTGTCCCCCTGCCCCATCCTGCTCACAGGTGCAGGAATGTGAAGACCATGGAGGCACAAATTGCTTCCTTGGGATGCCTCAGGCTCCGGCTGAGCTCAGCATCACTTTCTGCTGGGGAAAGTGGGATGGGGAAGGTCAGCTCCAAAGTTAGGCAGAAATCTCTGTTTGGTGGTGGTGTCTGCCCTGGCAGCTGTGCCCACCTCGAGCTGTAGCCGCACTCAGGCTGTTTCCACAGCTAGGATTTCTTTCCTATCCCACTCTCTTCATACTCCTTTATTGTGCTGAGCAGCTCTTGTGCTCCGCTGTCCCAGTCACAATGAGCCAGGGCAGGATCACCCTGCCTCACCTTCACTGTGCTGGTGCTTTGTAAGAGTGTGAATCATGTTTTTTATGGTTTTGTTTTTTTGTTGTTTTGCTTCTGTCAATTTAACTTCTCTTTCTCTTGGCCAGCAGGCAGTGCATCTCACTGCTGCATTTCTACCCATGTCTACCCATGGCAGGGCAGGGACTAGGCTGTAGCCAGGGAGATAGGCTGTTCCCTCAGAAGATGCTGCCAGCTGGGATAATGGGCTGGAGAAGCTGAGGATGCTGTGGGGAAGAGGCAAAGGGAGGTTTCACAGTGCTTTGGGCTGGCTGGTGCTGCCAGGTCCTGGGGCATTGCACAGCCCACAGGTAGCACACATCCCTCCCTCCTCTCCCACTTGTCCCAGCCAGGCTGTTGTCCGTGCAGAGCTTGGCCCATGCTTTCCATCACACCATTATTTGCAGTTCCTGTTTCAGACCCTGCCAGGCGCCTGTCTCCTGTCTTTCTGTGCTTTGGAAAACACCACAAAAGAAACTAGCACTATAGTATTTCTGAACACAAAACTAAGTAAAGAAAGATGCTGTTTTGTCAGTGGTTCAAAAATCCCCGTGGCTGCTTTGGTGAGCAGGACCACACAGCGGGGCACAAGGAAACCTACACTGTGAGGTACTTGTCACCATCCTCACTGTGCCCAGGCCCTTGGGATGGCTGCTGCAAGGATAAGGCTCTCTCCCCTTCCAGCTCCCCCCTGCTGCAGCAGCTTGCAAGCAGCAAGGCTGCAGCACAGGGTCCTACACACACCCCCCCCTTCCGTGTCTCCTCTTCCCCCAGGACAAGCAGAAAAGAGCAGCAAAAGCTAAAACTGAGCAGGGTGGGGAACGCCTGGGATATGGGAGGGTTGGTGGGGTCAGTGCACCCAGAACAGCTCTGGAAAGCCAAAACATCACCCCTTTGATGTGGGTGGCTGACCAAGTAGAGGGACTGACCCAGGAAATAAGGAGACACTGCCACAGCTCCAGGCAGAGAATCCCAGAAATGCCTGTGGTCCTGCAGAGCCCAGGAAAAAGTGCCTCTAATGATAGGTGTGAAAGCCTGCAGGGTGCATGTCCCCCAAAAGCAGGTCTGAGGGTGGGGAGAGGCTTTTCCATGCTGCCACCCCCTCCTCTGCAGGTAGGAGGATGCCCCAGAGCTCCCAGCTCCCCCAAAACGCATCACAGGAGGCTCCACAGCTTCTCCAGTCCCTGTCTCAGGAAGTTTGGCCTCACTCCTTTCCCCAAGCTCTGGCTCAGGCCAAAGCATACAGCACTAACCCCCTTGAGACCATGGCAGTGCTTGGACACATGTGGCTCCCCAATAACACAGAGAGAGATGGGAGCAGGAACAGTTGTGATTTAATCATTTCCATTCTCTACAAATCCAGTGTACAGCAGAGACGAGCCGTGGTCCAGCTCCTGGTGCTCCCACTGCCCCATGTCCATCATCAGAACCAGGAGTGTGGGCAGGGCAGGAATGGTACAGGGCTGGGGCCAGCCCACTCCCCTCACCCCTTCTGTTCCATCAGACGTGTGCCTTAGGATGGACAAGCCCAGGCAGCAGATCCCAGTGTGATGGGGGGAGCTGGACCTGCCCAGCTCTGGTCAGTGCAAAGCCATTGAGCACGCAAGTCTGGGACAGGCAACAGGGGCTGATCCTGCCCCTTCAAAGGTCTAGTGGAGCTCCAACCCTGGCAGAGGCTGGAGGAGCTTCTGGCTGAGACCAGCTTGTCCCCAAGTCACCCAGCCCATCTGGACCTGAGCCCACGGGCACAAGGCAAGTGGATAAATCACCCTGTGCAATCCTGCCAAGGGAAAACACCCGGGACAGTGCTCATCAAGGCACAGAGTGAGCTGGCAAGAGAGCCCCAGCATCTCCCCTGGGACAGCTCGAGAGGCCGTGGATAGCAGAGGGACATCCCCGGGGCAGTGCCAGCTGGGGTGAGCCCAGAGGTGACCGGAACGTGTGCGTGGTTCAACAGCAACAAGGACACTTCTCTGCCAGGGCGAAGGGGGCTGGGGGAGCTGCAGCAGAACTGGGGTGGGGAATGGTGACAGTGGTTCAGGCTGGAGGTACAGGGTTGAGGCTGGCCTCAGTGGCTGAAGAGGTTTCCTGTGAGGAGACGTCTCTTGACCTCTTTCCAGAGCAGGTCCCGCTCGCGGTTCGCCCGCTGCATGAAGCCCCTGTTCTCCTGGGCCCGACGGGACAGGTAAGGCAGCACCTCGTTCACCGGCCCGTAGGGCACGTACTTGTACACGGGGAAGCCAGCCTGGCCTGCAGGGAGAGGGGCTGCGTGTCAGGGAAGTGCCGAGAGAGAGAAAAAAATGTTCGAAAAGGAAAAAGAAGGGAAAAAAAGGAGGAAAAAAAGAAGAAAAAATGTGAAAAGGCTAAAGAGGAGGAAGATACATGAAAAAGGGGAAAAAGAGGGCAAGGGGGGGAAAGAGGGGGGGAAGGGAGGAAGGGACAGGAAGGGGGAGAAAAAAGGCGGAGAAGAAGGGGAAAAAGGGCGAAGAAAAAGGGGTGAGGATAAAAAGGGTGAAGAAAAAACGGGGGGGGGGGGGCAAATAAAAAAAGGGGGGGAGAGAAAAAAAAGCCACCTGCCCTTCCCTGCCTGCTCTCCCATGCCCTGAGGCTGTGCTGATGGAGCAGGGATGCATGTGCAGGAGGCTGCGGCTGGGCACTGGCAGGGGCATCCTGGCAGCGGTGGAGCCTGGTGGGGGGAGCAGCGGTGCATCTCTCCCGGCTCAGCACCGGGAGCTTGGGAAAGCACCAGAGGGAGCAGGCCGAGGTCACCAGGAGCCCTGGGAATGTCGGCAGCCAGGGCTGGGCCAGCTCAAGGAGCGTTCAACCAGAAACATCAAGTTAACACATTTTTCCAGCATGACCGGAGGAGGCTGCAGAAGGGCGGCCAAGCCCCGCTTCCAAGAGAACTCCAGGACAGAGCAGCATCTGCACTGGACAACTGCCCAGTTTGCTTCCTGCTGCTCTGCTAGCCTCGGGACTCTGCTCTGGACACTGGTGTGGGCAGGGGGGATCGGTCCCTGACCTGGGCTGGGTACCTGGACCTTTGTGTGTCCTTCTGTCCCGGCCCCAGGCAGCGCTGCTCCGCTGCCTGGGCTGGTGGCTGAGGACAAGGTCACACAAGAGGCTGGGATCATCCTGTTAGCAGAGAGCCCAGGACTCAGTGTGCACCTCCCATCGAGCCAAGGGACACCTCCAGGCTGAGGAGGTACAGGAGAGGGTTTCTGTCTGCCAGGACCACTCTCTACCCCACCCTGGGACACCCCACTTTCTCCTCAGACTGCAAAGTGGGAATGTCCCTGCCGAGCCAGGCTCATGGAACTCCAGGAGAGAGATGTGACTTTTCACTTATAACCTCATCTACATCTTCCCCAAACCCCACGCAGGGGTCACAGCACTCCCCATGGCAAGGCACTGTGCTCAGCCAGTGCTCTATGACAGGCCTTTCTCCCTCCCTCCCCTAGACCACACAGCTGCTGCTCAGGGGTCCTGGTGGGACTGGAGCACCTCTGCCAAGTGCCCCCACTCCCATCACTCACCCAGGGGGAAGGTGATCTGGTCACACATGCCCAGCAGCTGCCCGAAGCACACCTTCTTGTCTGAGGGATGGATCCCCAGCTCCATCATCCTGCAAAACAAGCCTCAGCATAGGAGGGGAGCAGACACAGCAGAACTCTGCAGGGAGCGTGTGTCCCACCAGAGGATTTGGGATCATCTCCAAATAGGACAGCGTGGCACTGACCACATCCCAGATGGATGCTGTGAGGTAGAGCTTGAGGGATTTGTTTTTACAACAGCCTTTGGGTAGGAAAAGGGACCAGTTCTGCAGGCACTGGGCCACCATGCTGTACTGCAGCTCCAAGCCCCATCTAAAGCCTTGAGCACCAGGTGGGAGCCAAGATCCTGCCAGGTGAGCTCAGGGGGGACCTGACAAACCACAGCACATCTCCCAGCTTTTCTGCTGAGCCCCCGCATTCCTCAAGCCCCTTGTCCCTGCCTGGCTGACGCCCACCTGCGCAGGGTGAACTTCACTGTGTCCTCGTTGTGAGATGCCACCATCACGCTGGCTTTTCGGCTACGCGTGATCTCCTCCAGGATATAGTCCAGGCACCTGTAAGGCAAGATGGGCCTCTGGTGAGGCCTCTTCCCACTGGGACAACAGGCAGCAGCGTGCCTGAGGCTGTTCCCTACCTGTGGTACATCTCGTTGGTCTTCTCATAGGTTGGGTGGATGGGATCCTCGTAGCCCATCTGAGCCGCCCTCTCCCTTTCCTGCTCCATGTAGGCACCACGCACCAGCTTGGTGCCAAAGTGCCAGCCCTCCCGGCGTGACAGCTCCATGTCCCCTGTCACATTGTTGTAAGCCTCCTGTGACCAAGTGGAAGAGATGGCACCAGGTCATTGCTCCAGTGCCACCCCTGACTGCCTCAGCAGCTGCGCCATTGCACTGCCATGGCTTCAGGAGATGAGGTCTCCATCTACCCACACCAGCGCACTGGGAGATGCCAGCCTCACCTTCAGGTAGCACTGGTAAGTGTTGTAGATGATGGGCCGGCCCCTGTTGAAGCGGCGCTGTGTCTCCACGGTGAGGCGGCTGATGGCCGGCTGGAAGTAGCTCTGCTCCGCGTCTACCATCAGCCTCACGCCCTTCTCCATGGCTCTCTGGGGATGAATGACACACAGGTTGGGTTCAGAGGGCTGCCTGCTCCGTGTGTCCCCCTCTGTGGCTCCCCCAGCCCCAGGGCCCCCTCACCTTCGCAAGGACATCCATGCGTTGCAGCACCCGCTTCATCTGCAGCTCCTCCTCCTCGCTGAAGCGTGACAGCAGAGGCTCCAGTTGTCCAGTCTGAAACAAGAACAGCTTTGTGGCACCCTGCCTGCACCCAGCTCTACCCATGGGGGCACAAATACCCCTGGAGGGAACCCATCCCTGGGACTGCTGCCCCACCCCAGCTCCCCGGCCCCCACCAGCCAGCAGAGCGTGACAGGGTGCCCACCCTGCCAGCCTGGTGGCTGCACTTTGTGCTAACAGCATGGCTGAGCTTTGCAGCCACCAGCATCTACCAGAAGGAGCACAAGACCCCACAAACGCTCTGTGGGACCACTCTAGGGGTAGCAAAGGTGGGTACCCACCATCCTGTTGGGGATGAGCAGAGGCCTGGAGAGCTTGGTGCGGCTGTCGAGCAGGCTGTTCCAGTCCAGCAGGTCCACGGTGCTGGGAGCAGAGAGCCAGGTCTTTGCTGGTGTCTTGCAAAGGCATGTTCTCTATCACCTCCCAACCCCCACCAGCAAGGACACATGACATATGCCACCCTGTCCTGTCTTGTTACCTCCACCCAAACTTCCCCTATGCTCCATTGTTGTGCTGAGCCAGATCTCGCCTTTGGAGACCTCCCCTTGCTGCTGCCCCCGGGAAGAAGTCCCCCAGTGTCTCTGTCCTGCAGCACCCCCTGCTCCCAGGCAGCTTACCCGCTCGTGCTCAGGTTCTTGCCTGTGAACCACTGCTGGCTTTCTGCCTTGCTCGCAATGCCGAGGTTGGCCAGCGCCTCCTGCAACCAAAAGAAGCGTCAGGTGCTGCAGGGGTCTGTCTGCTTGAGGTGTCACAGCTCAGGGCTGCTCTGGCACTTCTGTGTCCATGGCCACCTCCATCAGTGCATCCCTGCAGCACAGTCTCCTCCTGCAGGCATCACCTGCCTCACCTGCAGCTTCTCCACCTCCAGCTTTGTGTCCAGCACTGCCCACCCAGCCTGGCCCTGCTCTGCGGCCATCTGGTGGAAGAACCGCCGCCACTTCACCAGCACCTCTGAGAACCGCACCTGTGGGAACAGGGCTCCAGGTGAGACACCCAGGCTAGAGCCTCCTGTCCTGCCAGGGCTATGGAAGACCACCTCCAGCCCCAGGCAGATGCTGATCCCAGAGCAGGGCACCTTGGCTAAGCCAAGCAGTGCAGACCCCACACATCCCCTTTCGTGTTGGGACCTTCAAAGTTCTAAGCTCCTTGTGTCTCCACAAAAGTTGAGGCAGGGTCTCTAGGGGTCTTGGGCTCCCAGGAGACAGGCTGTTGGTGCCCGCTCCTCTCTGCCCTTACTAGAGATGCCACCTGGCACCTGCCCCAGCAGAAGCACCATCTGTGGTCCTGGCTCTGCCCCACCACACTCTGTCACAGCTCTGGCACTCACCAGGAACTGGGGTCTGGCCAGTGCCGTTAGCTTGATGGCAGAGAAGCCGTCCTCTGAGCTGCCACCTGGATGGAACCACAATGACAGAGTCAATTTGACCGTCAGCTCTTGGGCAGGAGAGATACAGCGGTGGTGGGACTGAGAGTTCCTTGCAGTCCCCAGCACAGTGGGGCTGTCCAGGACACGTGGAACACTCACTTGAGGCATCAATACAGCGGAGGAAAATCTCCATGTGCTGGTCACACTTGGCTTCATCAGCATAGAAATAGGTGTGGGCACCAGTGACTCCACCTTGGTGATCTCCAAATCCCTGATGGGCTCGGTATTGCTTCTGCCGTTTTTCTGCTCCTGTGGTGGAAGAGGATGGAGATGGTCCATGCCCCACCAATCTCCTACAGCCTCCCCAGGAGCTTCCAGTGTGGGTGAAGGGGAGAAAGGCTCTGGCTTGGGTCTCAGATGAGCCCTCTGCATTGACATGGGCCCTGCTTGCTCTGTGCCTAAGCAGAGGCTGAGTCTTTGCTGAGGGGCAAGACTGAGGCAAGAACCATGTTGTTCTTCATCCAGCTCATTTTTTGAGGCTGTGGTATCTGGGTTCTTCCCCCACAACACCAGGCCTGCAGTGCCCGGACCTCCAGGCTATCTCCTGTCACTCACCTCCCATCTCCTTCTCGGCTGCAGAGGTGCGGGAGCTAAGAAGAGAAACAGGAAAGATAAGGGCCAGGTCAGCAATCCTCTGCAACCCTATGCTGATGGACAGGGCAGCTCTGAGGCTCCTGTGCTGCCATCCTGGTGCTGGACCCTGCTGTTCCCTTGCCATCCCATCACTGATGGCATCCAACAGGGAGTTCATATGCCTGAAACCCACCTGTGGAAGGGAACAGGGCTTCACCATCCATTCAGGGAAGACCTAGGAGCCCTGAGGCAGCACAGTGAGGCTGCCCTGTCCCAGGGTTCAGAGCTGCTCTCCGAAAGCCCACCCTGTGGCAAGGACAAGGTCAGTCCAGTGGGGCTGGCATGCTCCATCTCCAACCTGCTCATGGTCCTCGCTGTGGTGACACCAAGCCTCAACCCACTGCCTCTTCACCTTGATGGCGCAAGCAGCCAGACCCTGAAGCATGGAGCTTCTCCAGACCCTGAGCATATCAAACCAAGGCTGCCATGCCGCCCCACGCTCCTCTGTGCAATGGCTTCAGCCAACAACTCACAAATAATGTTGCATTTTCAACTCCAACTGACCTCAGGTGTCATTTTAAGCCCAAACTCTCTGCCATGTAGATAACAGGGTTCTGACAGACTGTGGGATGCTGGCCAAGTCACAAGATCCTACCTGAACTTGAGTAGCTAAGCCTTCTTGCTGACACCCTAAACCCAGGTGCAGACCCTGGAGAGCAGCCCTGGGTGGCAGCAGAGCCATCTCCTCCAGGAGGTCTCTGCCTTGCCATCCCTGTCCCCAAACTGGCCGTGCCCATTGGGGAAGAAGCACTGTGTGAGGGAAGCAGCAAAGCCACCATTCCAGAGCCAGCAGGCCTGGATGAAAGAGCGGAGAGGCACACGGCACGGTTTCAGGACATGTTCTCCCATATGGAAACCCTGTGACAGGGATTAGGGGCTGCTGGAAGCATAAACAACCAGAAACAAGCCATTCCTCTGCCCCCCCTGGAGCCAGGAACAGCCCCACATCCCTCAAAGTGCCACAAAGCTTGGTGTGAGCCAGCGCAGGAGGAGCTGGAGCTCATGGGAAGCAGCAGGCACCTTATCTAGCAGGCTCTGCTTCCTGATTTTACTTGCCTGAGGACAGGGAAAGCAGCTTTCTGTCCCTGAGTACAGAGGGTGGAGGAAAGGAAGGAGGAGAGATCATAGACTCAGAAATGGGATTTGTCAGCAAAGCCCTTGCTGTGTGGAAGCTCTCTTTGGAACAGACTGCATGGCATAGGGGACAGCTTCAGCTGAATGCTGCTGTGACGTGAGGGCACACAGAGACATGGGTCCTGTGGGCAGGGAACAGCTCTGAGCTCAAGGCACACCTTGGCACACCACCCAAGGCACTGGGAACAAGTGGCTGGAGCAAAGGCACACAGCTAAAATAGCAAACGGCACCCTTGGAGTTCCTGAAGATAAACACACCCTTCCCAGCAGCATTTCTGCTGCACGGCTGCAGCAGCTATTCCTTCATCCTCTAGGGGGGCATTCAAAGCAGTGCCATGGCGCTCACTTTGTTCTTCTGCATCAAGCAAAACAAAGGAAGGTCCTTCCAGCTGAAGAAATAACTTCGCCCTGGATATCAGTTACTCACTTTGCAATATTAATCTTAGCCAGCAAAGCCATTGCCTCACTCACTAAGTCCCACCGAACCCGGCTTACACCTGACCATCCCTTCTGCAAACCCACAGGGGCTCCAGAGCAGGTCCTATCTCCAGGCGCTGTCCAGATGCTCCTGCCAGGCTGTACCCGGACAGGAACAACCTCAAGGTTGAGCTCAGGGCTCAGCCTGGGAGCTCACACTTGCCTAAAGCAGATTGTGAGGACTTGCTGGATGGCTGGGCAGGGTAATCCAGCTGACATGGCAGATGGGGCTTTCAGGAAGTTTTGGATCAGGCTAAGTAAACTAGCTCAGGAGTAGCACAAGGGTCCTGCTGTCAGAAATAATCCCTTTGGCCCTGGAGGTTACCCGGGGAGTGCCACAGCACAGTGTGTTTGCTTTGCTCAGCAGCAAATGGGTCTGGCTAAGGAGATGAGGGATCAGGGAGAAGCTGTCTTTGAATTACTACATCCAAGGAAAAGACTCATGGTTACATGAAGTCCATTTTGGAGCTACAGTTGGTGCTTAAAATCCCACAGGTAGGAATAAAGCAAGAATAGACCTTCAACCTGCTCCATGCAGGAGCTGTCACACACCAGGCCAGGACCACCACAGGACCTCCTTGGAGAGCTTCAGGCTAAACAGAAGCTGCCCCATGATCCCAGACACATGCTGACAGAGCACAGGGAACAGGAGGAGGAGAAGGGGAGGTGGCAGCTCTGGGAGCAGCATTGGCCAGGCTGGGGACAGTGATCCCACACTGGGCCAAATGTCAGATGTCCACACAAGGAATTTCCAGAGGAAGCCAAGTCCATGCTCTGCATGGCAGAGCCTGAAGAGCATCTGACAATGCTAGGGGCAGGATTGGCTCTCCCCTGTGTCGGCACAACCCTAACCCATCTGCAGTCTTGGGATGCCCACGGGGCAGCAATGGCCCCAAAGTTGGCAGGAGGCTACAAACACCTCCACTATGGGGAGCTCGTTGTTTCACCCCACAGGTACCAGGAGCCCCTGCCCGTGCTGCCTTTCCACCCCCACCCAGGGCTGCAGTCACACTGAAGGCCCCAGCCCCCTGCTGCCTGCAGGACACTTATTTTCCAGCTGTGTCACTATGATCTGGCAGCAGCCTTCAGCACGTGGCTGAGGTCTCCTGGGACAAGCTGGCAGAGTCCTGGATACCAGCCTGAGCAGGGCAGGCAGGGGCCTGTGGCAGGCAGGATAAGCCGGTTCTTGCTCACGTTGCATTGTTCCCAGCCAGAAAGGCTGTGGAAAGGTGCCACAGCTCGTTGCTGGGGCGGAAAGGGCATTTCCCTGCCATTATGTTGGGCTTGCTCCAGAAGAACAACAGGAGATGGCACCAAGAGGCCAAAACACTCACTGACTGCTGTGGTTTTTAACTCCACTCCCTGGCTGGCAGCAGCACAATCCTGAAGCATTTACCAAAGGGAAGGACACAGCTCCAGAGTCCAGAAGCCGTGAACCCAGGACTGCCCACCCCTCTCAGCCATGCGCAGCCCAACTCAGCACCAGCCCGGAGAATTTGGGATTTTACTCCAAACAGAGCCAGGGAGGACCCAGAGGGATGGTTGACAAGGGACAGCATTCAACATAACCCTTCCAAAGCCACTCTGGGCTTGGTCCCATTCATAGAATTATAGAATATCCTAAGGTGGAAAGCAGGAATGAGGATATCAAGTTCCACTCCTAGCCCTGCAGAGGACAATCCAGCCCTGTGCCTTTGTCCAAACGCTTGAGCTCTGGCAGCCTTGGGACCATGACCGCTCCCTGGAGAGCCTATTCAGTACCCAATCATCCTCTGGATGCATACTCTTTTCCTGATATCCAGGCAAATCCCACTGGGGCTTGGGCAGGGATGCATCGAGAACGCTCCTGGGTGTGAATGGCCCACACAGCACAGGCAGAACTTACCCAGCCAGGAGTACCACACCTGCAAACCCCAAATCTGCAGTGGGGCAGGGGGGAGCAGCATAACCCAGCCCGCTCAGAAACCACTGGTACCCATCAGCAGGAGGGATACAGGTACAGGCAGGGCCTGTCTGAAAGTCTACTATAGTCACCCACAGGAAAACCCTTGGCCCAGGCACAGCCAGGCAGGGAGGGGAAGCAGTGCCAGTGTGGCAGCACCAGTGCTGCTGGCTTATCCCCATGGGAATGCTGAACGCTGCCTGGACCACGGCTGTGTGTCCAGGGGAGAAAAACCTGGCTACACACCTTCAAAACACTCACCCTCCTGCCAGGCAGCAGCGGGGTGTTTTGAGGCTTTTCTAAAAAAACCCCAAAGTTTGCAGCCCACTTTGGGATGGCACAGCCCTGCCTCCTCCTGCGCAGTTCCTGTGCCCGTGCTGCCCTCAGCAGAGCCTGCTCCCATCATGGACACACAGCCCCTTCACTCCCGGGGATGTATGGCAGCAGCAGCAGCGAGAGGCAATGGCAGCCCGATAAGCAGTGCCCAGGTGTGGACCAGAGATTATGGCTCCCAGCGGCAGCAACTGCATCATCACCCTGACCCACACCCTGCTCGCAAACCACCCTAAAAAGCCATTCTCACCGTTTTTAACACCACACAACAGGCATATGACAGCCGGACGGTGTCCCCAGGTGCCAGCAGGGACTGCCACTGTGCAGCCTGGCCCGGGGGACGGCGCACACCCAACCGGCGTCCCCCGAAGGACCACCTTTGTTGTGGGTGGGGGTACACCGCTCACTCCCGTGACCGTGGGGTGCTGGCCAGCGGCCCATCGATCCAGAGAGCGCAGCTGACCGGAACTGGAGCCTGAATAATGGAAAGTTACCGGCAGCTTTGGGCTGGTGCCAGCTCTTGGCAGAGGGCGGGAGGCAGTGGAGGCTGCACGGGAAGGGGAGGGCAACACCCCAGCTTTAGAGAGATGGAAATGGTGGAGGGTGGAAGTCATGGAATAATGGTTAAGATTGGAAAAGAGCTCCGAGATCATTGAGTCCACCAAAATGTGGGAGGCAGCACAACAGTTGTTTGTATGCTGGGGGATGGAGGGGGCAGGAATGGGGGGCAGCATCCCAATGGGGGGGTGGGGAAGGGGGACTTCAGGCATGACAGCAATGCTGTGTGTTGCCTGTGTGCAGGGTCGGGGGGGAACACAGCACCCCAGGGGTTTAGGGAAAATGAGATGTGGCTGGCCACACACACGAGGGGAGATAGAATGGAGGGAGTCAGCATCTCATAGGAGACTGAGAACAGAGGTGGGAACCCCTCAGGGTGTGCAGGTGGGTTCGGGGTGTACAGCACTGTCGGGGATGGGTTGCACTCCGGCGTGTGCAATGGAATAGATGGGGACAGAGAGGGTGCAGCAGACAGGGGGGCAGGACCCGGTATCTGCAGAGGGGCCGGGGGAGAGATACAGCCCAGTGGGGGCCCAGCACCCTGTGTGCGGGCACAGTCCCCTGCCGTTGTGCGGGGGCACTGCCATTCCTGTGTGTGGGCACAGTCCCTGCCGTGTGCGGGGGCACTGCCATTCCTGTGGCGAGGCACTGCCATTCATGTGTGCGGGGCACAAGTCCCCGTGCCGTGTGCGGGGCACTGCCATTCCTGTGTGCGGGCACAGTCCCCTGCCGTGTGCGGGGCATTGCCATTGCTGTGTGCGGGGGCACTGCCATTCCTGTGTGCGGGCACAGTCCCCCTGCCGTGTGCGGGGCACTGCCATTCCTGTGTGCGGGCACAGTCCCCTGCCGTGTGCGGGGCACTGCCATTCCTGTGTGCGGGCACAGTCCCCTGCCGTGTGCGGGGCACTGCCATTCCTGTGTGCGGGCACAGTCCCCTGCCGTGTGCGGGGCACTGCCATTCCTGTGTGCGGGCACAGTCCCCTGCCGTGTGCGGGGCACTGCCACCCCTGTGTGCGGGCACAGTCCCCTGCCGTGTGCCGGGCACTGCCATTGCTGTGTGCGGGGCACTGCCATTCCTGTGTGCGGGCACAGTCCCCTGCCGTGTGCGGGGCACTGACATTCCTGTGTGCGGGCACATTCCCCTGCCGTGTGCGGGGCACTGCCATTCCTGTGTGCGGGCACATTCCCCTGCCGTGTGCGGGGCACTGCCATTCCTGTGTGCGGGGCACTGCCATTCCTGTGTGCGGGGCACAGTCCCCTGCCGTGTGCGGGGCACTGCCATTCCTGTGTGCGGGGCACAGTCCCCTGCCGTGTGCCGGGCACTGCCATTCCTGTGTGCGGGCACAGTCCCCTGCCGTGTGCCGGGCACTGCCACCCCTGTGTTCTGGCCACCGCCACCCGCGGGTCCGGGGCATGGGCGGTGGCACTGAGGGGGGCGAGGCCGTGACGCATGGCCTCGCAGCCAATGGGAGCGGGGGGCTGGGCGGATACAGCCAATGGCAGCGCGGCCAGGGGCCGCCCCCGCCCCAGCAGCCAATGGCAGCGCGGCCAGGGGCCGCCCCAGCCCCGCGGGCCCCGCACTCACCTCCCGTCCCCCAGATCCTCCTCCACGCTGTAATCCAGCACGGCGCCCACGCCGAAGGCCTGGTTCCGCCGGAGCAGCGGCTTGATGGCCTCCTGGTCCTCGCCGGCCACGAACTGCCCGTAGAACGTCATCTTCATCAGCCGTTCGAACAGCGTCTGCCCCAGCACCCGCTGGCACAACTGCAGCAGCTGCGGGACAGCGGCGGCTCAGCACCCGTCCCGCACCGGTACCCCCGGAGGAGAAGTCCCCGTGACCCAGGACTGGCATCCCCCAAAACGGGGAATGACACGTCCGAAATGGGCACCCCTAGGGTGAGAGCCCGCCCAGCCCGGGACCGGCACCCCCCGGAGCGAGAGTATCCCTGGCACGCACCACCATCCTGCAAAACAGGCCCTCTCCCAAACGAAAGACCCCCCACATTCGGAGCGGTCACCCCTGGAGCGACAGAACCCCCATCCCGCACCGCCACGCCCGGAAGGGGCACTCCCCATCCTGGGACTCGCAGTCCCAAAACAGAACTCCCCGGAGCAAGAACCCCCTCCAGAAGGAGACTGACACCTCGGGGAGCGGGGGGGCACTGAGCGAGAGCCCCGCCGGTTCAGAGCCGGCATCCCCCCGAAGGGGGACACGCCCCGCCCCGAAGCTGCCCCCCAAGCCGGACTTCTTCCTCCACCCACCTCCCGGTTGTGCTGCACCAGCGGCTCCACGGCGCACAGGCCCAGCACCAGCAGCCCCCGCAGCAGCTCCGCGCTGCTCTTGCTGCGGAATGCCTCGCGCGGGTCCCCGAAATCCACGGCGGGCGGCGGCGGGCTCCGCTCCGCGCCCGGCGGAGGAGGGGGCGGCCCCGGCCGGGGTCCCGCGCCCGCCGCCGCCGGGGAGAGCCCGCGGGGGGCGGCGGCGGGCGCGGAGCGCGGGCGGCTCGGGGAATCCCACCGGCGAACGGAGGCGAGGAACGCCCGGGCGGCGCTCGGGAAAGCCATGGGCACGGCGGGGCTGCTGCCCGCCTCCGGCTTAAGTACGGCCCGGGCGGGACCGCCCCCGGGCTCCCGGCTCCGTGGCCCCGCTCCGCCCCGCCTTTGGCCGCGCTCGGCTGCCACCGGAACCGGCCCTGCGCCAAGACACCGCCCCGGCACCCGCACCGGGACAGCGTCCGGGACCGGGTCTGCGACTGATCCTGGGATCGGCACCGGGCCCGGCAGCGGCACTGGGAATGAGACTGGCACCGGCACCGAGACAGGCATCATCACCGCCGTGGGGATGGGAACTGGGATCGGGATCGGCACCGGCACTGGGACTGGGTCTGATTCCGGGACCGGCACCGACTGGGAGACTGGGACCGGCAGCGGGACCGGGAACGGGACGGGCACCGAGACCGGCATTGGAACCGAAACCAGAAGCGGCACTAGGACTCGGACCTGGCCAGGGGCCGGGACCACCACCAGTACCGAGACTAACGCTGGGACCGGAACTGCAACCGACACTGGGCTAGGTATCGGGTCGGGGATAGGAACCGGGACTGGCAAGGTCACCGGGGCCAGCACCAGGACTGGAGCCACCCTGCCCAGCACGCCCCGCTCCCTCAGCCCCTTGCCCCGTGCCTTCCCCATTCCCATCCCCTTCAAGCAGCCGATCTCCGGGACACCTCTCTCCCCGGAAGCCCCAGGAGGGGCCTGGAGGGGCAGGTGCAGCTCGAGGGGAGCCCTGGGTGGGGCCTGAAGGGAACTCTCTTCCTTGGAGCAGTGCTGGATGTGGGGCAGAGGTCCTCATGCCCTCGGAGGAGTCCTTGGGAAAACTATGATGGTCATAAGGGAGTCTTGAAGTGGTCCCTGAAGGGGACCTGTGAGGAGCACCGGAGCCAACCCTGCAGGGCCAAGGGGCTACTGACTGCTCAGGGCAGCCCCAGGGAGGGCCAAAAGATGCCTCAAAGAGTGCTTGTTCCTTCCTAGCTATCCCTGGGGCAGCCTGTCCAACCTGTGGAGCTGGAAACACTTGGAGAAGGGATCTCAGACCTGTGGGAGCTGCCATGGGAGAGATATTTCAAGCCCCTGTACTTGCTCCTCCTGATATGTGCATGAACGTTTGGAGGTTTCAGCTGAATCCTCTCTCATTTGGTCGGGGTCCATGGCTGCTTGGGTTGCTTGAGGCAGCAGACTTGGCTCCCTCATCTGGGGCTGGGGCTGGGCTTCGCCTGCTTCGTGGAGCCCCGGAGAGGCCTGGCAGGACCTCGGGATCTTCCCAGGCAGGGCGAGTGCCTGTCCCGCGCCTGGCAGGCGTTTGCCCGAGCTGTTCCTTCCCAGCACACCGAGCGCGGAGCTCCGGAAATCACCGAGCACCTTCCCCGCGGCCAGAAACGCTCCCGAGTCTTGGCTCGGCAGATCAGGTACCTCCCTTGCTTTTCGCAGGATTGTTTCACAGCAGCATCATAACTGCACCCTTTCTCTGTGCCCTCATCTCTTCTCTGTGCCCAAGTCTTCTCTCTGTGACCCACGTTCCTTCTCCAGCCCGGTTTCCAGTGGCTCCCGGAGGATGACTCCGGGCGGATGCTGAGCCGTCCAAATCCAGCTCCTCAGTGACATCTTGTGCTGGGAATGCTCAGCGCAGGCAGGGGATGGGAAAATTAATTCCTCCAATTGTTTTTTCCTGCACGCCCCAACACTGACATTACTGTGACCGGCAATGAAACCACGGGGATTCCCTGAGCTCATTTGTAAGGTTTTCTTTGGGAACATCTTGTCCTTCCACGGAGACAGCCAAACAGTGGTATTGCCTCTGAAAGAGCTGGGTAAAAAGCTCTGGAAAAGCATCCACTTCCTTCAAAACATTCCCTTTGCTAACTCTTTTGCACCATTTAGAGATAATAATAATTCACCCAAAGTTCCTCGCCGTGATCAGACTGCACATATGAATTCTTGGGATGCAGTTCAAACCTGGTTTCTCAGCCAATTGCCACAGAGGAAATTCCCTTCAAAGGCTCTAATGGCACCAGTCTTTGGTACCTGGGAAACACTTGCCTAGTCTTAGCAGAGAAAGCTTTCAAGTGCTGCCTGCTGTGCCAGCAGAGCTGCAGCCCTGCAGCATCCAGCTGGGTGCAAAACCAGCTCTGAGTTTCTGAAGAAACTTTAGTCTCAGACCCAAATTCAGAGATGAAATGTTTAAAAGCCTCTTTTTGATGGAAGTGAAATCTGACGGGGTTTCTCTTGGAATGGTGGTACCCAAATCAGTGGACATTCCTGAGCTGGCAGCCCTGCCAGTGGCAGGGAGACCAACAAGGGATGCTCCAGGCTGCTGTAGGGACTGTACCAAGCCCTCGTGGGTCACTGTGGCCTTGCAGAGCACTGAGAGCCCAGCTCCCAATCCCCCTTGGCTGTGACATTATGCCCTCGAAGCTACTGTCCCCGTCCCCAGCATGGCCAGGCAGGTGCTGCTGACGCAGAGGGGCCGGTCCCTGCTCAAGGTGGCTGCAGTTGGCGTGGGAAGCTCAGTCCAGCCCATGGCTGGAACACACATCATAGACACAACCATGCTGCTATATCCTACATGGGGAACATGGCCCAGGCTGGATAACACACATCCAAATCCTTCCTTGGGCACTCGTGTCTGTACCAGTGACGGGAATAAATCCAGGAGAAGCTGCTATGGATGGTTTGAGAAGCCACAGAAAGAAGAAATATTTGAATATGAGACAAATAGGTGAGGAGGAAATTTGGCACTGGAGGAGATGCAGTTTAGAAAGGGAGGCCACACCATGCATATTTCATGGGCCAGCCCCCAGCAGAGGCTTCTTTGACACCACAAACATCACAGATGGCAAGGAGTAGCAGCTGCCTCTCCCAGCATCTGGGAAGGAGAACAGTGGGATGATCGCTTCTCCTGCCTTGTGATAGAAGTGGGCTGGGGCACAGGACCTGGAAGCTGCTGGCTCTGCTCCCTGGCTGTGGGACCAGCCTTCCTCACCCTCCTCTTCCTCCAGCCCAGTGCCAGGCTAGGGGCAAGCCTGCCCCCATCCTTGGGGCTGGGGCTATGTTCTCACTGTCCCACAGCTCTGTGAGCCCTCCAGCCCTGCTGCCCCAGCACTCTATGCTTCCAGCACTGCGCCTCTGAGGTTTCCTTGGAGAGTGCTGACTCAGGTCCTCCTCTGCCACGTGTTTCTCACTGACCATATGCCTGACTTGTGCCCAGCACCTGCGCTACCAAATCACTCCCATCACAGGCCAGCATGCAGGAGGGACACCTGTACCCTGTGGGAGCAGGGTGGATCCTCAGCTGGCATCTGGTTGTGCCGTAGGTGCCCCTTGGAGCAGCAAGTGCTGGGGCACAAGGAGCTGGGTGGGTCACAGTCTGACATGGATCCACTGGCAAAACCCCGGAGAAGGTGAACTTGAGGATGGCGATGGCGCTTCCCAAATTGCAGCCATGTGTGGGTTCTCATCTTGTAGGGGGTTATTTTTCTTCACACGTCTCCCTCTTGTGCGACACTTCAGGGAGAACTCCAGATGCACTACTGCCCACTCTGAGGAGATAAACCCCTGTGAGGTGCACAGGAGCACTCAGCCTTAGGATGGGGTGTGTTTGGATAATGTGTTGGTACTCTCTGACCCCCCCAGCACCCTGTTAGCCTCAGTGCCACCTTCCTCTTGGTGACTTTGACTTGTGCCACAGTATGGACCCCACTCTGGCAGCAGGGTGAAGGAACCAACCTTCCTTCTCACAGCTGGAAAACCAGGGAACTGCATCCTTCCCCTTGCACTTGGTGCTGCAGAGGCCCCAGGAGGTTCAGCTGCTCCAGCAGGATTAGGGGTGATCCCCATCCAGGTATGGCACAGGCAGGTGGGGCTGCAGCACTCGGTGTCCTGCCCCCATGAGACCAAAGGGGAAGTTTTGGAACTTGCTGGTCACCTGGGTAGTCACTGGGTGGGAGCTCCAGCTCCTGGGGTGTTCCTTTGGGTTGGGGGCCCCGGAGAGAGTAGCTGAGAGCTGCCACAGACCCTGCAGAGGAAAGAGATGCTGGGTGGCTCCTCTTGCAGATGATCCCCTGGCCAGCTGAGAGCTTGCTCTCCCAGCATGGTTGGCATTTTGAAAGCTGGGCTGTGTTCTGGTCCCTGGCATTTTCCACTTGCATCCCAATGATTTTTGGTGAATCACTTGCAGCCCAAGAAATAAATGTCCTCTTGATTCTTCCTGTGAGTTCTGGGGTGTGCCTCAGCAGCCATGAGCCTTTATGTCTCCATAAAGGTCAATGCTATTAAAAAAATAAATTGCCTCTGAAAGGGAACCTAGGAAATATCCAAGGCAGGGAAAGACACATCAGATGAAACACATCAGTTAATTTTTTTTTTTTTTTTTTTTTTTTTTTTTCAGAGTCCTTCTCTTTTTCCATCCACTGGCAGAAGGGAGTCAGTGTGCTTGGGGGAAAAGGTGAAGACCTGAAACAATTTTGCTGCTATAACAGCTGAGAAAGGATCATGCTGGAAGGTTTCTATGGAAATGTGGCCTGGGGAATGGACATGAAAAGCCTTTTCTGCCAGAAGACTCCCTTGCTGGGTGAGTTGTTTACAGAGCCTGGATGCCAGAGTACCTGGAAGGGAGCCAGCTCTATTTTAACCCTTTGTAAATGATTTAAACACCTCGTGCTGGGGGAACATTCTCAGGAAAGGGACTGCTTGGCTCTTCTTCTGCTCACTGCTGCTGAGACCTGAACCAGCTGCTCCCAGTCCATCTGGCCAGAGGCTTCCTCCCAAACCCCTCCCAGGTGATGTTCCTAAGGAGCCCCTCTATTTTTGCAGTCTTTGCCTGCCAGGAGCATCCCGTGGGAAGGCCAATGGAGCCAAAGCTCCCAGGTGTCCTGTGAGACCCCAGCGAGGTGGGGACATGGGGTGGAGCTCCCTGCAGCACCTGGGGGCAACCACACATCATGGGACTGGGGACAAGCCCCTGAGGCTGGAGCAGGGCAACTCCAACCCCCCTTTCCCTTGAGGAGCTGGCTGCCCCTTATTGATTGATACGTGGTGGCTTATTTCTCTAAAAACAGGTGTTTAGTTACTGAGCCTCTGGAAACAGAGTTGCCTCACAGCAAAACCTGATTGATTCAAGGGCAGCTGCGGCTCCAGTGAGGGCCTGGTGGCCACACAGCCTGGATGGCCCCTGCCAGAGACAGCTCCTGGCCAGAGCAGCTTTCAGGCTGGGTCAGGTCGGTTTCCAGCTCACAGCTGGTGGATATTTGTTTTTTGTGTTACTTGGTTTTGCTTCTTAACTTTCTGTGTATGTAGTTGCGAGCAGGTGGCACTGAGGGGCACTTGGACTTCTCTTCCAGCAGAACAAAATGTGAGGAAAAATGTTCATTTTCCCTAATACTCCTGGACTGTCTGTAGAGAAGGGAAAAAGCTGTTCTGGCCTCTTTATTTCTTTCTTTTGTGTTGTTTTCCCACCTTCTTCCTTTACATGGACAAATACTTTGTGGGAACCTTCATGCTTTTTCCTAATTCTCCTGTCCAAGAGATGGAGTGCAAGATCCTGAAAAGAGAATAAAAAATATAATTGAAAATATAATTGAAAATATAATTGAAAATAGATTTATTTTCTGGGGCTGTTCTATCTCTCTGGTTTGGGTTCTTGTGTCAGGAGTATGTTGTCATGTCCTGGAGGTGGAGAGGGGGTTGTCTTGACTTTGACAGGGGTATTTTAGAGCCCTGTGGTCCGGTCCCTCCCTCCCACAAGCACCACAAGCTCTGTGCAGCTGAGCACAGCCCCCAGAGGGGTTTACAGGGGCTTTCTGACACAAATTAAGGAGAAAAAGGGAAGAGTGGCTGCAATTGCTGGCTGGCAGCACTGGCCCTGCCTCCCTCCCTGGCCAGCACCAAGGCCATCTGTCACTTGACAGATCAGCTGGACACTGCTCTCCATCTCCATCTGCTCCCGTCTGGGCTCCACGTCTGCTCTGTCTCCCTCCTCCTCCACATCCCCTGTGGGCTCTGTCCTGTGATCCCAGCCAGTCCCTGCCCCAGAGCTGGGATGGCCACCACAGGGCCAGGGGATGCTCAGAGAGCCCTGAACTCCACATCTAAACCCATAGGTCCTTGCTCACTGCATGGGCTGCAGATCCTTGCTGACCTACTCATAGGTTTGTTTTTTGTTTTTTTCACCCTTTATATTATTTATTTTTTTAAAGGCTGAACTTTTCACTCCAGTGGTTGTGTGAATTCATTTTACTCATTCGAAGTTTCTTCCAGTTGAAGTTTTATGGGTAATTTTTTAATTCTTTGCCCAAGGAGGTATGAAAGGGAGTGTCTCTCCTCAGAGGGATTCAAGCCATGGCATCCACAGGGGAGGCTCACCTTGCCGAGCCCCATTCCTGCTCTCCCACGGGGCAAAGCCCCTCCAGAGCTCTGGAGGATTCTCCCCCAGGGACAGCCAGGAGACACTGGGCCTGGGACAGCAGTGCTGGCAGCTGTCACCAGAACTCACACCTTAACTCTGTGAGAACTCAAACAGTTTTTCAACATCATCAGCCAAATGCCCACAGATTTTCGTGGGGACAGAAGAAGGCAACACTCCCAAATCCCTGTTCCTCAAGTTGGCAACATGACAGCTTTCTACTGGAATGACAGATTTTTATTTTTTTTTCCCCTTAATGCAAGCCAAAGTAATTTTCTCTCATTAGAGCTGCTGATACAGCTGGAAAAAGTGAGCTCTCTCTCCAAAGCCTCATCTGCTAGTGAAGGGCTGCATCCCCCAGTAGAGCTTGGTGTATTTGGCTGCCCCAGGTTCTCATCCCTCTGGCTGTGGCTCTTTGCACTGGAACTTGGAAAGAAAAATACTCCAGGATGGAAAATTTCAAGTCAAAAGGGTAAAGTTGGACAGAATCCAGGTGAGACTTGGCAGAGAGACCAAGCAGAGGTTGTTCCTTGTGCTGACAGTTTTGCTCTGTGCTTTGGAGAGCCTCTCTGCAGCTCTGGTCCAGCCAGGTCAGCTTCTGCCAATGTAAGAGGTGATGTTAACACCACCACATGTGACTGTCCCTGGGTTTCCCTAAGGTTGTGGTGTTGGTTTTTTTGTTGTTGTTTTGGTTTTTTTTTTTGGCTTGTGTGTGTTTTAAATTTCTGGAACTGTGGATATTTCAGAAGCAGACACTGCAGTGGTCTTACATCCTGTGGGGATGGCTGTCCTGACAGCCCACCCCACTCCCAGAAGTGGTCCTGTGTTGGAGTCCAGGGCATTTCTTTGGCTGCCCTGGAGGGGCAGGGACCCTGGCCCAGAGGGACACTGGCTTTGATCTCAGTCCATGGGAGAGGTTTCCTGCACTGCGGGAGGGATTGCAGGCCACAAGAGTGTGAAAGATGGGAGTTTAGCTTATCACAGGGTGAGGAAACAGTAGGTTTGGGTTTTTAGTATTGAAGTGAATGGGGGCAAGATGGAGGATTGGGGGCATTGTCTCCTGCTTCTTCTTTCTTCTTCCCTCGCTCCATTTTCTGCAGTGACGTTGGCACAAAGTAACTTAAAGAGATTGGGTCAAAGCAGAGATGACCTGTTTAGTGTAAGTGATAGGTATTGGCAAATAATGATAAATAAAGAACACGTAGCAATTAGTATAAAAGATAACGACTGCCCAGTCCGGGAGGAGTCGAGGAGTCACCAGATGCCCGAGCAGCTGCAAACATCTTTGTTGGGCACTGAGAAATTTGTAAGATAAGAAACAATAAACAAAGCACACAACCTTGAAAAATCAGAACCTGAAGACTCCGTCACTTTCTTGCGTTTGGCTCAGAGCTTTGCAGAGGGCAAAAAGACTCTAAAACCACCTGAATCTCAGAAAAAAAACCCCAGAGTCCTGAGGCTTTGATCCTCTGGCTGCTGGTCCCCAGCAGACACTGCACATCTGTGGTAGCACCAGAACAGCCCTGACATGGCCCAGAACAATCACCTCATGGAAATGAGGAGCTGGGATCTCGCAAGCTCTGGTAACTGGAAACCAAAAGTAGAGAGCTGCTTTGTCTCTGTGCTTTGCTGTCTGGCTCTGGGAAGCACATGAGTGTACCTTGGACAAGGGACATGCTGGAGGCTGCTGTGACTCCATCTCCCCTGAATTCTTCCACTCAGGTCTTGCCAGAAGATGCCTACCCTCCCTGCAAGGTTTGAGGAACTCTGCAGAAGGATCCTCATGGGCTGTGCTGAGTCCTGGGCTCCTCTGCACCAGGAAGGACCCCAGAGCTCTCCTTGGGGACCCCGTGAGTCACTGAGAAAGTACCCAAGTGCTGAGGCCAAAGACCTCAAAATTCACCTGTGGAGGAACAAGGAGATTAGATCTGAGTCATTCCAAAGGTTCAAACCATTTTTGCGTTACTAAAATGATGTCTTTATGCCCTGGGTATTTTTTTCAAAAGAAAAAAAAAAAAAGAGAAAGGCAGCAAATTCAAACCACCCCCCCCCCCCCCCCAAAAAAAAAAAAAAAAAAAAAAAAAAAAAAAAAAATTGAAGGTGAGAGATGAACCTGCTCTGCCATAAATTTGGAGGAGTCATCACCATATTTGATGTGGGGTTGCTGTCCTCTCCTTCCCTCCAGGGAGCACTGTGACATCTCCTTTGGATGGATTTTGGAGAGAATGAATTTGTTTCTTACCCAGAAACAAAGCTCCTGCCTGTGCAGGTCACTTGTTCCCTGCTTTGCTGACTGTGTTCCTTCATCAAGAGGATGATGAGAGGCCAAAGACACAGCAGGGTCTGCCATGATCAGGAAGGGGCTGCTCCTCCCTGAGGAGGTAGATGTGCTTTTGTCCCAGAGAAGAGGTGCTTAAAGCACCGTGATGCAGACGTGATCCTCAGTAAATGCTCCTGCCCCTCCTTGGGTCACATCACCCAGCTGAGACAGCAAAGCAGTTTGGACATGATTTGGGTGGAGCACGTGTTGGTGGCAGCGGTTGCTGGCTGTCCTCGGCTGAGGGGACAGGCAGGAGCAGCCAGGAGGGTGAGCTGGAGCTGGCTGTGGGTTGGGTGTGCTGGTGCAGCTGCTGGAGAGAGTCTAGAGAAAGCCATGGAGATGCTCCCAGGGCTGGAGCCCCTCTGCTCTGGAGCCAGGCTGGGAGAGCTGGGGCTGCTCACCTGGAGAGGAGAAGGCTCCAGGGAGAGCTCCGAGCCCCTGGCAGGGCCTAAAGGGGCTCCAGGAGAGCTGGAGAGGGGCTGGGGACAAGGGCTGGAGGGACAGGACACAGGGAATGGCTTCCAGTGCCAGAGGGCAGGGCTGGATGGGAGATTGGGCAGGAATTCTTGGCTATGAGAGTGGGCAGGCCCTGGCACAGGGTGCCCAGAGCAGCTGTGGCTGCCCCTGGATCCCTGGCAGTGCCCAAGGCCGGGTTGGGCACTGGGGCAGCGGGAGGTGTCCGTGCCAGGCCCTGGCTAGGCCGCGCGGTCCCTGACGCGCTCCCGGGCTCCGTGACGGCGGCGGGAGGACGCGCGGGGGCGGTGGCGCCTCTCGGCCGCTGGGTGGCGCTGCAGCCCCGCTGCCCGAGCTCCCGGGCCCGTGCCGGGGACAGCGCGGGGACAGCGCCAGCTCCGGCTGCCGCCGGGCGCCGCGGCCTCGTCCTGCTGTCCCCGGCTCTTTCCCTTGGCCGTCTCTGTCCTCAGCCCTTGCTCTGGCCCACTCTGGAAGCGGCTGCTCCCGCGGGCTCCTCCAGCCTCTGCCCCGCTCTCCCTCAGCACAGCTCTGGGGCCCTTCCAGTTCTCATGAAAACTCCGGTTATCCAGCTGTCCTGGCATCTATTCTCCGGCCTGAGCCTGGGCTCTTCAGGCAGTAGGGCAAGCTGTGGGCAGGGGTGTTCAGCTCTCCCATAGCGCGGGTGGAATTTGTGAGGTGTCGGGTGAGGTGGACAAGGTCCCCAGGGAGCCTCAAGCTGGGTGTCCCAGGTGGGTGGCACCGAGGCTGCCCTTGGATGGCTGCACCGGGGCCCCTGCAGGGTGCTGGGAGGGCCTGGTGGGCTGGGAACACCTGGGTTGTCCCCTGTTCATGTGCTATGGGACATGGCAGCTTCTCCTCTGCATGCAGTCATCCAGCCCCGGCAGTGCCAGTGCCCGTGCGATGACCACTCCGGAGAGAAGCAGTGCTCTCCACCCTTGGAGATATCCCAAAGCCTGGGGCCACAGCCCAGAGAATCCAGCTTTAGGTGACTCTGCCAGAGCAGGGATGGTGCTGGACCAGAGGTACCCCAACCTCAGAGAGCTGTGAGTTAGTTGTAAAAGTGTTGAGCCCTGGAACAATGGGCAAATGTCCAAGGCCAGAGAACAAAGAGAAATAAGAATCCAGTTTTGTTTTCTTTTGGAAGCAACTCCAGTTGCAGAGGATGGACAGCAATGAAGGGAAAAGCTGGATGGTGGTGGAAGATGGAAGAGAACTAAACTCCCAGACCTCCTTTAGCTGTCCAGCATCACTTGAGGACACCAAAGGGAAATGTGGCATATTCCCAAATAAAGCAGCAGTTCAGGCCCAGTCTCATATTTCTCCACCCATAAGCAGATGCTGGCAACAACAACAACAACAACAGAAGATAAACAATATACAATTTGTCCAAACTTTGGCAAATTTTTCCATGAAGGGTGTTGGGATTCTGATGAAACTTGGTTTTATTATGACATTTTGCTCTGTGAGAAAGCTCTTCTTGGCTGTGCCCAACACTGTGTATTGCTCAGCAGAGCACAGACAGCCTGACAACAATTTGGCTGCTAAAACTTCTAAAAATAAAAGCCATCCTTTTTTTTTCTCCTTTTTTTCCCTCTCTAAAGAAACGTTGCAGCATCACACCTTCTTCCCAGTACAGACTATCAAACCTCTTCAGGCTGAGGGGCTGTGCATGACACTGAACTCCAAGATGGTGTCATTTTGGTTTTCTGTACTATTTTGTTCTCAAAATGGGGTATTTTCTTTGGTCTTGGCAGAAAAAAAGGTCATAGAGCGGGTTCCAACACTTTTTGTGGTTTGGAGCTGCCCAGAGAGGGGCATCTGGGGGGGCTTTTTTGGAACTGTCTGTTCTGATGAGGAGGTGGAGCTGGAGCTCACCCCTCTCCTCTCTGGGGTGGGGGTGGTTCCTGGTGGTCTGTACTGAACTGGTTTGAACTGGGAGCTCCATCCTGCAGCATTCCCCCTCACTGCAACAGGGCAGCTGCCTGAGGCTCCCCTCGTGCTGCCCCAGGGTTGAGTGACAGAGCTGACACTGCTGCTGGTCATTACTTAACAGCCAGGAGACTTCAGAGTGGGGCTGCAGTGCATGAACCAGAACTAAATAACAATAATAGATTATTTCATCTGAATATGTATCTGTATCTATCTATGCTACCTCTATATCTATATCATCTATATCTATATTTATATTTACTCAAAGCCATGCACCTCCCATCACCTGAAATGTCCAGTTAAGAGAAATTGCTTTCACTTGCAGATGTTTTGAAGAAGCTTCTACCCTCTTTCCCAAGGGAAACATAGCACCACTGAGTATCCTTCAGGGGTTGGAGGTCCCTTGTGTCTTGGGGATCTACAGAGGTGTGTGGACATGGACATGCCTGCCAGTCATGCTGTAGGAAAATAAAAGGCATCCAGACCACAAGAGCAGTCCTGCCACTCCCCTTGCCCCTGCACTCAGCCCCCAGCTCTGCTTGGAGCACCTATTGTTCTCCATTTTACCCTTTTCCCATGCACTCAGATTGTACTTCCCTGCCTGTTCCTGGGAATGCACCAGAGGCTTTGCGTAATGGATCACATCCATCGTTTCTTCCTCCATTAGACCAAATACCCTGTCGGGGGGGGAAATTAGATCGCCCTGACATCATATTTCCCTGGTAGAGTTGTGTTGGCTGGTTTTTATCCTTTACTTTTATCACACTACTGGTATTTACAAATGGATTGTTCAATAATTTGTTTCAAAATTTTTCAAGGAACTGAAGCCAGCTCAGCTGATCTGTAACTCCCCAAACTCTTAATTTCCTTTATTTATGTATTTTTATTTTTCAAAGAAAAAGTGCTTTTTCTGCACTTCCCCAGGATTCCTTAAGCCTTCAAAATTTGTCACAATCTGCTGCTGATTATTCAGAGGTTGCTTACATTTTCCAGGGTGATTTCTCTTGACGCCTGGCTACTCAATGCACTGAGCTTCTCTCACCACTGGTGATGGCTCTGGGCACTGGTTACAGGCTTGCACTGTGCAGCCACGGTGAGGAAGCCACTGTTTGTGTCTCTGTGTCATCCCTTTGGTTCTTTCCATCACAAGACACAAATGCTGACTCATTTTTCTTTTCATTGCACTTCCAGTATATTTCTGGAACTTATTTCCTTGCCTTTTATGCCCCTCGCTGGCTGTAACTCTCCCCGCTCCTTACCCTTTCTCGTTCTGCCCCCATGCGCTTGAGCTTTCCCTTTATACTCATCCTTATACTCTCATTCCCATTTTTATAGGATTCCTTTTTGATTTCCAGGACACTAAAGTGCTCCTGATGCAGCAATATTGGCCTTTTACTGTTGTCCTGTGGTTCCTCTGCAGCAGGAAGTTTAGCTGCTGTGTACCTCATATACTCTCTTTTAGTAACTTCCCCCAGTACAGCATTTCTGATTTTTTTCCTTGGGGTTCCCTCCTGAGGGATGTTGCTAGTGGAAAAGCATCCCCCCAGGTTTGTTCTGTTCATATTTGTGCAGCCACCTGTCTTTTTTTTTTCTTTTTTTTTTTTTTTTTAAATTCTCTCTTTTAATTTCAAAACTGATGAACTGCTGTTGGAGGTAGCTCTGCCCCGCAGGAACCAACTGGTCCTTCCATACTGATCAGAAGTTGGAAGAGCTGCTCCCAGCCTACCAGCCCAGAGCAGCACTTTGGAATAAAAAAAGGTATCCAGAGAACTTTCCAAGTGATCTTTGGGTGGGCTGTGTCCTCTTGCATTTGTTTGTGCGAAGGAATGTCAAAATAAGATGATTTAGGCATGAAAAATTGCCTTTTATTTAGTCAAATACTTGCTGAATGGAGCCTTAACTTGAGAATAAATGCAGATAAAATGAAGCTATATTTTTGATGAATAAATTGTTCTTCTTTCAAATGTGCTCAATTTGAGGTTTAGTGCTATGATAAATCTTCACTAACTTCTCTTCCTGAGAGAAGAAGCAGCAGGGAGGGAATGTGCCCAGGCTGATGTGGGACAGATGGTCCAAGCAGTGATGATCCCACAGCAAGTGGAGCCCTCTCCTTCTGGAGGGAGTGATGGGCACCTGCCAGGTCTAAGCCTGGATGTGTAATGGGAAGGGAGAGTGGGAGGGTGGAGGGGCGGGTTAAAGAGTAGTTATCACCACAGGCAATGTTCCCAAAATGCCACACTTGTTCTCTTGCCAGAGTCAGCCTGTCCACTTATCCCTTCATCCATCATCCATCCATAATCCATCCATCCATCCATCCATGAACTGGGTGTGCAGGGTCAGGTTTTGGTAGCAGGGAGGCTCCAGGGTGGTTGCTGTGGAAGCTACGGGAAGCCTCCCCCATGTTCAGCAGAGCCAATTCCAGCTGACTCCAGGATGGACCCACCACTGGCCAAAGCTGAGCCCAGTGGTGACAGTGGTAGCAGGACTTGTGACCCTGTGGGTGACCCACAGGGAGCAGCGTGACCCTGAAGGACTGAGCCAGTGGAGGGACCCACGCTGGAGCAGAGGAGGAGTGAGGAGTCCTCCCTTTGGGGAAGAAGCAGTGGCAGAGGCGATGTGTGATGGGGACCACAATCCTGTCCCCCTGCACTGCTGGGGGGAAATAGGTGTAGAAATCGGGAGTGAAGCTGAGCCCAGGAAGAAAGGCGGGACGGGTAGAAGGTTTAAGATTTGGGTTTATTTCTTATTGCCCTACACTGAGTTGATTGGCAATAAATCAAAATTTCCCCAATCAAGTCTGTTTTGCCTGTGATGGTAACGGGTGGGTGATCTCTCCTTGCCCTTATCTTAATCCAGAAACCTTCTGTTATATTTCCTGTCTTCTGTCCAGCTGAGGAGGGCAGTGGTGGAGAGGCTTTGGTGGGCACCTGGTGTCCAGCACGAGCCTACTCACCATAATCTGCTGCCTGTAATGATGGGAAGTGGGAAAAGGCACTGCGTATCCTTGGAGATAAACCCTTGGAGCCAAGGAGGTAGGGGTGCATAGTCCAAAGCACATCTGCAGGGGCTGTGGAAGCCTGGAGAGGCCACAGCTGCAGCCCCAAGCAGCGGCCAGGGGAAGGTCAGCAGGAGGCTGGGATGGGGGCAAGGACTCAGCCATGGGCTGGGAGATGGAAGGAAGCCAGGGACTGGGGCCGGTCAGAAGAGCAAGAGGACAACCCCGCATCCCAGGTGTGAAACTCTGTTCTGTGTTATTTTGTGCAAACTTTTTCTGCAAGTTTGTGGCCTCTGCAATCGATACCTAATGAATACCTCAGGAAACATAACAGCAATAGTCCACTGGCTACAAAGTCATCGCCAGGCCGGCCATGTCCTCGGGGCAGTGCGGACTCTTCCGCTGGGAATATTCTTCAGCCTTTCTCACTCCACATCCTTGTTGGTTCTTCCCATCATCTGTGACCACTGGCTCAGGACTGGGAAGCAATGGCCAGTCCTCATGGGTACGGTGCCAGCCCAGGGGGATGCTGAAGGGGATTCTGCCCTGCTGGCACAGGTGGCAATGCACATCGTTGTGCGCTGTCCTGTCCTGCCTCTCACATCTCGCCAAAGTCTGGGGGAGGAGTGGGCTCTGACCTTTGTCTGGCACAGACTGGACAATGTGGGACCCAGGGCCACAGGTATGGGCCTGTCTGGGGACATCTGCTGCTTGTGCCACCAAGGGAGGGCAGGGCTGCAAGGGCTGCCCAGTCTTGCCCTGGGAAGAGCAGTGGCTCAGAGGGCCACGTGTCACTTATGTGACCTCAAAAGGAAAACGCTAAGCTGCTCTGCTTTGGGAGAAGCTTAGCACTTAAAGCTGATTTCAACAGCTTTTGCCTAAAGTTTTAAGACCTGTCACTAATCAGCAGCTGGTTTATGGCTGTTGTAAAAGATCAGAAAAAAATAAAGAAATCTCCTGAAGTTGGGGGAGCGCTTCCCAGCTCCTGCATCCATCATGGCCGTGCTGACATTTATGAGCACAGGGAGCCACAAATCCACGCAGGGATGACATAGGCCTGGGACTCAGTGCTGAGGGGGAAGTGTTGTGTCTGAATCTGTGTCCTGCCCTGGGAGAAACTTCATTAATGGTTTGCACAGTGAGACAGACGCATCCAAGCCCTGGGACATTTATCCCCAGATTTTGCAAGCTCTCCTGTCCACTCCTGCCACAGCCTGACACTCCTGGTGTGTGGGTTTATGCTCCTGAGCCTCCTTGGTGCAGGAGATCTGGGTGGTTTTTTTGGGAGGGGGAACAGGAGGTGACACATTTTGCTGTGATTTTGGTCACTTTCCTGCCTCCTCTGATTTGTGGAGCAGTTCTGGTGCAAACTGCCTCTCTCCTCAGGCTTGGAATTGAATGGAAGAATTTGGTCCAGGTGAGTCTTTCATGCGTGACTGCTTGATCGCTGGACAGAACTGCTCTGCCTCAGGTTCTGGGATGCTCTGATACATGAGGAAAATCACCTTCAAGGGATGGCCATGGTATTAGGTGTCTCTTTTCAGGCCACAAGCACTTCTGCTGATAGCAGGTGCAGGCATTGCTGCCACAGGAACTGACTGGGGAAGACTCCTGGCCCTGCACTCCAGACTTGTGGTAAAATTCAGCCCAAGGAGAGGGTGTTGTGGGCAGCCTGAGTGTCCTGGCTCCCATCTTTAGGCACAGTTGGGACCTCCTGGGGCAGTGGGAGCTGCAGCAGGGAGTGGAGGGGCTGGAGCAATCTCATCCAACCTCTGGTGTTGGACGTATCTGCGGGTCTGCCCAGCCTGGTGCAAACCTGGCAGCAGAGATCAGAGCCAGAAACCTCCCCTTCTGCTGGCAGCTGTCCCAGAGCACTCCGTGTGTGCACAAACCTTGTGCATGGTGGTTATCACCCAAGCCTCCTCTTCTGAGTGCAGCACCTTGGTCCTTTCCCTGTCAGCCAAAGAGCAGGAGCAGGAATGTGCACGGGACAACTGAAGTGAGGGGAAGTCAAGGAGTTGGTCCATCCCCAGCCTGGTGAGCACAAGCAGAACAAGGTGCCTGTGGAAGGCAGTGATGTGTGGCCAGGATACCGTGGCCACCATCAAGGCAATGTGCTCGCTCAGCAGCCCTGCTTCCAGGACAGGACCTCACTCCATCACCTGGGAAAATATTTTCTTTGCAAACCTAAGGAAACTCTGTGTGTGTGTGTGTGTGTGTGTGCAGGGGAGAGGCCTGAGTTGTCCCCAGCCACTGCCTTGCTTTGCTTACACATAAATTGACATCTTGTAGGAGGGCTGTCCAGAATACTGAGTAATTATAGCTCACCCTGAATCACAGAGGAATGTGGGCACAGCATCTCTCTTACAAATCACTGCAAAGACCTTACGGATTAAACCCTTCTCCCCCCTGTTAAAGGGCTGCATTTGTGCTGTAAACAGTAAAAATGGCAAGTGCTGTTATTAACGAGGATGTGCCGCAACTGCTGACTCGAAGGCACAGCTTGTCTCCATATGGCCATTACAGCTGAAGGACAAAACCAATATTTTATGTTTCTCACAGTTATTGTTCATCAAATGTTAATAAAAATCCATAATGACTGCGTATGATGAGCGCACTTTTCAATAACGGGAGTGATACGAGGACCTGTGTGAATTTCCAATCCAAGTAGAGAAAGACCATTAAATTAATAGCTTAATTACATGATAAATTTCAAAACATTTTCTAGAATGCATTTTATTTTTATTTAACCTAATAACATGTTTAGCTGCAACTCTTTCTGGGATTTGTGTAATAAACTCAGAGCAGTGGTGAAGCTTCTCGGAGTCTCAGTTTGTATTTCTACTGCTGTTCTGGAGGATGCTGAGGGTGGGGTCCTGCTGCTGTGTGGTCCCCTGGTGGCACACACCAGGCTGGGGTGTGTGATCACAGACAGGCTCTGAGAGGGCTCTGAGTTACTGTTCCCAGAAATGCTGCATGCATTACAGTGCTGATTTCTGTCCTGCAGGACCAGCGTGGGTGTCTTCTCTCACACACTCTGAGACGCTTCCTGCTCACTCAGGGCCCTGCACAGGCTGTGCAAGTGAGATTCAACAGTGCATTTTTCAAGCGAGCAATTGCTGTTAATTACCTTCTCTTCCTCACTGCAATGGTCCAGTTTTGTGCCAAGTCCTGTGGTGCCATTCCCAGCTCTCGAGTGAGTGACTGGATCCTCTGGCTGAGGACGGCATCCCCACTTTGTCAGGGGTGTTAAAGTGGAAGATGAACAGAAGGAAGATGCAGGAAGGGCAGAGTGGCTGGCAAAGCTGCCTTGGCCTGGGCAGTGAGGGGCAGGTGCGCCAGTGAGCTGTCTGCAGAGCAGGAGCCCTTGCTGTGGGAGAGTGGCACAGGTGGGAGGCAGGAATTTGGGTGAGAACAGCATGCAGAGAAGAGCCTGTGGTACAAACAGTCACTAGAATGAGTCAGACCAGAAATAAAAGATGTGCCTGAACAGCTTAATTAGGTATCTATCAGATTTGGTGTCTCTGACAATCTCCTCCCAGGGAGCTGTCAGGGACCCTTGGGTCTCTGCCCCACTCTGCTTTGAGGTCAGTGGAGAGGGGGGCTGAGAGATGGTGGGAGCTAAGTCGTGCAGGTTTGAGGCGTGTGAGGGCTGCTGGGGCTGTGATCCTACCTCCACATCTCCTTCCCTTGGCTCTGCCTGTGTCCGCATCCCCTGGAAGCCACGTGCTCCTGTGCACCTCCAGTTCCTCCTGCACATCCCTTGTGGCATCTGCTCACCCCAAGAAACAGTGCTCACACCATGGCCCAAGAAAACTCGCTGGGAATGGTCTGGTAGCAGTTTGGGGAGCAACCTTTGGTGTCCCATCACTGTCCTCTCATGGATGGGCTCCTGGCTTGGCCATCACTTTGGAAAATTTTCCGTCACTTTTGGATAAATTTTCCATCACTTTGGAAAACGGTGGCAATTTCTCTTCAAATCCATGAGAGAAACCAACAATTGCGGTATTTTCTGTTCCTTTTCTGGCTGAACTATCAATGGAAATGTCTCCGCATGCAGTTAATGTGTCAGGCAGGGAGATTTGAGGCTTGTGCTCCTCAGCAAATCTGCTGAGCACTCTCAGCTGCAGGTATGTCAGTAACAACCAGCACCCCACAACAGCAGCAGGGCCTTGCAGCAGCTTCTGAGAGGCATCATGCAATTAGCTGAAACTTCCATAAACTATAAATATATAATTAGAGTCTGTCTAACGAGTTATAGTGGTGGAGGGGGGTATTGTGTGCACAGTTCCTGGGCACAAACTCCTCCCTTGCTGAGAGCAGCACATTCCAGCAGTGTTGCAGCGTTTATGTCCCACTTAATATTCCACTTGCAAAAAGGTGTTTTATTAAATGACAATTTAAAACTTAATTGTATTAATTTTCTGTTGATTGCATATCTAATTCTAAATGAACTCACTGCCAACTCACTTCCCTGCTGCACGTTGAATCAATCTGAATAGTTGATTCAGTTGTAAACACAGTGTAGAAGGAGTCACAGGCTTGTTGCCTGCCTGTTGCTCACTCCTGCAGGTGCTGGATGCTCACCTTTTGCATAAAAAGAACAGGACCAAGGCTTTTGCTCTGCAGGGGAGGATGGTCTCAGGGGTTTCCATCCAGTCAGGGCTCTTGGCCTGACCTTGGCTCTTGGCTCTTGGTCCTCTGCTTGTTGAGATCCTGTTGGAGGCTCATGAGTCATGCCAGATATGCCAGGCTGGTCACAAATAGTCACCCTCAGCAGGTGTGGGCATCTCAGAGATGGTGTACACGGCCCTATGATTGATCCAGGGATGGCCAAGCCCCTAAAGGAAGCAAGAAGTGCTGCTGGCCAGGACCTTCTTTGCGTCCCTGGGTTTTGCTTCTGTGCTTTACCATGGGGCTGTTCCTCTCTGTCCATGGCCACTACTAGCCTTGAACCCTTTCAGGCCCTGCTGCCCCCGTGGTAACCCCATGTGTCCAAGCATTGGGGTGCACAGTGCCTGTGCAGGTGGGTGCACACCCCAGCGTGCACGGAAGGGTGGGATGGACTGTGAAGACCCAGTGAAGTTACCACAGCTCCTCTGCCATCAGCCACAGTCGCTGCTGCCCCTCATGGTCCTTCTCTGCCACCTGCCCATGACTAGGGTTGTCCTTGTCACCAGGAGCTGTGCTGGACCAGTGGCCCTGCCTGGTGAACTGGACTCTGGGGTAAGATCCATGATATGGGAGGAACCATAACACAGCTGAAATGTCATTCTGCTAACACAAGAAGGAGCCCAGGTATTTCTTCCAAAAGCCATTGAGGAGTGGGAGATGCTGTGTGGTCTCTGCCCCTCAATAATTTCATTTCCTCTGATGCTGGATCCAGAAGATGAGCTGAAAAACAATCACCAACAGCTACTTCATCCCTAATCCATGCAGAGGCTACTCCAGATATCCCAGGGACTAGTGAAAGGAGAGGTTCTTAAGAAGAACCATTTGCAGGTGCCAAGCAGGGACCTTGCTGAATCCATGAGCATCACCATAGGCTGTTGTCAGTGCTTTGCTGCCCTGGACCTTCCCCAGCCCCAATTCCATGTCCTCCTAATGAAAACAAAGAGTGTGTCTCACTTAGGAACACCCAGGCTCTGGTTCCCACTTCTCTTGGATTATGTAACCTAAAAATGTGTATTCTATTTCATCTGTTGAAAGCTGTTTTTTGGGAGATGTTTTTTTCCTTTGCTTGTAACTCCAGGGGGGAGGGGGGCGGATGCCTCCTTATAATGGCCCAGCCATTAAACCCAGGTGGGGCAGTGTTTCTTATCTCTGTCACCACCCCTCCACCCTCCAGGGGACATCTTCTGATAATGGGCCATCAGGGCCCACCAGTGACAGGACACATTCCATCATCCCACTGGGAGATGCTCCACACTGTGGGGAGGAGCCAGCTGTTCCCAGCTAGATAAAAACTGGGACTGAAGGACACAAGGGATCCTGTTTTTCCACTGGATGCCCGGAGGAAGACCGGACCCATCTCCTCACCACTGGTCTTTCTACAGGAACATCTCTACTCCACAGAACCACATCTGTTACTCCAGGAGGATTTATCTGGACTGCTTCCAACACCCTGACCAACAGGGTGCCAGGTCGTACCCCTGACTCTGTCAGGGATTTTCCAGGATTTTTTGTTTGCTTCCTTGCTTTTTTTTTTTTTTTTTTTTTTTTTTAATATTCCTAGTAAAGAACTGTTACTTCTATTCCCATATCTTTGCCTGAAAGCCCCTAATTGCAAAATTATAATGATTTGGAGGAAAGGGGGTTTACATTCTCCATTCCAAGGGAGGCCCTAGCTTTCCTTGGCAGACAACTCTCAAAACCAAGACGCCACACCTGCAGAAGTTTCTCTACCCACACCAGATATGAGAAGAGGCATGGGCAGGTCCCCAGTCCCAGTTTACTGGATGGGTAGGATGGTGGTGGGAGCCTACAGAGAAGGCGTGAGCTGTGTAGTGGCCGGAATGGGGGTGGTGGCTTTTCCCTTCAAAGGGTCATGGAACACAGTTGGCTGGGATGACAGCCTGTGCACAGAGCACAGGCACACACAGAGGTCCTGGGGTGCAGGGATGGCTACTCTTGGCCAGAATGGCCAGAGGAGGTGGGCAATGTCCTTGTCCCAGGCATCGTGTCCCTGCTCCTGCTCAAGCTCAGCATCTCTGCTGAACACGACCATCATCATCTTTATAGGCACTACAGCAGCCATTGCTTTATTGAATGGAGGCTTCTTATGGTTTAGTATCATTAAATACAGATGCAACTCGTGTTCCTAAAGCCATAATGCCCCTTCCTGTTACTGCCTCACAATTAACTGGGCTATAAAGCTTTCAAACATATTGCAGGCACTAATTCAACTGGATGGTGAAGAAACACAGTTTTATTGGGCAATTACAGTGCTTGGAACATGTTCCAGGCTGCACGGTACCTTCCCAATAGTAACAGGGGCTACCAGGACATGTCACTGAGAAAGGTCCAAAGGTGGCATCCAAATGGCTGCGTCTCCAGGCCGCAGGGATGGTTTTATTTACATCTTAATAAAAAGCTCTCCAGAAGTGATGAGAGCTCCATGATCTGTGCAAGTTGGGCTGGAACATCCCCTCTGCACCTATGCTCTGCTGCTGCCCAGCCACCCTCACCTTGCTGCTAATCTGCTCATCCTGCTGCTCCCAGTTCAGGTTCAGATTCCTGGGCTATGCCCTCTACTCAGCCCACACCCAGTGTTTTGGTCTCTGGAGAGCTGGGAGGAGAATCCCTCCATTATCCTTCTCCTGTCCTGCTCTGGGAGTGCTCAGGTTTCTGGGCAGGAGGAGCAGCAGGGGCAGAGCAGCTCTCTGGGTCTTGATCTCATGTGTGGGGTCCTGTTCCTCCTGCAGGGTCTCATCCTGGCTCCAGGGTTCACTGGGAAGGGGTGAAGAAAGGTGCTGAGCTGGGTGCTTTTTTGGTTCTTTGCAAGGTCAAGCAAGACACTGTTCACTTCCTAGGGAATTCCCTGGCTGGCAGGAATGGTTCGAAGCCAAATGGATGGACCTGGGTGTGAGCACCCATTGTGCTCCCATGGAGACTTTCCTGGAAGAGGCATAACACTGAGAATTCCCTGTGCCATTCAAGGATGAAGCGCCCAGCCTGGGGCAGGAGACTAAATCTCCCAGTTACCGACTGATGCCTGCTCCGGCCCCCCTGCCTTGGCAAAGAGATTGCTCTTGTTCGTCTAGAGTCTTTTCCTGCCTCTTCTCTAGAGGTGTTTTTTCTGTTGTGTCCAACTTTCTATGGAATGTAAATCCACTCCCACCCTGGTGCTGGCTGTGCATTGAGCTGGCAGTGGCTGCCTTTTGCTGCTGGTGGTCAAGGGTGCTGCAGGCGACTTTGCTGGGAGCAGTGGGCGACAATCTATCCGGAGAGTAATTTTCTCTTCTTTTCCCAGAAAAAGGGTCATTTCCTTGGTATTGAAAAGGGAGTGGACACTCCTCACTCCCTGCAGCCTGTGCTGGTGCCAGCTCAGCTCTCCCCATGTCCTCAGGTGGTAGCAGAGGCTTTTTGCACATCTACAACCATCCAGTCCCTGAGCTCTGCGTGAGAGCAGGACCCAGACAGCAGCTGGGAAATTCTTCCCTGCCCCAGGGTCAAGGATGCTCTGTGCCACAGAACAGCTCGGGTAAGGAATGGGATGGAGCCTGTTCAGAATTTCCTTGATAAAGCTGTGCCAAAGGTAGAAAGTACTTGACCATTGCCAGGGTGCAGGTGTGGTGCCCTTGTCTCTGTCCTCCTGGATGGCCATTCCCACCACTGTATTTTGCACAGAATGATGTCTCCTATGAGGATAACGCAAGGGAAGGAGGGAAAGAACTGCTCCCATGTCGCCTGTAGTGACCTCTGATTACTGGCAGTGACCTCTGCCAGTGCAGGGCCCATGGAATAATCCTGTCCAGGTGTCCCTCATGCACAAGAGGTGCTTCAGCCTGTTTGCAGTGTGGAAGCCTTGGTGACATGAGGTGGGGATGCTCAGCAGGCCTCAAAGGGAAAACGTTCAATGCTGGGGAACGGAAAAGCACCCTTGGTGAGTCTGAGCTGGGAAGGTTTTCCTGATCTTCCCTGGAGGTCACTCCCAGCAACAGCACAGGTGGTATGGCCAGAAGCAGTCAGAGGGCTGGGAGCAAATGCTGGTGCTAGCAGGGCTCTGTGACACTTTTGAGCCCAAAGACATGCAGGACTGGGACTTTGATTTGGGAATTTCTTTGGAGTTAATGGTTGTAATGCATTAATTTGGTTTATCTTTCATAGATTTGTAATGTTTTTTCCATATATCTGTCCTTGCCCAGCAGTGCCCATCCCCCACACTGAAATGTAACCTAACCCTGTTCCCTCCCGCTTCTCCCTTATTGTGTGGTGCCTCTGGGCCCTGCCCCTGGGCCCTGCCTCTGGGGGAAAAGCCAGGACACGGGAGCAGAGAGGGCTCTCTGGCATCCGTGAGTCGTCGGGACAGTCCAGCAAAGCAGGCAGGACTTGAGAATAAGAGCTGTAAAATCCCATCTGAAGTGAGAGAGCAGACTCTTTTACTTTTGCCATTGGCGGTCGTCTAGTCTCTTGGGGAATTACTACAGTTAATGACCAAATTTCAGGAAAGAAATAGGAGTCAGATACTCCCTCTTGAAACTGGTACACAGCCCAGACAGGGAGTTAGAGCAGACTATATTCATATTCCTTTTTATTCCCAGCACCGCCCGCTCCCCCCCCCCCCCCCCCCCCCCCCCCCCGCCCATTTTGGAAATGGAGAAGATTTGTTAAATCTTGAAGGAAAATGTGCTATAATAGCAGATTTTTGTATCTTTGTTTATCCTTGATATGACTGCTGCTTTCATGGTATTACCTTCAAGAAATGACTTCTCATTTTTACTTTTCTCTCTGGAGGGGAAGGTCATATCCTTCACAAATGGGAAAACTAATTAGAGAAGCAATTCAGCTGATAGGTCAGATAGCGGAAATAAATATAGAGGTTAGAGCATTATGATGACAGTAGTTTTTGCCCCTTTAGTGAGTTGTCATGAAAATGGTTTGTATTAAGAGAAGATTAATTTTATTCCCCAGTGGTGGGGCAGAAGGGCTGTAGCCAGTCAGGGAGTCCTTACCCAGCCTGCACAGCTGGGAGCCTCCCAGAGCCGCCCCTGCGGCCCTGGGGAACACCACTGCAAGGGTCTCAAGGGTGGGCAGCAAAGCCTGCTTGAGAAGGGATGCTTGAGAATCATGGAATTAAATAATCCCTAAGGCTGGAAAAGCCCTTTAAGATCAACCATTGAGTCTAACCATTAACCTAGCAGCACTGTGTTCACCACTGACCTGTGTCCCCAAATGACACATCTCTGTGTCTTTTAAATCCCTCCAGGGATCCCTCCACCACTGCCCTTGGCAGCTGTGCCAGTGCCTGACAACACTTTTAGTGGAGAAATTGTCCCAATATCCAGTCTACACAATCTAATCCCTGGCACAGCTTGCAGCTGTTCCTCTTATCCTATCCCTTGTTCCCTGGGAGCAGAGCCCGACCCCCTCGGCTGTCTGTTCCTGTCAGGGAGTTGTGCAGAGACACAAGGTTCCCCCTGAGCCTCCTTTTCTCCAGGCTCAGCCCTTTCCCAGCTCCCTCAGCCTCTCCTGGGGCTCCAGACCCTTCCCCAGCTCCATTCCAGTCTCTGGACACAAAAGCAACATGAATGAGGGGATATTTCCTTCCCCTAAACATTTGCAAAGGGTGCAGCAGATACATAGAGAAGGAAAAGCGAAGCCCCACATCACCAGCCATGAGCCTACTTGAGATCTCTTCAAACATCTGCTGGGTTTAGGCACATCTGTCCTGGTTTGGGACAAATTTGGGAGAAAACCCTTGTATAGGAACTCTCTAAGGAAGCAAACTCAAGTGGCCCCTCTCTCTAACCGGTCCGGTAAAAAAAAAAAAAAAACTCTTTGGAGAAAAGTGGAAAAAACTATTTTACTAAACAAATGAAGTGCATACAAGTATAAAGAAGGAATAATATGAAACAATAAAACCTCTCCTTCTGAAGCGAGATGGCAAATTGAGAAAGTCCTTGCCGTGGGTGGAGCTCGGCTCTCTCTCAGTCTCTCCTCAGTCCCAGTCCCTCCGGCGCTGCTGGAAAATGCCGAGGTCCAGGCCCCGGTGGGCCGCAGGTGCAGCCCCCAGTGCTCCCCTGGGTTTTCAGTCCAGAGCAGGTTTAAACAGTTCCAAGAAAAAGGGAAAAAAACCAGTCCAGGGAACTTCTCTGCCCTAGCTAGCTGAAACTAACTAAAAGCAAAACAAGATCTCTGTCCTGCAGTCTCTCCAAGCCTCCGCCGAACACGCTGTCCGCAGAAGAATGTGGAGGAGTCGGGCAGTTTTCTCAAAACAAACTCCGCGCTTCTCCTTGCTCTTAGAACCAGTCTTAAAGGCACAGGACTCAATATACAGCACAAACAGAACAGATGATTGGGGATACAGGCATCATAAAGTTACCCTAGGACAACATCCCAGGCAAGGCTCTACCAAACAGCAACTCTGGACACTGTCTCCCACAGCTCTGCATCCTGAAGGATGCACTGGCACCTCATTACTTGCCTCTAAATCCTCTTTCCTTGAACGTGCCTGCCTGGGAATGGGCTGAGGAGGCTTGTGGAGCTGGTGTGGTGTTCAGAGGATCACTAGTGGTTTTGGGCTGCTTGTGCTCCTCCAGCTGAAAGCCCAATGTTGGTGAGTCCCCACACAGCCCTGAGCCCAAGGGACAGGAGCAGGAGCAACTTCCTGTGGCAGCATCCTATGGGTGGGAAAGCAAGAAGTCCCTTCACGGATCTGGAGCCTGGTGGGGCCAGCAAAGGACACCCATGTTGTAGCTATTTACTGCTTGCAAATGAGCCACAGCCTTGGAAATGTTCACAGAAATGACTCCAAGTAACAACTTCTTCCGAGAAAGCCACAATCTGCTCATGGTTAATTTGAGAACAGAAAAAGAGGAGAGCTGGGGCATGTGATGAATTATTCACAGGGTGCTGAGGGGGTGCAGGAGGCTTGTGGTGCAGGGGGGTGATGCATCCATGGCTTGGGCTTTGCAGCTTCAGGTGTAGCCTGAACAGGGCAGCCTGAACTGCCTCCAGGTCTGGAAGCAGATTCCTGTCCTTGTTCTTGAAACTGGGAGAAGCAAGTGAAATAGTGATCTGGCAAAGGCAAGTTCAGGCCGTGAGGTGCCTGTGTGTGTGCACACAAATGACTGCAGTCAGCAGGGAGCTTACACCTGCGGGAGAATGGATAACGTGCTTTAGGTCCTCCTGAACTGGTAAAAAACCCTGTCCCCAGCCCGATGGCTGAACAACCCCCTGGGAGGGTGCGTTGTACAGCAGATGGGTATGCCATGGTCCCAACAGGTTTTGGTACTGCTGGTGGTGCACCTATGACCTGCCTGGCCAGGGTAATTGCGGACATGGAATTGTCTAAAGGCAGCTCCAGAACGACATGAGAGATGAGAAGGAGTGAGAAAGGGGGACGGTGCAGGAGGACACAATTGGGACTGACAGTTGACAGGGATGCTGGAGGTTGAGGTGGAGCTGGGCTGGAGGCAAGGGAGCAGTGGGGGGAATGTGTGTGGAAGGTGGATGGGCCAAGGTTTTTTGACCTGTTCAGTAAACCTGGCCCTGGGATCCATAGCCACAGGCAGCAGCCTGCTCCAATGGACACTTCTTTTTTCACGGGATTTGGCACAGCAATGATCCAGAATACCCCACAAAGGGGTCACCCACAGGGCTAGAGACTTCTGGATCATCATGGTCCTGCCTGGCTGGGAAACTGTCCCAGAGCTGGAGCTGTGCAGACAAGGTCCACTGCTTCCCAGTGGTCCTGAAAGGCTCAGGATCTCAAACTGGAAATCAGCAGGAACAAATATAATTTTGGGCACAGAGCAGATTGGGAAGTTAGTCATCACCAGTATCTGTCTGGCCAGTGCTGCTGGGGGCTTAGTGCTCAGTCAGCTCTGAGAAACAAACATTTTTGGACAGATAGTCCAGGTAATAAAGTAATAAAGTGCCATTTTCTCATTTAAGAAGTTTTTAAAGATTCTGCATGGCTTCTGTGGATGAGATGGAATGGGAAAGAGGGTGATCACCCTCAGCTGTGTGCTTTGTGCACTGCTCTCCTACAAACGCCATCTCTGTCCTCCAACCCCTGTGCACTGGATTTGGCTCTCCCCTTTCTTTCTGAAGGGCAGTGCCATTTGGAGGCAGTTTCCTTGCCGCAGGGCTCAGGAATGGAAGCCTCCATTAACCTGCTCCGTGCCTGTGGGAGGAGGCCCTGGCCCTGCCGGACCCTGCTGTTTGTCATGGCTTTTTCATTTAATTTGGATTTATTGATTTGTTTGTTACAGTCCGGGATCAATCACTGCGGTGATCAGGATCCAGAGCCCAGGCGGTGCTGCCGACCTTCTGACCTGCTCCTCCTGCTCCTCCTGCACCTCCTGCACCTCCTGGAGCAAACTTCTGGAGCAAACTGCCATCCACATCACCAGGCTGTGTCTCTGGGAGCGGCTGGGTGGCAACGTTCTCTGAAGGCATGTGAGGGAGGCAGCCAAGTGGTGACTAATTAACAAGTGACACTTGCAGACAGAGCTCTGATGTCTAAAAGCACTTTTGTATCTCAGCAGTGTTTTCTGAGTGATGAAGAGAGCAGTGAGGAGCATTAGGGTAGGGAGTGCTCCATGAAATAGACCTTCCCAGGACGGGAGCAGTCCTGTTGTGGGAATGACATCTCCCATCAGAGGGTGGAAAGTGTCCCCATGAGCTCGGGACACTCTGGGAAGGTGGGAGACGTGGTCCTGCTGCAGGGCTGAAGGTGCCTCTTGCTGTAGGTTTGCTGTGAGGGTGGGCAGGCCCTGGCACAAGCTGCCCAGAGCAGCTGTCGCTGCCCCATTCGTGGAGGTGTCCCAGGCCAGGTTGGACGGGGCTTGGAGCAACCTGGGATAGTGAAAGGTGTCCCTGCACGTGGCAGGGGGGTTTGACTAGGCCCTTAGAGGTCCTTTCCAACCCATAACACTCTGTGGTTCTGCTGGAGCTGCTGGGCTCGGCCGTGAGAAGTAATGCAGAGGGATTATGCCAGGGGCTCATCCATTGTGCCACATGGCTTTGTCATCATTTGCTTCAAGTCTCTGCTCTCCAAACCTCCAGCTGGATGGAACCTGTGACCCAAAATCCAGTGTCAGCCTGGCCTCAGCAGCAGGCTGGGTGTGTCCGTGGCACTCAGAACCCTTCCTGCCTCCATCACTCTGCAGGTGCTGTACATGAAGGCTGAATGTGTTAGATGCTGGTCACCACAGCCCTCAGAGCATCGCCCTACAGTATCCCCTCATCTCCAGGATGAAGGGGACATGGCCAGATGCTGCAGGAGAAGGTGGAGCACCAGGGGTTGCATGTGAGGGATAATTCTGGTTTCTAAGAGCTGGAGACTGGCTTCCTCCCAAGATACCAGGCAGAGTCTCTGCCAGACCCACTGCTGTGCTCAGCAGCACGTGAATAATCTTGTTACCGGTGTAGATTTACAAGATCTGCTTCTGTCTTGCTAAATTTTGAACTAAAGTGTCTTCAGGTACTGAGAGGCCCACAGGTACCTTCCACAAGCTGTTTCTTCTCCCCATGGGAGCTGCTGCTTTCCAGATTCACTGGGTGTCCTTGCATTTTGAGGGAGGGAGAACAGATGCTGTGAGTTGCTCTTTTCTAGATCATTTATCACATCATTGGGCCCCTCTGGCCTCCTCCAAAAAGCACTCACAGGCTGTCTGACCTCTCTTCACGGCTGAGTTGCTCCAGGCCCCAAGCTCTGCCTGACATTCTCCAGGAGCAGTTCAGCTCTGCCACTTTCTTCTAGTGGCTCCATTTTCCTGGTTTAAACCACATAATCAGCACAAACTGAGATTTCGACCATCTGCATTGGCTCTCAGACCATGGAGGGGCATCACACGTGGATTCCTTCATCGCAGGTGCCCTTGGACTCTGTTTTCTGGGTTGGGTTGTCTCGAGGCCATGCACTCCTTCCACCCCATCAGTGCACCGTCATGCTCAGTTTGCATGCCTGGAACATCCCCAGGAAAGCTCGAGCTCCTTGGCCAGGACAGGACACCTGGAGAGGCTGCTGCTTGTGGGCAGCACCAGGTTTGTCACAGGGTGATCCTGCTGGGAGGAGCAGAGAGATTTGTTGAACAAAACCAAGACTTCACTACAGGCAAAGCTCCAGTGTGGATGCTGCTGGAGGTGCTGCTCCACAGGGAGGTGGGGATCAGCCTCCCACCCTTGCTGGGAAAGCTGAGCCTGTGGAGAACAGGGACACCTGAGGCACATCAGCTCTGCTCCCTGAAGAAGGCTGCAGCAGAGGGATTTTGCTGAATGCTCACTGTTTGCTGTGGGAGATAAGGCTACTGGGAGCTAAAAATACAGGAAGTGCTCTGATAGCTGATCTTTATGCAAATATTTGGTGAGTGCATTTGACTGCCTGTGAACAGAAACCACCAGTGTGCTGTGTCTGTAATGGAAAGACTGTTTTCCAGGTTGTCAGGGGAATTCTGGTTGTCTCCATCTGGAGCTGTTTTCAATCTTGAGCCCATGGCCTCAGCTCACATCTGTTTTGGTCTTGACCCAGCCTGGAGCTGACCCAGCAGATGGGAAGCTCCAATCACAAGAGAGGGAAGCTTGCTGTACCCTCCTGCCCCTGACAATTCTAGTGGTCCGGTGGCAGGGACACCTATTACTGTCCCTTTGCTGTGATGTAGAGCCAGGCTGGTCCAGACGGGAGTCCAGGGCAGGGCTAGACACACAGAGCATGTGGACAGGGGTTTGTGTGCCATTAGGACACCTCTTAGGTCTGCTCTAGTCCTTGCTCAATCTTTGCTCAAAGGATTTTTCTTCAGCATCACCCTGGCTGTGAGGAGAGCTGCTCCCAGAGCTACCAATCCTGCTGCCCCCCACCTCTCTCAGGCTGTTTCTGTTTCTCCTGCTCTCCTGTTAGTCCAGATTGTGCCTCATGTGATGGCCTTCAGGACAGAGAGCTGGGCTGGTCCCAGAGGCCCTGCTGCTCTGAGGCTCTCCAGACATCTCCCTCTGCTTCTGACCTGATGGATCCCTGACCCAGGCTCTCACCCTGGGATGCAGCCTGGTTTCAGAGGGGGTTTCTCACTGATGTCACATCCAGAGATAGCAGCATTAACGTTTGCTGTCCTATGACAAATTAATTTAATTGATGGAGGTTTCTGCTGACAGCTGGGGTGCAGCAAGCTCTGGAGGCATGGCCCCACCTGCAGATGCTCTGAGTGCAGGGGCAGTCCATACCTGGGGAGAGTTTGGGGTGACAAGTCCTCTGCTCAGCTGCCACTGCCCTCAGCAAGTGCCTGAGGAGCCTGCCCATCTGCTTGCTGTAGGCTCGCCTGAGTGCATCTGTAAAAGATGACTTATTTTCTTGGAGAAAAATGCTATTATGAATGAGACTTTGGCCTTGAAGCTGTGATAGACAGTCATTTATTTAAGGGATGTGGGAGTTTCCTCAAGGAGTTTGTCCTGGGTGAGTGGTGAGGCTTTACTGGGCAAGAATCCTTGTAAGCAAAGTGTTCCCAGCAGAGGAGTAGAAACAAGTGTCACACAAGTTCAAGTGAAGATCCTTGTGGCTTCCTTGTCTCCAGCAAGTCACAGCTTATTGCATTTCACCCACTCAGGCCTCCTACAGAGTCACTTGCTTTCAGTTCAAGCATCCCCAGGACAGCATCTCTCCCTAGGAGAGGTGGAGACCTGAGGAAACTCCTGCTTCCCTTTCTCACTCACTGGGACATTTCCCCACTAGTTAAAGCTCCTTCCAGCACAAAGTGTCTTCTCCACAGGAAGGTTTGTGTGGGATGACCTGAACCAGCCCACAGATCTCCTATTTATCAAGACAGACATGTGGAGCTCTTTCAAGTCCCTCATTTCCCGTCTCTCTCAGCCCCGAATGCCATGGCTCCGAAGAGCCAGGCTGGGCTCAGCACACACACAGGCGACATTACTGCCCTCCACCCACTGCCCCAGTCCATGCACTCACAAGGAATCACAGAGCCCATGCCCAGCCTTTAGGACTCCTTGGTGAAGCACTGGGCTGTAACACAATGCAACACAACACAACACAGCACAACACAACACAATGCAACACAACACAACACAATGCAACACAACACAATGCAACACAGCACAACACAGCACAACACAGCACAACACAGCAAAGCACAGCACAACACAACACAGCACAACACAACACAGCACAACACAATACAACACAGCACAACACAACACAATGCAACACAACACAACACAATGCAACACAACACAATGCAACACAGCACAACACAGCACAACACAACACAGCACAACACAACACAGCACAACACAGCACAGCACAGCACAACACAACACAACACAGCACAACACAACACAGCACAACACAACACAGCACAACACAACACAGCACAACACAGCACAACACAACACAACACAACACAGCACAACACAGCACAACACAGCACAACACAACACAGCACAGCACAGCACAACACAGCACAACACAACACAGCACAACACAGCACAACACAACACAACACAACACAGCACAACACAGCACAACACAGCACAACACAACACAGCACAACACAACACAGCACAACACAACACAGCACAGCACAGCACAACACAACACAACACAACACAGCACAGCACAGCACAACACAGCACAGCACAACACAACACAGCACAACACAACACAGCACAACACAACACAGCACAGCACAACACAACACAACACAACACAGCACAACACAACACAGCACAACACAGCACAGCACAACACAGCACAGCACAACACAACACAACACAACACAACACAGCACAACACAACACAGCACAACACAACACAGCACAACACAACACAGCACAACACAGCACAACACAACACAGCACAACACAACACAACACAACACAACACAACACAACACAGCACAACACAGCACAACACAGCACAGCACAACAAAACACAACACAACACAATGCAACACAACACAACACAACACAACACAACACAACACAGCACAACACAACACAACACAACACAACACAATGCAACACAACACAACACAACACAACACAACACAACACAACACAACACAACACGTGAGACAGGGTTTAGACTCCTGGGAGATCCCAGCCTGTCCCCAGCTCTTCTGAGAGCTCCATAAGATTTATCAATCTCTCCATGCTTTGTGTCAGCCACAGATTTTCTGTGAATGAGTTTTTAATATGTCTGTTTGAATCACTGATAAAAATATTGACTAGTCTGAGCCTCCTGCGACAAAACATTAAGAGAAACACAGTTTTAATGACAGTTGCCCATTAGGGGCTCCTCCCCAGTTCCCTGTTTCATGTGTGTCTCCCAGATGCAGCCAAGTGCTCATTTCTAATCAGCCATGCAGCTCCGAGTCAGGCACATTCCACCGGCTGGAGCACTTCACATCTGTTCAGCCACTTCCAGCAGCCACATGTGGAATCTCCTCTGTGAGTGAAATGAAGGCTGACAAGACCTCTCTTCCATTAAAAAAAAAAAAAAAAAAATCAGCATAAATCTTCCAACTTCCTTTCAGCTTACTCCTGGATCCCTTTCCTTTGTCTTTGCTTGTGCCTGGTGCTCAGACGGGGCCTCACCCACCCTGCTATCTCATTTGGAATGCTCCAGCTTCCCCAGTGGCCTGAGATATACCAGGGATGCTCCTGCACAGTGCTCCCCAGGTCTGCCTGTGGTGTCACCAGTCCCACTCAGCGCTGTTTAACACCTGCCTTGATCTTAAAAATGCTGGTGGGTTTTCAGCATCCTCTTGTGCTATAGACACCAAGGCAGCCCGGAAACACCTATTGCATTTCTGCCCTATCAAGAGTTTGGCCATCTCTAAAAACAAAACCTCTGCACTTTTTTTTTTTTTTTTTTGTATTGTTTTGTTTCGTTGTTGTTCACAGAGCATTTCAGTTTCTTTCTTACTGCCATTCATTCCCTAGGTCATGCATTTTTAACTGATGAATGTAGCTTCTCATATGAATTTTCTGTACTTGCTAGCTTCTAAATCAAAATCAATGGTTATCTATTTCTCTCTTATACTCTTTTTTGTTATATATTGCTTTTCCCCCTTGATTTCTAATATCTGCCTCTGCTTTATCACTGTGGAGGATGAGCATCTGGCCCAAAATGTCCTCTTACTTGATGATGGAATTATGGCTCTTGCCCTGGAAGAAAAATTCCCTGTTTTCACTCCTATTTTCTTGTTAATGTTGTGTTCTTTCTGATTAGTTTTGCTCTCAATTCACCTACCTGCTGGGGATGTTCTCCTGTCACACTCAGTGAGACACTTCTGGTGGTGGGTCCCTCTGTCTGCCATGGTACTGGGGAGGAGTGTAGTTCAATCTGCTTCTCCAGAGTCCCTCCTGGCTCCCATTCCAGTAATTCCACAAATACAATAATTATAGGAGCCCTTGAGCCACTTTCACTCTGGTAATTACTTTCCCTCCCACCTTTCAGCTCAACACCTCCCAGCCAAGTTAACCACTCCAGAGGGGGATTTCCATTCACTACAGGTCAAAATCCCAGCCTGTTCCCAGCCTTGTGTGTGGTTTTGCCTGCTTCTCACAGGACTGGTTCTATCAGGGTAACCAAACAAAAGCCCCCTTGGGACTGATTTGAAGGGACTGTCCCCCTCCAAAAGGCAGGGATACCATGTCTTGGTGCATGAGGGAGGTGCTGCCTACCTCCATCACCTGAGCACTTCTGGGGCACCTTCAGAGAGAGCCCAAGCTTCTGGAGAGCTGCAACCTGAAAAGAGAACAGGGCAAATTGAAATTAATAATTTATGAGTGACACTAATAATTTCTACCATTCGGGGAAGCAAAGAAAATTGCTCCATAAACATTTTTCTTTTCAATTTCCTACCAGTACTTGAAATTTGATTTCCATCTAGTTTGTTTCATCAAACCTCCCCAAAGTGATTTAAAAGGTGTCGCTGGCAATTACCCATCTGTAGAAGGAAAGAAATGGCAGTAGGGCAGCTCCAATTCAGCAGCCCAGAAGGAACAAGGAGGAGAAGGGTTGTGGTCAGCGGCAGAGAAACAATCAGCCAGCACCAGAAATCTCTTCTCAGTAGTTTGGCCAGCACAGCCTCGGCCACACGCAGCTGCATGACAGCCTTGGGTTGGCAGGGACAGCAGGGTTCGTTCTTGGGGACAGTGAAGTGGCTCAGGGACTGTGGGCAGTAGCAGGAGACCTTCTGCCACAGCCTGCATATCGCCCTCCCTCCACACTGCTGGAACCTCAGCAACCTGGATTCCTCCTTTCCAACCCTGGTGGGGCTGGGGCTGGTTTCCACCCGTGCTCCTGTTCTACCTTTGCTGGAGTGAGGGGCCCTCTGGGCCCTCTGTGCTTGACCAAAGGATTCCTCCTGCAGAGTATTGAGGGCAGGTGGAGCTGCCTTGTCTTCCTCACTTCTGACACTTGGTGACACTGACTTGGCTGTCTCAGCTGTTTACTGCTTTGGGCTCTGCTTCTGTCCCTCTCATAGGGATGTCCTGCACCTTTTCCCAGCAGTGTAGGCCCATCTTTTCTGCAGGATCAGCTATCTCTGGTGTTAAAGCATAAGCAGCTGTCATCCCTTTCTTTCACAGTTCTCCCACATGGGATCCTGCCTCCAAGCACCATCCTGAGCTGTTCAAGCCTGCCATGGTCCTGGTCCTGGGGCAAAACTGCTGCGTGTGACTCAACAAGTGCAATCACTCCTGGCTTGGATTTGCTCCAAGAGCTGGATCTCTTCAAGTGGCTTCCAGACCAGGGAGATACTGCTGGGGCTGGGCTGGCTCACCTTCACTGTCCCAGCAGTGGGGATGTTTATCTGGAGATCAAAGACAGGGGTTCCTCTGCAACTGGAGTTTCCCAAGGTCCTTAGGTAAGAGGCCACTGGAGCCCTTTGCTGCGGTCTCCACATCTGCCATATCAGCATTGCCACTGATTTAAATAATACACACTGGGAGTAGGAAAGTGGTATCTGGAAACAAGGGATTCAAGGGGCTGGAAGGCTGGTGATGAATTAACATCCACAGCTTGCAGTGAATCACTGCATACCCTTGAGCATCCCTGAGCACAGGGGCACTGATGCCAGGAGTCAAGGAAGGTGAGGAGAGGAAGCTGCTCACCCTAAAGCCTCACCAAAACCTCCCTGTCCTTCTGATAATTGAGGAAGACAAGTCTTGAGTAGGCAGCAGCCCCAATGGGCATTATTCAAGCCTGGAAGTGTTTACAGTGTCAACTCTTTGAGCATAATAGGGAATTACATGAATAGGCTGGCTGAGTTCTTAAAGTAATAGCTTTGTTAAAAGCAGTTAGGATCAGGTACTGCCCGTCAGTGCCGCGGCTGCCTCCTGCCCATGGCACTCACGGGCTTGCTGTCCTGTGACTTTCTGGCCAAGTAAAACAATTTTTTTCCCTTCTGAAGAAAATAGCAATAAATGAATACAGAAATTAAGAGCAATTCCCAGCACCTGTTGTGTAGGAGCATTCTGAGTGTCTAAAGTCTTCCTGCAGAGCATAGGCAGCACTGATATCCCCACTCGGGCAATGAGCTGTTCTCATGATCTTTGGCATTTAAATAAAGTCCCAGGGTGGTGATAACTGCTCTGAGTGTGAATTCATTATCCCAAGGGATCCCTGCAGGGAAGTGGGAAGGAATCTGTGACTGCACTGAGGAGATAGACAGCAGGGGCTGCACATGTGGTGCAGTACCCGTGTTGTTCCCCTGCCCCAGGGGAGAGCTCAGCACACATCAGAGGCAATACCACATCCACGAAGGGCAAGTGTTCCCCCCGGAGAAGCGGATGCCCAGTGGGATGTGTGGGACTCATGGCTGGCGGTCAAATGGGACCTGATTTTGCAGGGATCAGACCCTCTTGGCTGGGCAGTCAGACCCAGTGATAGGTAAGCTTCTCTTTATGTTATTCTATCCCTTCAGTTTTCCTCATGACACCCAGTGTCGCACCGCAGGTCACAGAACACAATGCAACACCAGTGTCACATCCTCTCACCATAAGTGTTAAAGACGTTTCCATGGAGATCCTATTTTTATCATTTCACCCAGCTGCAGAACTCTGGGGACTCATGAGCATGCTCTGGAAGCTAATTAGATGTTTCTTGCAAAGTTTGACTAAAATTGGTCAACTTGTCATGGAGATCCAGGTTAGGAGGCATTACTCAGGTTTGGACTTGCTCTTTGAATAGTAGTTTTTGGAACAGATTCATTTATCTTAAGTAGAAAAGCTTTTCACATCTTCCATGGGACAGCCCAGGCCGAGACAGGAGTAGTGAAGCACACCTGCTAATGAGGTTTTTAGTCAAGGGTTTGAAGTGCACTTTTTGGTAGCAATTTTAAGTGTAGAGGTCACAGATGTGAAAATCTGATTTGCTTTTTATATCTTTTGTTGAACAATTGGGAAGTGCAGACACAGAGCTGAGTTCCTCTCCCATGGCAGCCCCAAGACACAGCACAGCCTGGTGCTGATCACCTGGTGTTCAGCCCTCTGTGTTCCCTCTTGCTGTGTGGTCAGGAAGACAGATGGGGCGGGAGAGGGAGAGACCAGGAAGGGAATGAAGCATTGGGAAAGGCAGAGATTTGCTGCAGAAGTTTGGGTCTCATGGCCATGGTTAGGTTGGTGAAGATCATAGTCTATGGATTAAGGAGATGGGTGAAATGCTGATGTTTCCAAGGAGAGGGGACACATGTGGAGATGGTCTGTGCAGGGAGTGAGGCAGGGCTCTCCCTTGGTGCTGGTGCTGGGGCTGACCCATGGCAGGGGGGTGTAAGAAGGTGTAAGGAGGGTCAGTCTACTGACTCTTGGGAACAGGAATTTCAGGATGTCACCCTTCCTGCAACTGCGTGTCCAGGGGGACACCTCAGTGCCAGTGTCACTGCCTCCCCTGAGGGCAGTGTCCTGCTCCCCTCGGCAGCCCTGTGGATGGTGGCCATCGCTTCCTGTCATCACCAGCTGTGCCACTCCCTTGGCCCACCCAGACCAGCGTCTTCTCTGACCCAGCAGTTCTGCCCTGTGTTTGGTCTGTGCCATTGTCCTGTCTGCAAGGCCATGCCAGCTGTGCCTGGGGGATGTCCCCCACCCCGTGGTGACATGACGAGGATGCCATCTCTGCCCTCTCAGCCTCATGGTGTGGTGCAGGCTGGGGGTGGTGGCAGTGGTGGAGGTGGTGTAGAGCCCTGCTCTGCTGCCTCCATCCTTCAACATAAAACCGCTTGAGGTGAAGCATAGCACGATGTCAGTGCTGGAGCCCACACCAGTCATCGCTACCACAAAAGGTGGTCTGCGGGACCAAAGTGATGCCTTGGGCTACAAATGTTCACTCAAAGCAGAAGAAACCCTGACAATTTGCTACATTCTTCTGGTGTTTGACAGCAGAAAACAGCCTTTATGGCAGATATTTAATACAAATCCAGTGGCCACTTGGGGGAGTTCTCTTTGTTCCTTGGAGGGCTGTGGATTGGATTTCAAAAGTCTTCCACCCGCTCACCACACCTGATCCCATCAGAGCCTCTGCCAGTTCTCACTGGGCTGTGTTTGGGTTGCTGCTCCTGTGTTTCAGAGAAGCCAGAGCCTTGAAAAATTCATGTGGAGTGCCAGAAGGAAAAAACCCAAACTTAATTTGGGTTTTCACGACACACAGGCCCTCTATTAGGCCTTGTAAACTTTTTCTGACATTACCACTTTACGAAAACTTTGATTTCAGCTGTTGACTAAACCTTTAATCTCCCTCTACCTGCTAGGTCTGTCTCCTTTTCTTACTTAAAAAACCTTTTGGATTTTTCTTCAACAGCATCTTTCAAATGTCAGCAGTTACCCGACTAACACGGAATGCTAAGACCTTGGCAAACAGTCTTTTAAAGAGCTGGAGCATATAAATTCAAAGGCATGATATAATCTAGGAGGAATCCATCAGCCAGGGGAGCCTCCTGCATGAAGCGTATTGAGAACTAAGCACAATATGAACAGAAGGAAAATTGCTTTTTCCCTTTTGAATTTTTATTCACTTAGTAGCAATATTTACTAGTAGCAGGCAGAACCCATTTTTCATTTTCTGGGGAGATGCAAGAATTCCAGTGCCACTCATCTTGTCACCAGATTAAATCTGTCAACTTGCTGCCGGGTCATGTGATATTGATACAATTGTAATCCCTTTCTTTTGGGAGGCCTGTGGATGGAGGAGTAACACACTTGACCATTGTTCACATGTTGTAATAGAAGGAAAAATAGCACTTCTGAAATCCTGGGAAATTGCAGCTCCCTCTGTTATTGATTTCCTTTGTGTTCACAGTGCCGGGCTGCAACCAGCTTCGGCAACTCAGCATGCGACGCCTCGCAGTCACCAGACTTGTTTGCTAATTAGTCAGCAGCCCCATTTGGTGATTAGTCGGCGGAGGGGAGCCGGTGCTTGGCCAGGCGCTCCCACAGCTCAGCGATGCCATTAATTCCAGCTGTGGATGGGCCGGGAACAGCCCAGGATGGGCAGTGCCTGCCCTGGCCTCGCATCTCTCCCCACGGCCGGGGTGGTGTCACCTCCTCCTTGTGCTGCTCTGGGGATGACCAGCCACCACTTCCCTTTCAGACGGACAAACTCCCAGCACACAATGAAGGAAAGGCCCCAGTACGAGGTACAGAACACAGCTGGTGCAACATCCTCTGCTGCTGCGACCTTGTTTAGCATGGAGTTTGCTGTGGCTGGAGAAGGGTCTGGGACCTGGGGTGGCAACAGGGGGGCCTGAAATCTTCAGTACTCCTCATGAGCCAGCTGGGTGACAGGGGTGACAGCACACCCACCCCTGGAGGTGTCCAAGGCCAGGCTGGATGTGGGTCTGAGACACCTGGTCTAGTGGACAGCGTCCCTCCCATGGCAGAGGACTGGAATGAGATGAGATTTAGGATCCCTTCCAACCCAAACCATTCCATGATTCTGTGGTAACTCAGAGGCAGGGGTCTTGCAACAGAAAAACTCCTACTCTCTTTAGAGTGGGGGTTCCTCAATATTTCAGGTAGAAAATTCCTCTCCCTCAAAGCTCCCAGAGATACCTGCTGAGGTCCATCTGCAGCTGGTCAGGAGAAAGCTGGGACATCCTTACAAGGCTTTGGAAGAACAACTCGTTTCTTGGGAGAGTTATGGATGAACACAACCCAAACAAACCTGAACCCTTTCCAAATGCTGCACACAGCTCAGAACTTCCCTGATCCCTAAAGCTTTGGGTTATCCAAAACCTGGATTGTGGGAGTGTGTTTAGGAAATGGGGCTTCTATGGAAAAAAGCTGACCTCCCAGTGATGGATTTGGCTTTGAACTTCCCTGGTGAGGGAATCTCTGGGCTGTCTGTTATAAATCCTGGGGAGAAGTGTCCCCAGTGCTGAGTTGACTGACCAGGCTCGTGGCAATGCCTTGCACCCCATCACCTCCTGACTGCCTGCCAGGAGGATGAGAGCAGACCCACAGTGAAGTGGCCTTGGAGCCATGCTGGAGCATCTACCCCAGGCAGCAACACATCCCCAGGGCAGGATGGAGGGACCCAAGGAGGCTTCCTGGGATCAGACCATGTCTGTGCCTTTCCTGCTCACCATCTCCTAATTAGCATTCTTTTGGCACACTTAATTAGCACATTCCTGCCTTTAAGTTATGGGCTGCTTTCCTATATTTACACCCTCCTAAAACATCAAGGGAGAGGTCTATAAATTACATCTCATGAAAAACATTAATTGTGTGAACTACTTCTAGCTTTTATAATGTTCAGCTTGTTCTCTGCTCCACCTGCAAACACTCACAGATGGGGGATTTACACAGGGGACTGTTCCCTCCTGCACACACCTGCAAATACCTGCACACACCTGCAAATACCTGCACACAGGCACCCGTCACCCCCGATCCGGGGCTGCCCAGACCAGCCCGGCACACATGGAGCAGCACCTTGTGATCTGTGAGGTGTTTGTCCAACCTCTTCTGACCATTCTGGTAGGGTGTGAGGCTGCAGTGGGTTCAGCTGCCCGAGAATCTCCCAGCAGTGCCTGGTTTATTGAGCATGAGGGCCTTATCTCAGACAGCTAGGATGTGCTGCCTCTTGCAACCACTGTGTTACAGCAGAGAATTTCCTACTGAAGGGAAGTACTGGTAAATTTGATGGCCCTCCTGTGAGCCTGGCAGCATGGAAGGTGACCACCAACCTGTCACCAGGGCCTTAGCACAGGCAAAATGGAGTTTAAACATTGTGGCACCACAATCTCGCATCCTTGGGACTTGCTGAGACTCCTTCAGAAGTACAAGGTAAGAGGATCCATCCCAGTGAGGAAGCTCAGTGCAGAGGTGCCAGCTGTCCTCAGAGCCCTGCTCAGGAAGAGCCATGGCCCTCTGCATGCACGACTGGACTACAGCTTCCATGCCAATATTCCAACCCTCTGTATTCGCCTAATCTTCCAGATAGTACAACTGAGCCTCCTGCTCTCCAGGCTGAGAAAGGAAAATGGCAGAAGAATGCTTGCACTTTGGGAATAACAGTATGTAGAGATCAAAAATCAACATCTAGAAAAGGAAAAATGTTTGAGGATTGATCTCAATTAGAGAGGAATCCTAGAAAATAGGTGCAGGAGGTGATAGGCATGAGTCCATGTTTGGGTTTGTTTGATGCTGCAGTGAGTTTTATGTGCCTGTGTAGTGGTTTCACATTCACTAAATTCTGGTCTTAGTACTCACTCTTTTTCTGTGGGAGAGAGACTAGGAGAAAAACAAAGCAGGCTCAACCTTAAAAAGGAACAAATCGTTTTATTAACACACACTAAAAGAATGGACAAAGAAAGTTGGAAAAAAAAGTAAAACAAAACAGAATGAAGCTCCAAAAACACACTTCCCTCCCCTTACAAACTGTTCACTTTCCTACAAAACAACATAAAGACACAAAACCTGTGATTTTCAGTCAGTTTCACTATCTGACAATAGTCTTTCATTAATTCTTTAGGGGAAGAGTCTCTCTTAGAGTCATGGATCCCACTGACAACCTAGAACTGTTCTCTTGTGGGTTTCAAACTGTCACAAAAACAACCGCCTGGAGAACTCTGCCTTTGTGACCCTCCCATTAGCAGTTTCCCAAGCTGCTGATGGGTCATGGGTCTTAGACTTTTGCACACTGGGGTGTCACCTTTTAAAGATGAATAACACCAAAGGCAAAGGATTCTTCATCTCAAGGTACAGAGATATCTTCTCACTTCTTCACTGGTGCAGAGAGCTTCTCATCTCTATCTCTGTTCAAGCATCTTGTGGGATTAATATTACTTAGTTCATCACAAACACCTTTGCTCAAATCCACACACAAATCTTAACAATCATCTCCCCAAATGCATATCTTTCCCATGATTTAAAGGAATGATCTAAATATAGAGTTCATTTCCATGGGCTCAAATAGAATGGAACAACCAAGTCTTCAATCCTCTATCCTAATAGTCTTTTCACTCTCGTTCTACTGACTTCATTCTGCTGTTCTTTATGTTCACTCTGTCCCTTTCTTTTCTCTCTCAGAGAAGGGCCAAGCTCTGGAAGCTTCATGTTGCTAAGAAAGAGTTAAATCTGCTCCAAGTCTTTGTCTCTCCTTCTGTAGCTGGTGGTGTTAGATGATCAAGGCCGTGCTGGTGAGGGAGGAAGAACTCACACAGAAACATCAGAGATCAGAGCACCCGGGCAGTCCGGAATCACAGAAAGACAAGGCAGGATCACAAATGCCTTCTCAGCCCACCCCTCGGTGTAAATTGGGGTGGCCTCAGCCTAAATGGTGCCCATAGCCCTTATCGGGGCCCGGCAGAGATCTCTCCCTGCTCCAGGGAAGTTTGGAGAAAGTGGTTGTTGTAAAGCAGCGACCTCTCCTTCCTCCTCCCCCTCCCCGCCCCGGGAGCTGATGGAATCCGGCCAGGCCTCAGGCCAGCTCCCCACCAAAAAGGGGGGAGCAGCAGGCCCAGCTCGATGTTACCTGTTTCTCTCTGGCCAAAGACAAAAAGGAAAAAAGACTTACCTACAGGAAATCAAGGGGTTTTATGTGGTACTTCCCAAAGTCGTAGCCAACAATTTTCAGTTGTCAGAACAGATGCCAATATTCCAACTAACCCTCTGATAGGTCCCTGTCTTTTCTAAAGCAATTCCCAGGTCCTGACCTGGAGAATCATTCTACATTCCTGTATAACTAAAAAACCAGACTGTACTAACCCATGACAGTCTGAGTCTTTTGAGCTCCTTTGCAAAGCCCAGCCCAGCAGAAGCCTCCACCAGCTGCAGTAAGGGACATGCTGCTGAGATCGTTGGGTTGGAATGTTCCTGGATCATGGGATGTACAGCTTAGGGACACCCCTGAGCAAGACAGGGGGTTTATCTGAACTCCAGCGGTGGGTTCCTGCTTTTGCCAGTTTGTTCTTGTGGTTACCTACTGCTGGCCATCCAGTACCTCAAGGGAGCCTCCAAGAAAGATAGGGAGACACTGACTACAAGGATCTGAGAACAAGGCTGAACGGCTTCAAACTGGAAGAGAGGAGGCTGAAATTAGACATTACCATCCTGATTGTTTTGATGTCCCTGAGGAGCCAGGGTTTCTGGTTTAGCTTTTATTTGAAGAACAGCTTCTACTCAGCCAAACACTTGGACATGGTGCAATGTCAGAATCAAGGAGAGAAACCTCTGTCCTGGCATGGACAGTGCTGTGACACCAGCTCACCTCAATGGTTTTGGTGTTCTGGTCATGCAGCAACAAATCATGTTTTCTTCTGCCTATATAATTTATCAGCAGCACAGTCATCTCAAAAAACCCCACTTGTGGGGATTCTGCTGGATCTGCTGCCCATGTGAGACATGAGAACTACCACATCAGTACTTCAAACCATACCAAATTTCAGGCAAGTCAAGGTCCACTGCTTTCCCTGAGCAAGGGAAGAGGAATCGTTTACTGATGAGATTTTCCAGTGGATCAGATGGGCTGGATTTTCCTGTAGCCTCCAGGACCTGGATGCCCAAAAGGCTTAGGATGGCAGAAGTGTCTGCAGCTGTTTGAGAGCCTGGTCAAAGAACCAGGTCCTGTAGGCAATAGGAAGGCATCTGCATCCTGCCCCAGGTGTGGGAGGTGGACAAATCTCACTTCTCAGCCTCTGTGTCTCTTTGCAGGCTCTCAGTGGTTACCCCTGGGACCTTGCCAAGACACATGGGCTGAGCCACTGCTTGCAGTGCTTCCTCACTGTCTTCTCCCTGCCAGGGCTCACCCTTCTCTCTGCTCTGGAACTCTGCTGGGTGGGTCACACCTCACATATGTCCATGGCTGCAAAGGAGAAAAGGTTTATATATGTACATAAAAGTTTATATATATATCTATATATATACCTGCATATGTATTACTATATGAATATGTATATCCCTGCATCCAGGGAATAGGAATGCAGGGCTGTGGGTCACAACTTTCCAGGTGCTCCACTATACTTTGTGTCACCAGAGAGCTGAGCAAAGCAAAGAAGATTTTAGCTTGGTGACTCATTTCAGGAAGACCTGAACATTGAATCCCAGAATGGCTGGGTTGGAAGAGACTTTAAAGAGATCCAGTGCCACACCTGCCATGGGCAGGGGCACCTTCCACTGTCCCAGGCTGCTCCAAACCCCATCCAACCTGGCCTTGCACACTTCCAGGGACCCAGGGGCAGCCACAGTTTCTCCGGGCACCCTGTGCCAGGGCATCACCATCCTCACAGGGAACAATTTCTTCCTAATGTGTCATCTAAACCTGCCCTTTGCTAGTTCGAAGCTCCCTCAGGAAAAAGCTGTCCTTGCTGCCCCCAGACAGCTCCATCCCTGGAGCCCGACAGGGACCTTTCCTGCCTGAGCACCCAAGCTCAGCAGAGAGGGTTGGAAAAGGGGTGTCTGTGGCACAGGAAGGACAAGGTCTGATTGGTGTAATAGGACCCCCTTTTAAAGCATCTCTTGATGTTTCTGACGTGTTTTTAAGTCTGAAGCCCTCATATCCCTCTCTGCAGCCCTCACATTCTATTCTTCACAGTGCCTGTGTCTTCTTCAGCCTTACCCCAGTCCCCAGTGCCTTGGACCCTCTGTGCTTGGCGGGTGGAGATGGGCATGGTGGGCCTGAGCTCTGCCTGGCTTCTCCTTCATGCCCTCTCGGGCTCTGCTACATCCCTCTGTCCATGCCCAGCCTTCTTCCCTCTCTCTTTCTCCCTGTTATGGTCTCTTGTATTTCCCTCCTTCACCCTCCCTTCTCATCCTTCCTGTCCCAGTCCATGCTCAAATTTGCTCAAAGCCAGCAGGGTTGTTTTGGGGGAGAACACAACCTTGCCAAGAATAGCATTTTGCTGTCCTCTGGATAGCAGTTCTTTATTTGGCAGCCTGGCAGACCCCACTTAATACAAACATAAATAAAAATGTGCCTATCAGGACATATATTAGTAGAGAACAGGTTTAATCCTCAGTGGGTGGAAGTCACTCACTTCCAGGGGGCTCCCCTGATTTACACCCGCTGAGCTTATGTCTAACATTTACATTTACAGTGTACTGACAGGATAAAATGGAATAAAACCAAAATACTAAACTTGATCCCATCTTAAAGCTTTATGTGAACTATAAATGTGTTTGAAATAAATCAGGTACATTTCATGGACCCTATAAATCAAGACCCCTTGGCTTCCAGAGGACTGAGGTGCAAAGTCAATTGCTCAGCCCTCCTGCTTTTTCCTGCAGAGGGTTGACACTCTGTGGAGAGTTGATGCTCCCTGGAGGTGTCCTCTGTTCAGAATATGGGCTACAAGTGCCTGCCTTGACTGAAAAGTCAAGTCCTCCAAAGTCAGGCGAAGCTGGAATTAGGACTGCATGGGTAATAAGAACTCACTTTTCCTGGAGCTTCTGAGTTATGAAATACCCTCTAGCCACAGACATGGCTGGTTTTTCACATCTCACTCATTTTTTTGTGGCTTCCTATTTCTTTTCCGGTTTTGATTTATGGGAAATTCCTTTAGATGTTGACTGAGACACTGAATAAGGGGGGAAAAAACCCAACAACAAAAGGCAAACTGCCTTTCCCTTACAGATGATCTACCACTGTGTTAAATTTCAGGTTCATATTTGGGGCATCAGACATTACCATTGTTCAAAGAGATCTGAAAGACAGCAGCTAAATTATTCCTAATCTTGTCTCCTAGGCTGCTTAAAACACGGTTGTATTGTTCTAAAAAATACATATACCCCAAGGCAGAGAGCGTGGGTTGAAATGAGAGGTCGAGGGGACAGGTGCAGTTAAAAGTAACTAAAAGCAGAGTTACAGAGGCAGCTGTGGCTCATGCCTTCAGTGAAGTCTGCAGTGCTGGATGTTTCAGGGCTTGCAGAGCAGAGCATATGTTTTCTCTGCTGCTTTAAAGGCTTTTCCTCAATCCTTCCATGCTTGCAGCATACTCAGTGCTGGGTCACCCTTGGTGCCTGAGTCTCCTTTTTCAGCTGAAAACCCGCATTTTGGCTCAGGGTTGCTGCATTTTCTGGGGGTTTGTGTTGTCTCCTGCTTAGTGGTGTATGAATGATCTTCAAACACAGGGCAGCAAAATCCTACCTGATGCTCCACAAAAAATGATAGGGACAAAGCCTCTGCTCATGCAGGGGATTGTGCTGGTCCCTTGTGCCACTGTTTGATCCCTCCTGCTCTTCAGCACCTGCTGCTGTTTGGATTTCAGATGACTCTGGAGAAAGCGTCTAGCTGGTGCATTCACCAGCCTGTGGTGCAGCGTGTGCCCAGGCAGCTCCAGCACCCCACAGACAGCTCTGGGCTGTGCCCAGCAGCTTGGAGCCACGCTCTGGGCCTGTTTCCTTTGGTTAAAGGAGCTCACTTAGGAGATTTCAGCTGGTCTTGCCTGAGCCTCTGGGACTTGAGCCAGGGAGAGGGGCAGGTTTGCTCTGGGCCCCAGCTGCACAGCCAACAGAGGATGTGGTGTGGATATCTCCCAAAACCATGGTGCCCCATAAAAGGGGACAGAAATGCAGCTCATGCAGCACCTGCAGTGTCTCCACCAAGCTTTCTCATGTCTGAGTTTTTAACAGTCCAGCTTATACTTGGAATGGGACAAAATGGGCATTCTAGAACTGGGAAACTGGCAAGGCTGTTTATCCCAAATGCTTGGCATTGATGTTCACTAAGATTAAAAAAAAAAAAATAAATAAAGGAGGGAAAAGATGCTGCAAACTTACACGACAAGCCAAATCCTGGGATTTATTGCTGCCTCCTGAGGGATTAGAGTAGCAGGAAGGAGCTGAGCCTGTTTTCTCTCTGGTGAGTGATTGCAATGGGTACTGTCTCTCCTTAGCCTTCCTGACAAGAACTTTGGCTTTACCATGCACCTGAGCTGTGGGATAAATTGTTGGGGTGATCCTATAGACCTTGAGCAGCTTGAGTTACTGTATGGTTTTTCTGCATTCCAAAGTGACTGGTGAAGTGGGAAGCAGCCCTTCTATGACCACATGTGACCCCAACTCCTGTGACCTTTTGGGTGGGGCTCTTTGCTGTCCCTGTGCTCTCCAGTGCCTGTCACACCTGCCCCTGCCATGGCAATGTTTGCTGCACAGAACCTGTGTCCCGTGGGGTGTCCTTGGAGTGCTCCATCCCAGTGCTGTGTGGGTTTCATGGGTCTTTCTCAAAGGGAGAGGCTTTGTCTCTGCCCCTGTATGACTCCAGGCACTGGTCACCCTGCTGCATCCAGGGGAGCCACCAACACCAACGTCTCCTTGTCATGCTGCACTGCTCAGGCACTGTTCTCTTTGGGGTCTGCAAAGCACCAGGCAGACCCAAGGCTCCAGATGCATCCAGGTGTTACTATCATATCAATATCCCGTTATCGTCATGAAACCCAAGACAGGAAGGAGGTGGTTGCACATGGAACAAAGCCGGACAGATGCAGCCAGTTCCTTTATTCTCACTTCTGACAGGATCATGGAGCTCATGGCACAGCATTTCTGCGCCTTCAGAGTTGTGCCCCTGCCCCTTCATGGCAACACACTCTTGTAGCCCCCCACATGTGTAAATTCATTTATTTGCTGGCACACCCACATCCACCCAATGAAGACATTAAAGGGCAAAGCGTGACTCAAGGACTGACCTGGGTAATTCCCACAGCAGACCTGACAGTGATACATACATTGCATTTTTAAAAGTTCTTTATTCTGCCGCTGTCATTCAGCAGCAATGCATTTCATGGGCAGCTTTCCCCAGAGATTCCCTCTGTCTCTTTTCACCCTGTACATGCCAGCCCATAGCATGGGTCCTGCCTCTTCCAGGGAATGTTGTCCTTCCTGCATCCCTGTGTAGCCTCTGCTCTCCTGCTAAACCAGCCCTGTGTCTCTGTTCCTTCCCTGGCTCCATTTTAGAGTTTGTTTGTGCTGCTGGACCACTAAAGGTGGGCATCAGGTGCCAAGGAAATCCCTGCCAGGCTGCAGGGCTGGTTTTGGATGGGCTCCTAAGAGGCAGACAAGGACCATCCATGTTTGGCAGACAGACCCGGGGATGCAGCTGATGCCCAAATTCCCAGCTGGGCCGAGACTATGTGCCCCAAAACTCATTAATTTGGGTGCCATGGGAGCTGTCTGAGAGCAGCCCTTGGTCCTTGTGCCATGGGAGAGGGGCTGGGAGAGCCTGAGACAAAGGGACATGGTGGCCAGGGACCATCTGCCCACCCTCAGGCTGATCTGAGAAAGGGAAGGAGATCCCAAGTTAAAATACAGATAGGAAGTTTAGATTAGTTGTGGCTTGTCTCTCTCACGGAGCCCCCGGCTCTGTTTTCACCCCAGCTAGCTTGAGAGACAAACTGCAGTTGGAATGATTTCCCTCAGGGTCCCAAAACCCAGGAGCGGCCGAGAACTTTTCCCTTAGCAGAGAGACCATGACCCTGTTGATGGCAAAGGAAGGTCTGCACTTGATCCGAGGGTGAAACCAGGGCTCCATTCAATCTTTCTTCTGTGGTCCTGCCCCAGCCTGGGTGAGGAACCCCCTCCCACGGCCCAAACCAAGAGAAAACTGGCTGCTCGGTTTGTGGCTTATATCCGGGGAAGGGGCTAAACCCGGGGACAAGCCACTACCCAATCAGGGATAAGGTGGGAGTGGAACAGGGTTGGATTACATTCCAGGAAGGGAACAATGTGGGAGATGGGCTGGGGAAGGGCAGGGACAAACTTTGGGATAGGACATTTTCTAGGGGAACAGGGTGGTATGGAACAAACCATTATAAAACCCAATATAAAAATGGAATACAACATGAAACCAAATAACACAGAGCAACAATTAGTTATTGGGAAAAATTTCTTCCCAGGAAGGATGGTCAGGCACTGGAACTGCCCAGGGCATTGGTGGAGTCATCATCCCTGGAAATGTTCAAAGAGCATTTGGATGTGGCACCTGGGCAGATGGTTTTGTGATGAACACAGTGGTGATGGGTTGGACTTTTCAACCACAGAGATTCTAAAAGGTGATTTTATCTCTGCACTGCCCCAAACAAAGCTGGGGGCGCTAAGAGACGGAAATATGGAAATATATCAGGAAGCCTTTTTTTTTTTTTTTTTTTTTTTTTTTTTTTTTTTTTTTTTTGGCTCTGCACAACCTTCTCAGCCTGTCTTGGCCAGAATCAACCAGGAAGATTGAACCTGGACATTTCCAAACATCATCCCTCTCTGTGCCTTCAGATCAGATGCAGGGGACAAACACCTGGGAGCTCCAAAACATGGAATAAGGAAGAAGGATTCAGTGTATGAAAAACCCATCCAATTCCAAAACCAAGGAACCAAAGGAACTCAGTGAGGGGACTGAAATGTATTTCTGGGAGTATAGAGCAGGTGGGCCGGCCATGAGAGAAGGTGGAAAAGAGCAGTAGTCAATGGCTAGGGAAGGGTAGCTGCCTATCCAAAGCTGGTGAGGGCACAACCAGTATGGACCAGTGCAAGGGCTCTGGTTCCAGGCAAAGCCACATGGTGGCAAGGCCCTGGCAGTCCTGGGTTATGCAGAAATAGAACAAGGGGCAATGGCTTCAAACTGAAAAATATTTAGATTAGAGATTAGAGGTTAAAGATTAGAGATTAGAGATTGGGAAGGAATTGTTCCCTGTGAGGGTGGTGAGGCCCTGGCACAGGGTGCCCAGAGAAACTGTTGATGCCCCTGGTTCCCTGGCAGTGTCCAAGACCAGGATGAACAGGGCTTGGAGCAGCCTGGGATAGTGGAAGGTGTCCCTGCCCATGGCAGGTGTGGCACTGGATGATATTTAAGGTCCCTTTCAAACCAAGTGATTTTATGATCCTCTGATTCTATCCTGTAATTCATGACTCAGAATTTAGTGGGAATTTGGTAAAGACTGAGCATCCCTTGGAGCCTAAATAATGTGGTGCAGTTTTGGCTCAGTCCTGGCTGGTGGGATCTGGAAGAGGAAGAGTGGCAAGGTAAAGCAGCATCTGAACTTCAGAGAGGTGGTATCAAAAGGTACTTCAAAGGCACCTCCAGGACCCCAGGTTAGTGACAGTGCATGGGCAGGGACATTGGCACAAGGTGCTGAGCCTGAGGTGTTGAAATCATAGATCAGGCCTTTCTCTTTAAAGCTGCTACCCCCCCAAGTGCTCAGTAAACAAATCCAGCCTGGAGAGGGAAGGAGCTAAGCTCAGATCTTGAATCGTGGTCCAGGGGGAACCAGAGTGATTTTGTAAAAGTTCTGTCAATGCATTTTAGCAAATCAGTACATTCTGTCTTGCCTGGCTTTCCTCAAGTAGGTCACTGGTTAATCTGATGCAGGCAATGAGCCACTTTCTTTCTATTTATTCTTTGATGTTGCTTTTCTAGCAGGTGTGGCTTCACAACCAACATGATGAAAGAGTATTTAGTGCCGGCACCTGAAAGTATTATGCTCCAATAGGTGTCTGCATTTAATTTCAAACACATCAGCATGTCTCCAATTCCCCAACCATGGGAATGGTGTTGTGAACTTTGCAATAATTTTTTATTAGTTCTCTAGTGGGGCTGTAGTGAAGCTGAATTTAAAAAATTAAGGTAAAATGTCTATTTGTCCAATTAGAGTCACCTCAGAATGGTGGAAACACGAGTTTTATGTGTGCAAACGAAGTTATTGCAATTAAAAGTTAAGAAAGAAGGAAAATTCTCTAAAGTCTCCAAAAGAGCAAAGATAATATTGTTTATAGGCTCTGGGATTGAGGGCTGTTAAATGCACAGACTTGGGAAATATTTGCTGCAATATATTAAAAGAAGCAGGAAGGCAACTTAGTGAAAAGGGGTTTTTTTGGTACTTCGCAGGAAGCATTGCAGAATTTTCTTTTGGGAGCACAAGTCAACAAGGAAGCCCTTGATGTTTTTGTGATCTGTATTTGTCCCTGTCTGTTTTGAGATAGCACAGTCTGAATATTGTTATCAATAAATCAGCTGGGAAATTATTAATGTTATTTGATTTCAAAATTATTGCCTTGTCCCTTTAATAGGCAGTTGAGAGCTTTTTTGAAAGAGTTATTTCAGTCTGCCTTCAGGTGTGGGGAAGAGATTGCTGCCTCTGATTCACATCTGCAAGTTTCTCCAGCAAACATCAATGCTATAAACTTTTATTTGCAATGAAAATTTAGATTATGGAACATTCTGATGATGAATTCACTAATTACTTTCATATCTGAAATAAAGTGCGGGAGCAAAATGATGTCTGCAAATTTCAGGTACAGAGGGAGATGCTGTTTGGGACCGGGATACAACCTGTGAGTACTGGACTGCTCAGGCAGCTCCCACAGCAGGGAACAACTACTGTGTTCATTCACTGCTGGAGGGGCCCAGAGAGGACCACGGACCTGCTTCCAGGGCTGAAGCCAGGCTGGGAGAGCTGGAGATGTTCACCTGAAGAGGAGAAGGCTCCAGGGAGAGCTCCGAGCCCCTTCAGCTGCCTAAAGGGGCTCCAGGAGAGCTGGAGAGGGGCTGGGGACAAGGGCTGGAGGGACAGGACACAGGGAATGGCTTCCACTGCCAGAGGGCAGGGATGGGTGGGAGATTGGGCAGGAATTGTTCCCTGGCAGGGTGGGCAGAGCCTGGCACAGGGTGCCCAGAGCAGCTGTGGCTGCCCCTGGATCCCTGGCAGTGCCCAAGGGCAGGTTGGGCAGGACTTGGAGCAGCCTGGGATAGAGGAAGCTGTCCCTGCCCATGGCAGGGAGATGAAGTGAGATGAGATGTGATGTCCTCGCCAACCCAAACCATTCCATGAATCTGTGAATATTTCTCCTGATCCCTACAATGAAGTCAGCCCCCCAGGGCCAGTTTTGACACACAGAGAGTCATGTCACCACCTTCCATCCCCATCACTCAAATGAAAGAGCCACAGGACATGACATGGAACATGGATCATAGACTTGTCTCAGTGCTCTTACTTCTTCAACTTGTTCAGTAAAAATGGATGTAAAGCTGAAGAACCTCCCTGTCTCCCCTCCCTTTGAGTACACATATCTGACAGGGATCCTATAAACTTCTGTTGCCAGATGAAATGGAGTACAGAAAACCAGGATGAAGAATAAATCAGCCCATCTGTCCATCTCCCCTCCAGAGTACATCATGTCAATGGGTGCTTATCTAACACTCCATTAACAAACCTCTCATTAGGAGGATTTCTCTGACCAAACACCTATTCCAGGGCTCTGCTCTGCAGATTTTAAGGAAGTTCTCCAACACCAAGTAGCTTTTAACCTTTGTTGGACTTCAGGCTCAAACCATTTTTGAACATTGATTTTTTTTTCACTCATCATCTTTCATCTCCTGTTGTATCAGGAGCAAATGCAGAAATTATGTACAATTAAGAGCATCCCAAATGATAAACCTATGAAAAAATTCAAACCAGAGTATGCTTAGACATTTTTCCCTGCTCATTCTGCCTCAAGAAACAGCTATCAGGAAAAAAAGGAAAGTTTGAAGGCAGTTTTTCTTGACAATTGCTTGTTCTGAAGGTCCTGAAGAGTTTCATATTTTTTAGACAAGTCAAGCAGAAGACTTGTCTCAAGACTAAGTGCACCCAGCTGTGGCACAGAAAATTGGGGGGTGCACAGCCCATGTAGAAAATAAACCCCATGAGCAAGAGGCTTTTGAGCAGAGAGCACACAAAGGCAAAATCATAGGATTACTGGTGATTGACCTAGAGAGAAGAGTTAATGTTGCAATTCTGGGGGCTTGCTGAGTCTCTGATAAAAGACAGGGCTGTGACTGAGATCTGAGAAGGAGGAGACAGGGAGTGAGAAATGGTGTAGGGGAAGACCCAGCTGTAACTCTCGACAAATAAGTCACAAATTCCAAGTAAAAAGACCTCCATGACGGGAGAATTTGGTCACTGGAGGAAAAAAGGAGAGTCCAGATGCTGTCAGATGGGACTCACACCATGGAAGAAAACCTTCCTGGATTTCTGAATACTGTGACTATTTGGAGAAATGCCTGATGTCACCAGCTCCTGGTCATGACAGCTCACCTGAGCTTGTCACCACAGGGACAGTGGCTGGCTGGCTCCACCAGAGCTGCAGCTCCTGCAAAGCTGATGCTCAAATGAGGATGCCCTGGATCCAGTGGATATGGAAGATGGCCCAACAGAAATGGTGGGGCAGGAGGAGAGCAGGGAGCTGCCCGCCTTCTCCAGGGGCTTTGCTCTGAGTAGCATGGTGCTGTGACACTGGGCAGCCTCCGCAAGCACGTTCCTGTGTGCAGCACCAACCGGCTGGGTTTCCTGAACCTTAGGCAAGTGTAGGCTGCCTCTCTGGTGACAGTTTTTCACTTACACAGTCCCAGGTAATGGCTGATGAAGACATATTGCCGTGTTATGTAATTGAAAGTGAATTCTATCTGTCACCACAGTTGAAATAAATGTGTTCATTTCCCCAAAACGGCCGATCCATCACATTATCCTGTGTCCTTTTTCCTCCCATCCAGTCTAATAGTGGAAATTTGAGATCTGATGGTTTTAAAAAGTGAATTTATCATATGCTTAATTTCTCTCTATTATGAAGAGCCATCATTAATATTTGTTTGTCCAGTCCTAGACAGTGCTCTTGGACAGTGCCCTTGGACGACCCTGGCACGGGCAGGTTGAAGAGCTGCTCCAGGATTTGTGTGAAGCACCCCAGAGCTGCTAGTGCAGGGCACATGAGATCTCACTGAGCCAAGGCCCACCCCACTGTTTTCCTAAAAGCAAAAAAAATCCTTGTGCCAGTTGCTGGTGCTGTTCCTCAGTTTTATCTCAAAGCAATGGAACAGCTCCGGTCCCTTCCCATGCAGCCCACCAGGAACAAGTTGCCTGCCTGCAATTACAGTGTCACAGAATCACAGAATTTTTAGGCTGGAAGAGACCTTCAAGATCATCAAGTCCAACCCATGCCCTAACACCTCAACTAGACCATGACACCAAGTGCCACATCCAGTCTTTTTTTTAAACACTTCTAGGGATGGTGACTCCACCACCTCCCCAGGCAAGCCACTCCAGTACTTTATCACTCTTTCCGTGAAAAACTTTTTCCTAATATCCAGCCTATATCTCCCTTGTCGCAGCTTGAGACTGTGTCCTCTTGTTCTGTCCATTGTTGCCTGAAGAAAGAGACCAACCCCCAGCTGACCACAGCCACCTTCAGGAAGTTGTAGAAAGTGATAAGGTCACCTCTGAGTCTCCTTTTCTCCAGGCTAAACTACCCCAGCTCCCTCAGTTGTTCCTCACAGGGATTTTGTTCCAAGCCCTTCCATCAGCCTTGTTGCCCTCCTCTGGATGCACTCAAGCATCTCAACGTCCATCCTAAAGTGAGGGGCTGGAACTGGACACAGCACTCAAGGTGTGGCCTGACCAGTGCCGAGTACAGGAGAAGAATGACCTCCCTGCTCCTGCTGGCCACACCATTCCTGATCCAGGCCAGGTGCCATTGGCCTTCTTGGCCACCTGGGCACACTGCTGGCTCATGTCCAGTTGGCTGTGGATCAGTACCCCAGGTCCCTTTCTGTCCAGGCACTGTCCAGCCACGCTGTCCCCAGCCTATAACATTGCAGGGGCTTATTGTGGCCAAAGTGCAGGACTCGGCTCTTGGGCTTATTAAACCTCATCCTATTGGACTCTGCCCGTCTGTCCAATCATTCCAGGTCTTTCTGCAAAGCCCTTTGTCCTTCCAACAGGTCGACACACGCTCCCAGCTTAGTGTCATCTGCAAATTTACTAATGAAAGACTCCATGCCCTCATCCATGTCATCAGTAAAAATATTGAACAGAACTGGCCCCAGCACAGACCCCTGAGGGACACCACTGGTGCCTGGCCCCAGCTGGATGCAGCACCGTTCACCACCACTCTCTGGGCCCGGCCATCCAGCCAGTTCCTAACCCAGCACAGAGTGCTCCTGTCCAAGCCACGGGCTGCCAGCTTAGCCAGGAGTGTGCTGTGGGAGACAGTGTCAAAAGCCTTGCTGAAGTCCAAATAGACAACATCCACAGCCCTTGCTGCACCCACCAGGCGGGTCATCTGGTCATAAAAGGAGATCAGGTTGGTCAAACATGACCTACCCCTTCTAACAAACCCTGACAGACTCAGGGATACGACCTGGCACCCTGTTGGTCAGGGTGTTGGAAGCAGTCCAGATAAATCCTCCTGGAGTAACAGATGTGGTTCTGTGGAATAGAGATGGTCCTGTAGAAAGTCCAGTGGTTATGAGATGGGTCCGGTCTTTTCTCTGGGAATCCAGTGGAAAAACAGGATACCTTGTGTCCTTCAGTCCCAGTTTTTATCTAGCTGGGAGCAGCTGGCTCCTCCCCACAGTGTGGAGCATCTCCCAGTGGGATGATGGAATGTGTCCTGTCACTGGTGGGCACTGATGGCCCATTATCAGAAGATGTCCCCTGGAGGGTGGAGGGGGGGTGACAGAGATAAGAAACACTGCCCCACCTGGATTTAATGGCTGGGCCATTATAAGGAGGCATCTGCCCCCCTCCCCTCGGAGTTACAAGAGAAGGATAAAACATCTCCTAAAAACCAGCATTCAATAGATGAAATAGAATACACATTTTTAGGTTACATAATCCAATACAACTGGACTTCTGAGGAGCAGAGATGAACCAAGCTGCTTTTGTCCCTGGCAAATGCCCTGGCTAAGGAGAGGTTGCTTAGCTCTGGGGATCCTGAGCAGTGGTGCATCCCCATGTTTGTCCCCAGTCCCAGCTCTGTGCCCAACTCCAGAGAGCCCCTTGGCATTGCTGGGTGTATTCACACAGCTTCTGCCTCTCCACAGGCTAAAGACAAGGATACAACTGCACATTCCCACGGTAGCCTTGCAGGATGAATGTCTGATGGACATAGACATCCTGCTCTGGTGGAACGTGTCTCTGCCTGTTCCTGGGGTGGATTGAGATGAGCTTTACGGTGCCTTCCAACCCAAATCCTTCCCTGATTTTATGAATGTGCTACAGATGAGGGTTTTGGGTACTGCAGAGCTTCTCCCAGCAGCAGGGCAGAGGTGTCCTCTCTGCAGGACTTTGACCACGTCAGGAAGGATGAAGTCACTGCAAAACATGTTAGTTCCTCCCACAGCACCAGCAAGCAATTTTTTAAAATTTTGTTAAAATGGAAGTTTATTTAATGACAAATGTGTAAAGTTTCATTTACAGAGTGTCCTAGGGCAACTTTATGATGCTTGTATCCCCAGTCGTCTGTTCTGTTTGTGCTGTATATTGAGTCCTGTGCCTTTAAGACTGGTTCTAAGAGCAAGGAGGAGCGCGGAGTTTGTTTTGAGAAAACTGCCTGACTCCTCCACATTCTTCTGTGGACGGGGTGTTCGGCAGAGGCTTGGAGAGACTGCAGGACAGAGATCTTTTTTTTTTTTTTGCTTTTAGTTAGTTTCAGCTAGCTAGGGCAGAGAAGTTCCCTGGACTGTTTTTTTCCCTTTTTCTTGGAACTGTTTAAATCTGCTCTGGACTGAAAACCCAGGGGAGCACTGGGGGCTGCACCTGCGGCCCACCGGGGCCTGGACCTCGGCATTTTCCAGCAGCGCCAGAGGGACTGGGACTGATGAGAGACTGAGAGAGAGCCGAGCTACACCCATGGCAAGGACTTTCTCAATTTGCCATCTCACTTCAGAAGGAGAGGTTTTATTGTTTCATATTATTCATTCTTTATACTTGTATGCACTTCATTTGTTTAGTAAAATAGTTTTTTCCACTTTTCTCCAAAGAGGTTTTTTTCCCGGACCGGTTGGAGGGAGGGGCCACTTGGGCTTGCTTCCTTAGAGGGATCCTCTACAGGGGTTTTCTCCCAAATCTGTCCCAAACCAGGACACAGAGTAAACCAAACCTGGTCTGTCCCCTTCCAAGTACTTTGCAGCAGCACTGGTGCAGCTGGAATGAGGTCTGGGAGACTGCAGGCTGGGAGGTGGGCAGGGAAGAGCAGGGATCTCCTCGTAGATTAGGACAGTCCATACCACCCATCCCAGTGCTCCAAGCTATGTACGAGCAGAGGGCCTTCAGTGTGAGAAGGGGTGGGAATGGCTTTTTATCCTCCCCTGCTCTTCAGGAGGTGCTGTTACTGAGGTGTGAAAAAACCAGGTCCCACCACAGTGAAAAATCTGATGTTTTCTGTCTTTCAACCCAGTCCCTTCCTTCCCATCCTGTGTGTAGGGAGGTTGAGCCCTCTGTCTGCTCCTCTGCCTGCTTCCATTCCATCACTTTTATGTTGACTTCTGAGGTGAAGTGTTGTATCATAAGGTTCCTACAGCTGTCCTTCCCCCCGCTGACCTGCGCTCCAGACCCCCCTGTGCAGGTTTCCCTTCACTGGGAGTATTTCCTTCTGCCCTCTCTGCTCTGTGATAGGCCCAGAGACAGTAGGAATGTGAGTTTCTTCCCTGGGAAACCTAAGCACTCCTCTTGGAACATGAAGCCTCGTGGGATGGCCATGTTTGGGGCAAGGGAACAGTTAAAAGGATTTAGATTCTGTTCATCTCTTCCCTCCAACAGCACCATTATTTCATACAACTTATTCCTTCCATTGAAATCTTCGAATAATTTCCCTTTATAATCAAACTTTTCTATCCCTAAATCAGTTTTATAACCATCTTATTATACCTTGAAACTCAAAATGAAAAATAACTGCTATAAATAATTGGGCTGTGCTGTGAATACTAAGCACACCCGTGGCTTCCAGAGGACAAGGTAATATGAATGTCTTCTGCCACTCCCAGGGAAGGGCTTCCACTGCCCACCCACGGAAGGGCTTAATAGCTTAGCTGGTCTTCTTCAGTGCTCCTAGTGGGGTGCAGAGAGAGGGGAGGTGGAGTTCAGTCTTTGCCAGGCTCTGGACCTGCCCTGGAGTTAGCAGGAAACTCTGTGCCACTGCTGTGGGTTGTGTTTGTGAAAATCCTGGTGCTTGCTTCAGGGAGATGGGGCTGTGCATGCTCATCTGTGCTCAGCTGTCCTCGGAGTCCCCGCCCGTGAAAGAGGGCAGCCCTGGGCTGAGGGCCTCACTGTGTGCCTTATCAGAGTCTCTGTGCTGTCTCTGCTCACAGGAAGGCTCCGGAGCGGGGCTGCAGCACTTCTGAGCTGCTGCCCATCCCCAGCTAATTGGTGCCTTCTCCTGCACCAGGCGTATCAAATCTCCAAAGCCTGAAGATCACAGAATCCTGCACTGGTGTGGGCTGGAAGGGACCTTAAAACTCACCCAGTCCCATCCCCTGCCATGTCAGGGACACCTTCCACTATCCCAGGTTGCTTCAAGCCCTGTCCAACCTGGCCTTGGACACTGCCAGGGATCCAGGGACAGCCACAGCTTCTCTGTGTCTTTGATCTTAGCCATTTATGCACCCATCTCAAACTGCACTAAGCTGACACAAGGTAGGAAAGAGTTTTTATCCCCAGCCTCCCCCCTGGACATTGTATGGATCTGTCTGTCTCTCCAGAGTGGGATGTGCCTCCATGGGAGCTCCGGCCATCTCCTCATCTTCACATGTGTGTCAAAGAGAAGGAATTTGTTGCTGGCTTGCAGCTTGTGTGATGATTTTATTTAATAGATTCACAGAGACTAAAGCCAGAGAGATGCATTAGATCATCACACTTGATTTCCTGTAAATCACAGGCCATTACATTTCAGCAGGTTCATCATGCAGTGCATCCAGTGACTTGGGTTTGACTGAAACACATCTTTCAGGAAGATCTCTTCAGGCTACTTTCAGTGGTGGATAAATTTTTTCCTTCCAAAAAAGTGTCTAATTTATAATTCAAATGTTGCTGGCTTCAGCTCCCAGCTCTTGTTTTCCCTTTCACATTGCAGCCACAGAGTCTTTATTGCAAGATATTTTCTCCCCCTGAAGGAGTTTATATATGATGATGAAGTCACTTCTCAGTCTTCTTCAAAAGACCAGCTAACCAGCTTGGAGCCTTTAAACCTCTGCATGGGTGGTGTTCTTCCTGCACTTTAAATCAACTTTGTCAGTTTTTCTGCACCTCTCTCTGTTCCTCCAACTATTTTTTAGGATTTATTTAAGCAGAAATCTACATAAATACTGCAATTTGGCAGAACGTGGTGTTGAATTGAAGAGTGGGGAACAGACCAATCCCAGGCTCTAGAGAATGACCCCTGTTTCTGCCACCCAAACAAATAATTACAGAGCTGTAAATGAGGTGCAGGCATCTCCTTTATCCCTGGGCTCCTCCAGCAGCTCCTGGCTGCCAGGGGAGTGGTTGAGGAGGAAGGGGCCAAGGGAGACCAAAGGAACAGTTTCCATGCTGGCATGAGGAACTCTTTTCACTCCTCCTGGGCTCCAGCTGGGGGGATGGAGGAGATGCTGCCCTGGGATTCTGCTGTGATCTTTCTGCTGGAAACTCTCCATGAGGAGCCAGCATGTCCCTGTGAGACCTAGACAAGTCTTGATTTCTATATTCTTTTACAAAGGTGCATTTTTATTTTCATTTTCCATGCACATCAATTACTCTTCCTTCTGACCCCACCATCAAAGGCAATATTCAAACTGAATCTGCTGCTGGAGGGACTCCTCTAAATATCTTCTGTCCTCATGGTCTCCTCATGCTGCTGCTGAGGTCTGGGTTGTACCTGCAGGTCATGGACCTCCTCGGCAGCTCTGGGGGATGAAGGTGAAACACACAGGAAAGCACTACCCAGAACTGATGGAAATCCTCACACAGCATCACTCCCATGCTCCAAAGCTTTGTGCAGCTGTAGATGTGATGATTGAAGTCAGACTCTGCAGGCTTCCCCTCCATCCCATGGGTAGATGCTCTTGGGGCCATTGCCCTTAGCCCAGCTCTCATGGGGATCTCCTGACCGGCTGGCAATAATGCTCTTTAAAAAAAAGGCTAAAAATTTAGCTAAGGGGCACCTGAATGCCCAGAGGCTGAGTGTTCCTCAGTGTCTGCTGATCCCAAGACGTTGTGTTGAATCCACCACAGCTGAGGCAGGTACAACAATCACAATTAATGAACACGACTTTTTAAATATCGAGGAAAGGAGAGAGAAGAGGAACGGCAAACAATGGCTTCAGCAATTAGCTCTTCTGGGAGCTCATAACTGAGATGTGTGGGACAAGAGCATGTGTGCCTGGAGGGTCTCTGTCCTCTGCCTTTCCTGCCTGTCCTCAGGCATCCTTTCCTGAGTTGCTGGTGAGCTCCCTCTTACCCACTTACACAATTAAAAGGGCTTAGAGATAGGCACAATAGCCAAATTCAAAGGCTGCAGGATCATCTTTGCATATCTCACATAATCTAAATAGTATCTGCATATGTAAAGCTGATTAATCTCAGTTAAATCCAATGCAACCAAAGAAAGCATTTAAATAAGTTATTTAAAAGGAGTCACTCAAAGGAGTAGTATTGAAACCCACCAAATGTCTGGATACAGAGTCCTAAACCAGAATTAAATCTCGTTATTCCTCTGTGTTTACCAAGATTAGCACATGTCTTTTCTCAAGGAACACATGGTCTAAGCAAGTTGGTATTTAACAGGAGAAGATGTTAATACCTTCAATTACAACAGCATTTCATTATCCCATTAAATTCATTATGAGAATACATTAACTCTGATTCCTTGCCAGAACACTGACAGCCTCCTATTGCTCTCAGTGCTGAGGAAATAATGTTCTGTGTGGCATTAAAACCCGGGGGTGTCATGACTCCTTTCCATGTTCCCTGCTTTAGCTGTCTAGCCAATGCTTACCCCGAAAAATTAAACTGTGTGAGCTCAAAGGAAATTGTGATTTCTGTCATCCTTTCCCTGGCTGGATGCTTTGACCTGCTCATGGCTACAGAGCACCTTTGTGCATGTGCAGCATCACCCCGACGGCTTCTGCTGCTGTGCTGGGAGAGTCCCAGAGCACGTGCAGTGTTCACCTCTCTGCTTTGGTCCACTCTCTCAAATGCCCCTTGAGATCGTCAGGAATTTAAAGCAGTTGACACTTTGCTTTACCCATGGACATGTTCCCATGACTACTATTTTTGAGACACTGAAATTTTAGAGAGAGTTTTGAAACAGAATGATCATCACTCATTGCAGACATCATTTGGACATTAGGAAGAAGTTCTTCACAGAAAGGCTGTGCAGGCATTGGAAGGGGCTCCTCAGGGAGGTGGTGGAGTCACCATTCCTGGAGGTATTTAAAGAAGGACTGGATGTGGCACTCAGTGCTATGGTCTGGTTGACATGGTGGTGTTGGTCTCAATTAGTTAGACTCAATCTCAAAGGTCTTTTCCAGCCCAATTTATTCTATGATTGTCTTTTTAATGTAACTCCTTGGGAGTCCTGTCCTGCTGTCTTCGTACTGGGCAGCGTCACTGTCCCCCTTGAGAGAACCTGTGACCAGCAGGGGAAGGTCACAGATGGCTGAGGGGTTTTTGCCACCCAAAGGAGGCAGCCCAGGTACCACAGGTCTGTGTGCCAGGTGAGGCATCCACAGATCTGCTTAGATCAGGGCTGGGCCCACTTCTGCTCCATTCTGTACTCAGATAGCTCCTGCTTTGAGATCCAATTATGACACCAAATGGCCTTGCTATACTTGTACACCTCTCTCTCCCATACTCAGAACAAAAGCAACAGGATTTATTATATGAGGCTTACATGTGGAAGCAGATAATTTGTAAATAAACACCTCTGAAGGAGCCTATCAAGGAGAAAATACCCAGAAAATCTTTGACCTTTATGCAGAAACATGAATTTAGATGTAAGGACGGTGTTCAGAAATACATTCTCCAGTTCTAAATGTTCTACTTAACATTTGAGGAATAAAGATGTTAGCATGCTTATGAAATTGATTCATTTTAATAAGAGTCATTTTTAAGCTGCACAGAATCTTCTTGAAAGGAAGGCTTTTTTTTTTTTTTTTTTTTTTTTTTTTTTTTTTTTTTTTTTTTTTTTTTTTTTTTTGTGAGCCTGGGTAAAAGTTATTTCACTTGTATAATGCAGTTTACAGCTTCTGGTAAGGATCCCTGGGGTCATCCTTTTTGATCCGAAATAAAGCACTTCTCTCTTCCTAAAGATGGGGTTTTCTACATCTGAATGACTGGGAAACTTTTTTTCTCTTGCTATATTGCTACTCAGGTGTTTGAGAGGCATCTTGCTTTTAAGAGGCCACTCGTGTAATTGTTTCTTTCTGACCCAAAATTCCTTGCGATATGATTAGTCCTGTGTGTACTTTCACAATGTGCAATTAAAGGATAACAAATTCTGCAGGAGACACAACTCCAAGGGACTGTGCTCCGTGAGACAGAGATGCTTTGAGACTATGGCACAAAGGCAGCAGGATGAAGAGCTTCAGCCAGGAGGAGGGACGAGTGCATAGCTGAGCCCTGGCTGGGTACAGGGGGAGCATAGAGAGCTGTAGAGCCCGAAGGTAAGCTGAGTGTGCTGGGGGAGATCTGCAACTTCATCCCTTGAAGAGCCTTGTCCCGGCCCTAGCTACAGCAGTCTCACTGTGTGACACTGCTAAACCCACATTTCCCTTCAGATGTTTCCTGTAAGGTTTATTTTTATCCCAACCCTGCCACGATTCAGGCAGGTCCAGCTTGTCTGAGCCCTTGTCAGCCCTGTCCTGCCCACAGTCACTGATGCCCCATGGGGTCACAGCCAGTGGCTGCCACCTTCTCTGACTGTGGCTCTGGCTCCCACTGCCCTCCTGGGGCTGAAGAGTCATTCAACCCTCCAGGAGCTGCTGCATCACCCCCCTCCTGACATGGGAGGAACGAGGGGGTGTTGGATTTTGGCACTGTCCCCAGACCCTGCCAAGCTTGAGGTCTGGGCCAAGGATGGCCATGCAGGACCAGGGGCACAAGGACCATCCCACATGCTGGCACTGGTGTATGGGGAAGGCCTCACTCCTGCTGCCCCCCAAAACTGTTCTTTCCTATGTCCTCATCTGTCACCCCAGTCCCCACCAGCACCACTACCCCTCTCCTTTGAGTGCAGCTGCACAGGGTGTGCTGCTCACCACTGACCATCTCAGCAGCTACAGGCGTGTTTTAGGCTCTCAGCCCATGTCTGCACAGCCTGAGGAATCCCTTTCTCCTTCCCACCACTCCTGGCAGGCTGTTCCTGCTGCCAGCAGGCAACAACACACCTGCAGATGTCACTTACAGCAATGTGAAGCCACCCACTAAGTTGAGGGCAGCTGTGGGACCTCTTGGCTTTGCAACCTTGGACAGCCATGACAGGGCAAGGGGGAATGGCTTCACTCTGCCAGAGGGCAGGGTTCGGTGGGATATTGGGAAAGAATTGTTCCCTGGGAGGGTGGGCAGGCCCTGGCACAGGGTGCCCAGAGCAGCTGTGGCTGCCGCTGGATCCCTGGCAGTGCCCAAGGCCAGGTTGGACACTGTGGCTTGGAGCAGCCTGGGACAGTGGGAGGTGTCCCTGCCCATGGCAGGGGTGGCAAGTGGGGCTTTTAGGTCCCTTCCCACCCAAACTATTCTGGGATTCCACAATTCTGTGGTCCCTGAACTCTGTCCTGCCCTGGTTGGTTATTTCCTCCCTGCTTTAATTACCTGCAGTTCAATCCCTTTCTCTCTGCACCCCAGCTTTGTTCTGCTGGGCCTCCAGGTGTTTGTGAGTGTGAGCCTGGCACAAGATGTATGCTGCCAGCAGAGATGTGCTGCTCCCAAGGGCGCTGCCTTGGCTTCCCATGGGATCAAGAAAAGCCAACACTTGAATGAACCCAGTGGCATGAAAGATTCCAGAGATGCGGGTGGGTTTTCCCTGGTCATCTGGTACTTCCCTGCTGTGTTCTCAGCTTCTGGTTATTTGTGGGATGGTGCTGTGGGGCATTTGTCATAACTTCACAACCCATTGCTTCCGTGCCTGCCAAGGTAATTGCTCCTTCCAGGTGCAACACTTGGACAACACTTCCATACATTTCTCCCTGAAGGTCTCAGTTTCCTGTGCACTGCCACTGCTGGGTGGCCACCTGTTTCTGGGAGAATCTGGGGTGGCTGCTCAGGGGGTGGGTTGCAGAGGGTTGGTGACTGGGCTGACCCAAAGCTGGGTTCAGCGAGCAGCCTGTGCAGAGACAGAGCGTCCCCCAGCCCTCGGGATAAGTGAGCAGGTGAATGGAAGGTGTATTTCCTCTTCTACCAAAACTCCCAAATGTAATAGATATGCCAGGCCCGGTTGCCTGGCAGTGGGGGCCATACAGCTTTGCTGTGGTAGGGGTGTCGTGCTTGGTCAGCAGAGAGCTGAGGTGTCATGGGTGTCCTACATCCCTCAGCGTGCCAGGGAAAGCCTCACTGCATTCCCGGCCAGCACTGAGGGGCTCAGGCAGGACGGGGTTCTCCTTCCTGAATCTCCACTTTCCCCACAGGCACTCAGATGAGGCCCAAGAGGGCACTGCAGCAGCTGAGAGCAGAGTGAGAGCTGTCCCTGATGCCCTTGCTGGTATCTGAGGTGAAGTGCACCGGGGAGCAGAGCAACCATGGCTGGTGGCACTGTGGGGCCTGATGAGCTGGAGTGACATAGGGTTGGGAACATACACCTGGAATGAGGCTGAGGGGACTGATTGTGGGTCAGAAGGTGGAAAGGCCAGTGAAAGGTTTATGTGAAAGGACCAGCATGGTGGGCTGAGCTGTAGAAGGTGAGGTAGGAGGGAGTTGAGTACTTGGAGCAGAGGCTGGGGGGCCGGGAAATGGGATGGAGGGGGCAGTAGGGTTGTGCAGGAGGGACCTGACATGAGAGGGCTGGTGTGGCCCTGACTAACCCTGAGGATACTGCTCTCCACCGACCCTGTGTCCTCTGCCCATCCATCCCCTGGGCCATCTCTGCCCTGCAGAGCTCCCACCCTGGGTCTGCAGGCATACCCAGACCCTCCGCACCTCCCAAAGAAAGGGCCCTCACAGGTTCTGCCACAGCTCTTGTCCCTACAGCCTCCAAGGACTGAGACTTGTTCACACCTGCTGCCACAGAGGCTCTGGCAGTGCTGAGCCCAAAGCACCTGAACCCCGAGGCTCCTGAGGGGGACCAGGAGGTGACAACACCTAGTCCTGCTGTGTGCCAAGGGTCTGAAATCAGGCCAAAGGTGGGATTTATGCTGCACAATCAGTAGAGTAGATAAAAACCTCTGACATTTTTTTAATTGGGGTGCTGGGAACATATCAGCAGCTCTGAGATAGTTCTGCGGTTTCGTGTAAATGCCTCATCAAAGTGGTAATGCATTCTAATTATTAGCAGAGCCCTGGCTGTCTCATGAACCTGTAATAATTTATGACATGCGACATTACAATGAAAATGTATGAATAACAATTTTTCATTTAAATTACCAGCTGTATGATCAAGTTTTTTGTAGTATTATGAGGTTTGGGGTAAATACTCCATAAATATGTAAATAACTTGTGATGTTGCTGCGTTAGGTAATTGCAGGAGGACACAGCTTATGGTACAGATGAACCAGAAGTGGAGCACTTGGAGGTCCTGTTTCTTTTGGGCATATGGCTGGGGCTGCCTGATTCTTGTGTTTGCACCCCAGGGTGTGGGCTTCCACCCTTGGAGGACACCTGAAACACCTTCTCAGATGCTGCACTCTTTGCAGGCACTTTTCCCACCCAGCTGGGGATCTCTCTATGCCACCTGGATGGCAGAGCTGTACTGCTTGGTGTAGGAATCTTCCTGGGGATTTATCATGGACTGGGGCTCACTGGGTCCATCCCTGCTCTTTTTGTGAGATAAAATCTTCTGAAGAAGTTCTTCTTGCCCCTTCCCCAGTCAGTCTGGCCTTGGGACTGACTGCCCTCATCCAGAGGAGACCCACTGAGCCCATAGGAAAGCTGTAAGCACAAATCCAAATGTGTGGTTTTTTTTGTTTTTTTTTTTTTCCCCCATCAGCTAAAAATCAAGATATTTTCCCTGGGAAAAAAACACCCAAACAAACAAACAAAAAAACCCCAGAAAAACACCCCAAACAAACAAACAGAAAAAAAACCAAAAAAACCCCACAAACAAACAAGCAAAAGCACAAAAAAAAAAAAAAGATATTAATTTGGTTTAGCTTTTCGTTTGTTTTCCTAAATTGCTTTCTAATTTTTATCCAGTTCAAAATCAGGCAGAATGGGTAAACAAGGAAGCAGGTGTGCTGATTCAAAAGCTCCTATTTCACCACTTTTTCCCCATCTCGGTTTGACCCTGAAAGCTTCCCTGCCCATGCTGTGCCAGAGCTACTTTAGCCCTCCAAGCCCACATGGTGGCAGGAATGCTGGGCAAGCAAGCCTGGACTTCATCCATGTTTTCTGGTACTTCCATGGGGATAATGCAGCACCTGGAGCCGCTGAGGAGCAGGGAGGAGCTACAGACAGAAGACTGGACATACTGACCCCAAATGGGTCCCTTCTGCCATCACCTGAGTGAGGACCCTCTTCTGTTCACATCTTCACATGGCTCCTGGGCCATCCATCATTTTTGTGGCCCATCCCTGGTTCTTCCTGCCCGGAGCAGTTGGTCTCCTGAAACTATACTTCCCTCTAGCCACACCCTGGCTTTTGCTAGCTCAGTTATTCAGGGTTTTTAGGGAAATATATTTCCAGAGAGACAGAATAAAGATTTCAAAAGAGTGGCTCTCACCCCCAGCTTCCATCCAAGCTTTATTCTCGATGTGATGTTCCAGAAGGCTGAGGAGAGAGAGAGAGAACCAGGAAGAAACAGGGGTATATCTAGTTTTGGGCCAAGGAAAGATATTGGCCCTGAGCCAACAGGGTCAGGTGTAGGTATGATATGGAAAAAGAGCACCGGCTACAGGGGGATTCTGAGGGGAAAAACCGTTCCTCAGAGGAACACAACAGTCTCCATGCAGGGTGCCCTGGAGCAGGATGAGCAGGATGCTCAGTCTTGTCTTCTCCTTGTCCGGGAACAGGAGCAGTGCTCCAGGTCTGCTGCAGAGCGGGAAGCCTGGTTCATGGCGTGGCCTTCTCCACCACCTGGACAGGGAAACTGCCCTTGTGTGGGAGGGCACCTCCCCTGTGGGAGGAGGTGAAATGTGCTGTTCTAAGTCAATTTTTACAGTGGAAGTACTGGTGAGGAACTTGAGAACTAAAACATGAAAGGGAACAAAGTGTGTCTGCACCAGGGAGAGGTGAAAACAGTAGCACTTTCATTATGAAAATGCTATTTCTGGAAGAAAAACAGCAGGAGTGCAATCTCCTGGAGTGCTTGGGGTCAGCATGACAGTGCTGAGAGAAGACTCCCCAGAGAAGTGATGGGCCAGAGGGGAAAAGGAGGGATTAAGAGACCCCCAGCAGCATCAGCCTGCCCATCATCACCATCATCCTGCTGTGAGCACTGCCCAGCCTCCAGGGCTGAGCCGGGCCTGGTGCCTGCTCTGCCACACCCGGGTGAGAGCATCTCCCTGCGGCAGGAGCTGCACAGGGTGCACTCAGAGCCCATGCTGGGACTCGGCAGCTCCCGGATCAGTGCTCAGGGAGCTCTTGCAATCCTGAGCAGAGCCAGTGGCTCACAGGGTGTACCTGTGTGTGCATTCATATCCCAGGCAACTGGAGGATATTGCAGCCTGTGCTTCTGCAGGTCCAGCAGATGCTGTTGAGGTCACCTCACGCCCTTGCTGCTGTGGCCTCTGCTGCCTGCAGGACCTGGAGGTACCCTGGGGTTACCCTGTGGTTCCCCACTCTGAATGAGGGTGCTGGGATGTTCCCTGGTCTCCTGGCATCCCCCTGTGCCCAGTGTGTGATACCTCCCCACTCTTGTGTTTCACCCTCTCTGTTAGAGGCACGGTCACTTTGGGATAGATACCATCCCCTCTCATGCCCAGGTCCTTGTCTGGGCCCTGCCAAGGCACACTGGCCAGGGGGTTGTGCTCCCAGCCCTGCAGAGGGGAAGGGACTGCAGGACAGGAGCAGAATGGCACTGTGTCCATGTGTGTCCTTAGGCTCTCCTTGAGGGATGAGTGACAACAGAGACAGTGTTGCAATGCCCTCAGTGTCCATGGCTGCCTGCAGAGGCTGAGGGGACAGTGGGATGGCTCCTCTCAGAGCAGGTCCTTGTCACCTGCCATACAAGCAAGTGTATGCTCCACTGTGCTGGAGCAGAGCTGCTGACCAGGCACAGAGTGGGGGATCCTGGGGATGGTGGGGAAAGGTGGGGAGCCCTCACCTCTGCCAGCCCATGGTCCTTGGGATGAACCCACAAAATGAGGCACAGTGATCTGCTGGGATCCTGGAACCAGCTGGGCCTGGGGGGCCCTGAGAGTACAGAGGGAGCACAGGGAACAGGGATTGTGGCAGTGATGCTGTGCCTGTGTCAGGGCTGGTGGGGGCAGGTGCTGCACAGGGAGCACAACCGGCTCCCAGCACTCCTGTCAAGTGAAAAGAGAAGGGCTCAGCACTGATTAATTATTTAGATTAGAGCAATCCAAACAGGATTAAAATATGGCTGGAAAATGGTGATTTGACAAGTGTATCTGGGAGCATGACAGTGCTGTCACCAAGCCCCCTGTGTCTGGCTGGCCCATGGGGGAGCTTCCTTGGGGCTGAGGAGGCAGAGGGGGGCCACAGCCCCTTCTTTTCACTGGGACCAGCAAACAGAATAGGTTTTCCTTTTTCTCTGCCTGAGCTCTGTAAGCAGCTCAGAGTGTGACCAGAAAAGCAATGGAGCTGGGAGAGGGAATCCCACCATTGCACAGCCTCAAGAGAGGGAATATTTGATGAAGCTGAGTCCTGTGAAGAGAAAGCAGAAGCTGTTACCATCACAGATACTTCAGCACAGATGCCACAGAAGAAAGAAGCCGGGCTTTGTAAAGAGCCTTTGTATTATTTCCTGCCTCTCCAGCTTCACTGAAGTGAAAATGAGGCATTTTTTTAAGAGTGAGGGGGAAAAAAAAAAAAAAAGGCAAAGCAGAGCAACTTTTTGTCTCTGCTGAAAGCTTGATGCTGTGCTTTAACTCTTCCCTGAGCTCGTCCGCCAAAGACAGGCTCCTTACAGGCTCTCCCGACTTCAGAGCAAAATGGATTTTCTTTAGCACACCCTGGTGAGTCACTTCTCTTAGCAGATATATCTGCTGGGCTGGCAGAGGGGAGCTCTGGAATCAGTACTGAGTGGCTGCAGAAGAAAGATGCCAAATGCCATCGATCATACAGTCCCTGTGGGGCCAGGGCAGTGCAGCTGGCAGTCCTTCAGTCCTACCCATGTGTACCAGGTGACCCCTTCCTCCTCTTCATTCAAGGCATTATTCTGACTCTTTCTCCAGCTCTGGCTGGGTCCAAACCCTCTGCTGTGCCAAGAGCTCAGCTCCTCTTGGCATTGAGAACTTTCTAAGTTTGAGCCAAGGCTTTTGTTCCCTTTGTAGCCATCACAAATGAATGAAGAGCTCCATTCTCTTCTTTGTTTTACTTCTTCCAGAGCAGAAGCACACTGGCTTTGTGCAGAGCAGGGAAGAGTAGGAGGAGGGAGCAACCCAGCTGTGTGACACATCATGGAGAAGGGGACATGCATCAGACTCCTGCCTCTGCTCCCAGGGAACTGCCTGAACAAAGGGCTCATGACCTGCCCTGTTACCCCTGGATAAGCTGCACCTGCACATTGACACCTGTGAAAAAATTCCCAAAATATCGCTTTTTACCTGGGTTTTCTAATAGGAACCACAAGATGGACCAGATACTGATCCTTGTTGTGATGGGTGAGAAAGACCACTGAAATCCTGCTGGCATGTTCTGGGCTGTTGGGGAAGCCTCCATATTCTGGATCCAATCTGTTCTGGCTCATCCCCTGTGGTTTTAGGTTGTGATGCTTCCCATGGCAGGAGATGGCACATTCTCCCTCCTCTTGCAGCCTTGCCTCACCAGGCTGGGATAAGGATTTTCTCCTTTACCTCTGGTTGTTGGGAGACAGCCACAGCTCTGGTATGGTGAAAAGGTGAGGCACAGCTGCCTAAAGGATTCCACTCTGGCCTACAAATAATGCAGGACACTCCAGGCCAGAACTGCTACAATTCATATGGCCATTAGATTAAAGGATGTTTGAGAAGAAAACCCTGAAGTCCCATAAACTTCATACATTTCTATTTATTGTAGAATATTCTACAGTTTCTACATATATATTTCTTCATATCTACATACATATGGTGCAAGGAGGAATGGCTTCACACTGACAGAGGAGAGATTTACTTTTGGTATTAGGAGGAAATTCTTCACTAGGAGAGTGGTTGAGCCCTAGCAGAGGTTGCCAAGAGAACCTGTGGCTGCCCCATCCCTGAAAGTGTCCAAGGCCAGGTGGGATGGGTACTGGTTACTCCAAGGGCAGGCGTCCCTGCCCATGGCAGGGGGTTGGAAGGTCCCTTCCAACCTGAACTATTCTATGATTCCATGACACCTACACATATTCTGCACTCCCTCCTGAGGTCAAGCTGGAATGTGAGAGGAGAAGAAATGTGTGGCTGGACTTGACCTCCCCATGTCAGCATTCAGAAAGCACTGAGAACAGTCTGCAGTAGTCCATAGGGTGAAAATTGCTCACAAAATAATGTTTAAACTTTCCAGACAGCAACCCCTGGCCAGAAGGCAGGAGGGCCTGTGAACCCACTGAGAAGGCTGTACTGGGTGAGTTGGCCATACCCATTTTTTCCCCTTATATTGTTACTTTCCATGCTTGTAGTTTTCAAAAGGATCCCTGGAAACCTCCAAAGCCAGGTCAGATGGGCTCTGAGTAACCTGGCCTAGCTGCAGACATCCTTGCTCATTTCAAGGGGGTGGTCCAAATGGCCTTTAAAGGTCCCTTCCAACCCAAAGTGTTTTATGATTTGACAAAGAGATCTTCAAATAAGCCAGGGTGTGGAGCTCCTATTCCAGACACATCTGAATCTTAGGCAGTTCTCTGTGAATCTTCTAAATAATAAAGATAATAGTGAATTAAACTGTCCCAAAGGCATCTGGCAGAATGCTGATAGGGGAACTGTTCTCCTTTCTTGCTTGTCAGTGACAGAGGTGGACTGAAATTAACTGTTTTCAACAATCTTCCAGGCTGGGAGAGGGGACAAGGTCAGTGGGACATTTGGAAGCTCAAAGGGAGGTGGTTCCTCCGTCCCCTCAGTGCTTTTCCGTGGAGCAGAGCTCCTACTGACCACTCAGACCAACATGCACCATGGAGGAATGGATGTGACTCTGTAAGTGATACTGCAGGAGTCATTCAGTAGTGACCTCTGCTTCCAGTTTTTGCCCATCTCTCTATCTCCAAGTCTCTAGCTGGAGTAGGACTGGAATTTATTGAAAACTGCCTTGGTTTCAGCCAGGACTCTCCTATTGTTCAGCACCACTGCAGGTCATTGCCAGAGTGGAACAAAAAAACTCCCTTGGGCTCCTGAGAAGAAGGAAGTGGGCTCCAGTAAAAAAAAACGTGTGAGAGAGGAAGTCTTCGGCCCTTGCGCATTGTCTCAGGGTCCGTGGTGAGCATTTTGGCACATGAATCTCTCTTTTTTTTACACTTTTTCTTTGTTAATATTGTTGCTGTTACTGTTTGTTTTCTTATGTCATTGCTGTTTCCAGTAAGATGTTCTTATCTCAAACGGAGATCTTTGTCTTTTGTGCCTCCAATTTTCATTTCCATTCCCCTGCAGAGGGAAGGGGGAGCGAAAATGGGGGGGGCAGTGACCGAGCAGCACATGGTTTGGAGTGTTTCAGTGGGAGCACTGAATTGGAGAATACCGACCCTAAACCACAACAGCCTCGTTTGGTGCCTAGTGTGGGACAGCGACGGCTTGAGATAACAACAGATCTACCAGAATGAGTCAGAAACAAATTTGATCTAAGCATTTGTTGTATTAGGCACAGAGCAACTGGCCACTACATCGCTTGGTCTGTTCATGTGGGTGTGGTACCTCACCCTGTCTATATTTTCATATATACTCTTATCACGGGTTGGCACAGTTTTGTTTTTAGTTATAGAGAAATATGGAATGTGTTTCCCTGCCAGGACCTCCGAGTTGCTTTCGGGGGGGAGGACAGGGACCTATTAGAAAGCTAGCCAAGATACTGGCAGCTAATTTAACCAATGAAGATGCCAATGCGACTTTGGAAAGGACATTTAAAACTCCCATCTCCAGCAGATCGCTCTCTTTCTGTTGAAACGGCCATGAGGTAATATCGTGGGCAGCAGGGGGGCCTGGGTCAGGCCCTGCTGCCATCTGGCTGGGCCTCCGGGAGCTGCTGCCCTCATGGAGAGCAGGGAGAGCCTGGGTCGGGCCCTGCTGCTCTCTGGGTGGCTGTGCCGGGCCTGGCCAGGCCTCTGGGAGCTGCTGCCCACATAGGGAGCAGGAAGAGCCTGGGTCAGGCCCTGCTGCTCTCTGGGTGGCTGTGCCGGGCCTGGCCAGGCCTCTGGGAGCTGCTGCCCACAGGGAGAGCAGGAAGAGCCTGGGTCAGGCCCTGCTGCTCTCTGGGTGGCTGGATCGGGCCTGGCCAGGCCTCTGGGAGCTGCTGCCCGCATAGGGAGCAGGGAGAGCCTGGGTCAGGCCCTGCTGCTCTCTGGGTGGCTGGATCGGGCCTGGCCAGGCCTCTGGGAGCTGCTGCCCACAGGGAGAGCAGAAGAGCCTGGGTCAGGCCCTGCTGCTCTCTGGGTGGCTGTGCCAGGCCTGGCCAGGCCTCTGGGAGCTGCTGCCCACAGGGAGAGCAGGGAGAGCCTGGGTCAGGCCCTGCTGCTCTCTGGGTGGCTGGATCAGGCCTGGCCAGGCCCCCAGGAGCTGCTGCCCACATAGGGAGCAGGAAGAGCCTGGGTCAGGCCCTGCTGCTCTCTGGGTGGCTGGATCAGGCCTGGCCAGGCCTCTGGGAGCTGCTGCCCGCATAGGGAGCAGGGAGAGCCTGGGTCAGGCCCTGCTGCTCTCTGGGTGGCTGTGCCGGGCCTGGCCAGGCCTCTGGGAGCTGCTGCCCACAGGGAGAGCAGGAAGAGCCTGGGTCAAGCCCTGCTGCTCTCTGGGTGGCTGGATCGGGCCTGGCCAGGCCTCTGGGAGCTGCTGCCCGCATAGGGAGCAGGGAGAGCCTGGGTCAGGCCCTGCTGCTCTCTGGGTGGCTGGATCAGGCCTGGCCAGGCCTCCGGGAGCTGCTGCCCGCATGGGAGCAGCCTGGGTTGGGCCTCTTTCTCCCAGATGCCAGCAGGAGAGAGGGGAGAGCAGCTCAGCAATGTCACGTGCTTACAGCTTTGTGGCAGCACCAAGCCAGGCCGCCCTGGGTGAGACCGAAGGGTGGAAGAGAGCACCTCCACCAGCTTCCCCTATTGGCACAGCTTTGCATCTCTACAGCCTTGCAGCCCCGGGCAGAGAGCACAGGGCCACTGCAGGCCTGGGCGGATTTAACTCTTTCTTAGCAACATGGAGCTTCTAAAGCACAACCCTTCCTTGAGAGAGAGAAGAAAGAAAACAGAGGGTACGTAGAACAGACACCGTATGAAGTCAGTGGATTAGAAGTGAAAGAACTGATAATATTGGAATAGGCTTGAAGAAGTGGACATTTTTAACTGGACTTCTCTAGGGTAAAGTATGGAGAAATGGACTGTTCTTTGTAGCATCTTGGTCTTGGGGAGAATGCTAATTCTAATCAAAATTGAGGACTGATGTGATTGAGATTTAATTGAGAACTTTGAAGCCTCCTCTCTTGCGTTAAGAGGTCTCAGCTTTTGAGACAAAGATGATTTTAGACTAGAAGAAGTATTTGTAAACAGTACTCCAAATCCATTGAGAGGGTTATAGATGGTCAAAGAAAAAGGCTGCTGATAGAACACCACAGTCTGCAAAAAATTCCGGGTCGTTGCAGATGTGTGTGCAGAATGTGTGACATTGGGAGCCACTGGACTATTTTGTCTTGTGGCAAACATCTCCATAAAACCCTAGAGAGACTCTTCTCCTAAAGTAATGAATGATTATGTTTAAATAGTGAAATTGACTGAAAATCACAAGTTGTGTCTATGTTGTTTTATAAGAAAGCTAATAGTTTGTAGGGGGAGAGAAGAGTGTTTTAAAGTTTCATTCTGTTTTAGTTTGGGTTTTCTTTTTCACAACTTTTTTTTTTTTTTTTTTTTTAGTGTGTGTTAATAAAACTATTTTGTTAATTTTTAAGCTTGAGCCTGCTTTGCTTTTCTCCTAATCTCTCTCTCACAGAAAAAGAATAAACACTAAAACCACTATATTAATTGGTGTTTCTGCCCAGTTTCATTAAATTGAAACCATTACAACTCTCTGTGCCCGTCATAGTGCTCCTTTTGAGAGCAGGGAAAAGGGTCGGGATCGCTCTGTTGGTGCACTGTGGGATATTGGTTTATGACATGATAACACTGAGGACACTCAGAAGTTATTAGCACTGAAGCACAGCCCCTCCTGTCAACCCAACTATCGGTGCTGGGCTGGGTGTTCAAAGAGAAAGTCTCTGTCATACTTCATGCCACTGGTATTACCTGGAGTAAGTGGATTGGTCTGATCGTACAGTGAGCTCAGATAGGAAACCCCAATCACCCTGGGATCTTGGGAATCATCACAAACTGGCCCTAAGGTGAAAATTTCCAACTGTCCTGAGAAGAGGAGGAGTAGGAGAAGGTGACATGCTGAGGAGGTCCCAACCATGTAATGTCCTACCTGAAAATGAAAAGCAATCTGCTCTCTTCGCTGACAGTTTCTGCCTTACTGCAGGGATTCATTGAACATGGAAAGTTGCCGTATGGTGCTCTACTCAGTGAGTGGCAGCAGGTATTGAGGGACAAGGTCAATTAAAGCAGATTACAGAGGTGAAGAGTCTAGAGCAGCCACCCCAGAGCATCCCCTACTCAGCTCTGTGTGGGTGAGAGAGGGGTTTTAGCAGAGTAATCACAGGATTACAGAATCTCCTGAGCTGGAAGGGACGCACAAAGATCATCCAGCCCAGCCCCTGTCCCTGCCCAGACCCCCCAACAATCCCACCCTGGGCATCCCTGGCAGCGCTGTCCAAAGGCTCCTGGAGCTTTGGCAGCCTTGGGGCCGTGCCCATTCCCTGGGGAGCCTGGGCAGTGCCAGCCCCCTCTGGGGAAGAACCTTTCCTGATCTCCACCCTGAGCCTGCCCTGGCCCAGCTCCAGCCGTTCCCTGGCTCCTGTCCCTGTCCCAAGGAGCAGAGATCAGAGCTGCCCTCAGGAGAAGCCTGTGAGGTCTGAGCTCAATCCCCTCTCCTCCAGCTGGACAAACCAAGCGCTATTCAGCTTCTCCTCCCATGGCTTCACTGCAAGATCCTTCGTCAAAGAATAACCTGAGCTGGAAGGGACAGGGTTCTTATAGTCCAAGTCCACTCCAGTAGAGCTGGGTGAAGACTTGTCTCCTAGGCTCCTCTGTATAACATGATCTGCACTCATCCCTGCCCCGTGGAGCTGATATTACTTCTACAGACTTTGCTTTTTGTCACTTGGATCCCACCGTCATTTATTTGACTGCAATTTCACAGTATATAGGCAAACTCAGCTGAAGAATTAACATCTCTAGCACCAAGCTGCTGCCTGTGTGGAGGCAGACAACTACATTTATATGGAAGCTGACCCTGAGTGATGAACTGTGGGATGAAAATTGAATTAGAAAAAAAAAAAAAAAAAAAATCAGCTTTCACTGGTTTTGTGCAAAGACCAGAGGAGCAGCAGCAATCACGGGCAGCCACATCAACCCTTCCACGAGCATCCTAAGGTAAAATTCCATTGCTAGAGCTCACTGTCAGCCCTGGTGTTTTGTGTCAATGAGACCTGAGCACTTCACTGGGGTTAAGCACAGGCTGAAGAGCCGTGTGGAGTGGCACAGGCAGCAGGAGAGCTCAGATCCTGCCACCTCATGTCACAGACCCTGTTGTGTGTTTTATGGACATGGACAGGCTCATGTTTCCTGTGCCTCTGCTTCATGCCAGGGATGATAAAACTGCTCTCGTGGCAAGGATGCTCTTGGCCAGCCTTCAGAGACACCAAGGCAGCATGGAAGGCTTATCTGCAGAGACAGATGAGGGTCTAAAATTGAACTGCAACATAAAATTCTGCTGTGAGCTGTTATATCCATGGTGCTTTATCATGACATCTCTCTGTCAAATGCATTGCTATTGTTTAATATCAATCACATCAATGAATACAAGTTTTATATACATTTATGCAAAATTTCAATTTCTGCTTACATTGTCTGGATGTTAGAAATCACATTACTTACATTTTTCAATAGCAACCTTTTTTTTTTCCTGTGGGGGAACTATCAATAGTTTGATGTATTTTTATGTGGATCACTTTCTCACTGAAAACATTAATAAAATTTTATTCCTGTAGTCTATCCACTTTAGTGTGGTCCAGTCATAAACTACTGTGGGGAGGATGAACTTGGCATGATCCTGCAGGGCCAAGCACGTAGCCATAATCAACTACCACACTGCAAACCTCCTTAGGTCAGGAAGGGAGAGCAACAATGAGGTGGAGAAAGGGTGAAAAAGTGGGAAGTGAGGGGCTGCTTCTGTTGAAGATCTAGTTCTTGTTCTTGTTCTTGTTCTTGTTCTTGTTCTTGTGCTTGTGCTTGTGCTTGTTCTTCTTCTTGTTGTTCTTGTTCTTCTTCTTGACCATTGTTACTATTTTCAGTATTGGCTGTTTGCATTTTATGTGCCCTGGAATTGTCCTGGGTGCTTGTTCTGTGGACTTGATACAAGACAGACATCCAGACCCTCTGTGTCTGCCTGTGGTCCTCCTCCAAGGATAGCCCAGGTTTCCCTGTGCATGGATGGTCTGTCAAGAGTGCCCCAGAGACTGCTCTATGTCAAATACGCCTTGTTCTCCTCCTGAAACTGCCTAGCTATGCCCAGAGCTCCGGGAGGGATAGGGAAAAACACTTGGGATACCCAGGAGTTCACGCCTATTCATCAGTAAGGTTCTTACCAGAATGGTGATCCTGGGTTTAGTCTCATTAGTGAGACATGCAGAGCCATTTGTTATCTGCTCCTCCAGCGATGCGGGCAGAGCACAGGCCGGGCAAAATGTGCCAGGGCTGTGTAATGAGAGGATAATTAAGCAATAATATGCAACCAGGGCTGTCAATGGGTGAGACAAGAGCAACACAAGGCAGCTGCTGCCAGGAGGTGAGTCTGGGCAAGGGAGAAGGATTTTCTCTCAGCAGCTTTTATTCCATGGATTTCAGCAGGATGGTTAACAAAGAGCAAAGCCAGGCCATGTGTTCACACAATCAACAGCTCCACCTCACCTGCTGATCCCTGAAAGAGAAACATGAAGACCATCAGCACCAAACTATGGAGAAACCCAGGTAGACTTGGAGAAGGCAAACCTCCTGTCTGTCCAGGATTTTCGGCAGGCTGAGAGGCAGAGGAGGGACTGCTGTACCTGGGCTGGGAGGCTGCAGCACAGGGAATTTGCTGGAACTGCTGTTCCTTGTCTTCGTGCTGGATTTTATGACCTGGCTACATCAAAGTGTGGGTTGTTCGCACAGACCCACCTGGCTTAGAGTTGTACCTCTTCCCTTACTGCTTCATGCTTGGCATTACTTGGCACCTTGCAAATTTTGTCTAACAGGAAAACTTCTCTCCTCTGACCAACCTCCATTTCCATCACCTCCATCATCTCCATCTCCATCTTATTTCCACATCCACATCCACGTCCACATCCACGTCCACATCCATGTCCATGTCCATGTTCATGTCCATGTCCATGTTCGTGTCCATCTTCATCCTTCTCTCATCATCTTCCTTCCTGACGTTTCCAGTGTTTAGAACTGCCCTTCACAATATTCCCACCATCAGACTCTTATTTGATGAGAATTCCCTGCCTGTTTGGAGATCTGCTATTTCTGTCCAGCACTCGGCATCTTTACAAATGGGCTTTACCAGCATTGGCTGGACCTGGTTTTAATCCAAATCTGCAAAGACTGATTGTGCCTGGGCTCTCTATCCTATCGCCCACATCGGTGCTCTCCCCTGCAAATGAGAGCAGATTTGCTGGGCAGGGGCTCTGTTCCATAACATTGTTCTGACTGGCCTTGATAATGTTCCTAGCCTTTAATTCTTTATTAATTCAATTCTGTATCAGCTTTACTGCTTCTCTGCCAAGGACTGATATCACTAGAGAATGTTACCCTGCAAATTCAGCCTTGACACATTAATTTACACTAAGAAACCCATGTTTTTCTTCAGTTACCCAGTGACATATTGAATGTGACCCCCTTTTCTCCTTTTTGTCAGCATCCAAGGGTGTAACTGCTCTTATGTTCTTGCTGGGTTGTTAACCAATTGTCTTGGTTTGGAAAAGGCAGGTGTCTGCTAGGGAGCACAGGGCCTCCCTTGGAATGGAGAATTCAAACCCCCCCCCCTCCCCCCCCCCAAAAAATTTAATTTTGAAAATTAAGGGCGCTCTCAGGCAAAGATGTGGGGATAGGAATAACAGTTCTTTACTAGTATGTATAACAAGGCAAAACAAACAACTACTACAGCATTAACAACAAAATGGACCCAGGAACCTCGAGGGGCTTTGCTTCACAAAGCCCTTGGCAGTCTGACCTCGGTGCCACTGCAGGACCCTGAGAGCACCAAGCCAGGATGGCAGGAATGAACAGGAATCCCAGGCTGGTGGATGAGATCTATCAGAAGCTCCGCAGTGGTAGCTGGAATGGTGGAATGTCCCGGCAGGGAAGGGGTGTGTGGGACAACAGCATAGCAGCTGAAGAAGCGGTGATGGCAGGACAGGGCAGGCCTAGCTCCAGCAGGGCACAGGAGGAGGCGAGCTTGGAATTCCTGGGCACACGAGCAGATGGTGGTAGATTTCCCAGGTCAGGACTTGGTGGTGACAGTGAACTCCTCCCGCAGCAAGCAACAACCTGGCTGTCCTCTCTCCAATGCCAAGAGAAAGAGACAGCATAGCTGCCCCCAGCCCCATCCTTTTCCTGCCCCCAAAACTCATGTTATCTTCCCCCTCCAGGGAAACTCCCTGACACAAAAGAAGTGTAGCCCAATGCTACACTACCCTCCCAACTTTCTGCCACCTCTTTGTTTTGGTCAAGCACCCACAAGTACCCAGCAGTCTCCTAGCAACTTATGGGAAAATTCTATAAGTAAAAAAGAAACAAATCTAACCCTCAACACCAATGTTCCTGGGAATCTATCTCCCTGGACGATGGTCAATGCTTTCTCTTGGTGCATGGACTGTGGATATGAGCTTTCCTTGAGGAATGTTAGAGACAATTAATAACAGACTGTGTGTGTATTACATTAGGGGTCATTGGCTGGGGACAGAAATGACATGAATTCAGTGATTATCTTCAACAAACAGCACTGAGTTTATTATGGCCACCTCTTTTATAGAGGGTTTGAATTTCCCAGGTTTAGATAGCCGATTGGTTGGGATCTCTTTCCACCCAGATCTCTGACCAGTGATGTTTCTGCATCTAGGCTTGATCAGTGTTGGCTGAGGCCTCTAAGTTCAAATCTATCGTATCATTGTTCACCCAGGCACTTGTTCTACTTCTTTTCTAGAATGAACCAGGTTAGCTGAATTGGGTTTGTGTTGTGGCCAGATTTATCTAGTCCAGCTACAGACCGGCTGTACAGTGATGTGTGTGTGTTTGTGTTCAATTGTGGATGGTATTTCAAGCTGTAAGAAGCTGCTTCTCTCCTCATCTTGCTCTCAAGGTAGGAGTGTGCTCAGGGGAAGGGGGACTGTGGCATTGTCTGTCCTTTTCTGGGTCCAGCACCTTCCCCACTGCCCTGCCTGCATTCCACACCCCCCCCGCCCCAACTGCTGCCCTTGAGAAATGGTACATGTCTTCTTTCCAGATTCCCCATCTTCCTATCACCATGGATTTTGTTATATTAATGCAACAGGGAATTTTTTCTTCCATTTTAATCTTCCTGGACATTTGTGTTGTCCCTGCAGCCTCTCTCCATATTACAACGTTCGTGCCCTTCGTTTCTTTTTCTGCTTTGGCACTTGTCCTTGCAGGTGCTTAGGAAGTCCAGGTAAGACTGGGGGCCACCCAGGCTCTCCTGCTGGCAGTGCTGATCCCAGTGGTGAGCCGGGCTTAGCCATTGGAGCTGATCCTCCTGGCACTGTAATTACATTGTGAAGACACTTGAAAGTCTCTGTTGTTAAATATTTAATGCTGTAAGAGGAATAAAACCCTGAATGTGAATTTTCTGATGAATGTCTTGCTCTTGTCTGTGGATGTGCTGAGAGCCTCCCCTCTCCTTCCAGACACAGTGACCATGAATATTCATCCCATTCCCTCCGTGACTTGCCTCCTTTGTTAGGCTGACAGGAGCTACATGCTGGGAGCTCAGATAAGTAGGGAGACCATGGAGCATTTAGCCGGACAGGGGATGTGCTGAGAATGACTGTCACAGGCAGATGATGTGACAGTAATCGAGACCCCCTGTTTCAGGGGTGTCAGTGTGTGCCTGCCAGGGACACACCAGAGCCAATTGTTCCCCTGGAGGAGGAGATGGGCTGTGCAGGGGCAGCTTGGGATTAGTGGGTGCAGGGGGATCCGTGCTCAGCCCATGCTGAAGATAATGATCATTTACAGTGGCTGCTCAGTCCTAGGGCAGCATCACCTCCACCTGCTGTGGCATTGCAGGTCCTTTGGACTCTGCAGTGAGGGGAGAGGGGCAAGAACAGGCAGGGCTGAGCAACCCCCTTCTGTCTCTTCTGGTGAGTTTCTTGGCAAAGAAATCAGTGACCTTGCTTAATGGCAGCTCCAAAGACTGTGAAATTGGTTTGCGCCAAATGGAAACAGAACCCTTGGCTATGTTTGCACAAGGAGTGGAACCTGGGGTTGGTGTGGAAAAACACTGTCTCAGGTGCTGCTGCTCAGGTGATTCAATGGCCAGGGAAATGCCAAAGCTTTATGAATTTTATTTATAACCCTGATTTTTGTCCTCTCTGGCATTATTTCTCCTTCATCGAGGGGACCACCTACAGGATGTTTTTTCTGTGAAAGGAAATGAGGAAGAACTTTGCAGCCTGGCAGTGAATGACACTGTGCTTAGCCACTGTGGGCACTGGGTAGTTCCCACATCGGACTCTGGAGAGTGGGCTCCCCCTGCTCAACAAAGAAAGGAGAAATGAAGATGAGTCTCCTGGATCGTCCTCAAACAAACTGACAAGCGCTCACACTTGCACCATGTCCCTGTCGCCACCATGGAGAGGGGTCATTTCCAGCTGTGAAAATTAGGAGCGATGTCCCTCTTTAAAAGAGCCATTGCTGTGTTGCCACTTATCCCTTGAGAGGCCAGCGGGACTAATTTCCTCTGCTTCCTCTATGATCAGTGGAGACAATGAGAAGAATTTTTGAAATTACAAATTTTGTTCACAGTAGGAATTCCCTGATTCTCTGATTGCAAGATAAAAAGTCACCCAAAAACTTTCAGAAACCACTCAATTCATGATTTTCTTGAGTTCTCTCATTGCAGTGACAGCATTTCAAGAAAACTGTAGGTTTCCTTTTTTTTTTTTTTTTTTTTTTTTTTTTTTTTTTTTTTCCCCCAAAAAAATCTAAGTTTGTTTCATTGAGAAAAAGTTTTGATAGCACAACCTGAATCACCTTTAATTTATCACAGACACCAGCTTGTCAGGCTGGGATGGCAGCTTTGACAGCCAGCCCTTACTGACACAGTCAGCACTGCTTTACACGTATGTGTCTGGGTGAGTGCAGATTTCGGATGAGAACCACACTGTGCTGTCCAGCACAGCTGCACTGATCTTTAGGCAAGTTTGCTCTTTTATGCTCTTGATCACTGTGTTAAATCCTCCAGCACTGACATCCAGACACAGGTATCTGGGGGCTAAAGGGTTGCTGGTTGGTCCTTTGGGTCAGCACTCTCACAGATAAAGAAACAGAAAAGGAAATAAAGGGATTTATCTTCCTGCTGGCCCAGCAGGAATGTGGAAAACCTGTTGTCACCCCATCTGTCATCTCCTTGGGAGGCGACTGTGCCTGCTGGGGTGTGCTTTGCTCTGGATCAGCTGGAGGAAGTGCTGGGTCTTGGGGCTCCCCCTCCTCCCTTCCACCATCCTTTGGCACTAGGAACACTCCTGGTGTGGCTGTGTGGCCTCCTGTACCCTGTGGCCACCAGGTGCTGTGACACCCCTCCTGCAGCCTTTGCAGGGAGGGGCCCAGGACCACCACAGGGTAGCAGTGTCTTGCTCCAGCTGGACCCAGTGAGGAGGCACCTTCCTGCAGGGTCTTTTTGCACCAGTGGTCCAGAGTGGGGCATCCCCTGGCTCAGCTTACACCCAGGAAACCCATTTACACCCAGCTGCATTGGAAATGGACTGGGATGTGTCCCTTCCCTTTGACCAGAGCCCTGCTTGGGGCTCCTCACATCAGCACACACCCTTCAAGTGAAGAGAACAGCTCCCTTCTGCACTGACAGACTGCCAGAGCTGATGGATGCATGGATATAAAGAGCTTCACAGACCTGGAAAAGACAGAGAAAATAAGGTTTCTCAGCATGGAGGACCTCAGAGCCAGTAAGCAAAGGTCTGGTGACCTTATAGGATGCAGTGTGGCAGTGACAGGCAGTCGGGGTTGTGTCTTCAGGAATTGCATTTGTTTTCTGTTTCTCAGCAGTCACAGCATGGCCCTGGCTGGAGAATGAGTGTGAGTGGAGCTGTCTGCCCACACTCCAAACCAGCTTGTGGAGCCACCCAGGGAGCAGACAGCCTCAGGAGCACGCTGTGGGCGCTGGAGGGGCTGCTTCCCGGGCAGCAGCTCCAGCTATGAGCAGGACAGGATTTCACCTGAGGGTGCACAGCTATTCTAGCAGCCTGTGGTTCCCAGGGTCTGGGTGATAAGTGTGCCACAAGGACATGTCTGTCAGAGCTGGCAGGACCTGTTCACATGGGGTAAAGATGGAGAGGGGAGGTTCTGAGGCCACTTGCCAGGAGTCCAGCCATGTCCTTCTTTCATAGAATCACAGGATCACAGAATATCTTGAGTTGGAAGGGACCCACAGGATTATCCTGTCCAGCTCCTGTCCCTGCACAGACCCCCCAACAATCCCATCCTGGGCATCCCTGGCAGCGCTGTCCAAAGGCTCCTGGAGCTCTGGCAGCCTCAGGGCTGTGCCCATTCCCTGGGGAGCCTCTGGATTTACTGGTGATGAATGGCACACATAGAGAGGGGAATCTCCCTGCACCAGCTTTGGGCAGACAGAACTGTCTGTGGATGGTGTGGCTCTGGATGTGGTGCTGTGTGACTCCATCTGAGGGTGAATGCAGCAGGGATGACACTCTGACTCAAGGTTAGATCTGATTTATTACTCCCAGGACCCTTTAGCACAGCAAAGCTTTTTGAGTTCACTGCAACAAGTGCTCTTTGTTTTACTTTATACCTTTATAAATCACCTGAGTGTGCAAAGATATAGGAACAGAAAATGTTAGTGTGGAATAAACAATTGCTAACAAGTGAGGCAAAAGAATCGATATTCATAAGATAAAGCACCAGTGCAAAGTGAACAATGATAATAACGAGGAAATGAAACAAACCAAGGGATGAGATTCCCAAAATCTTACTGCCTAAATGAACTGTGCCTGAAGAGTTGCTGTGGACTGTGGATCTTACTGAAGGGCAATGGCCAATGCCTCTGGACACAGCTGGGGCTCAGGGTGGCTCCTTGGCTCAATTTAATCCCTCTTAAATGTGCAGAAGTGTGAACCTCAACTGCATTTAACTGGCAGGGCTGGGATCACGCAGGACAGATCAAGGACATACAGTGGGAATGGGGTGGGGAATGAGGGGGATTCAGCTTCGGAAGACATTCCTGGTGATGCAATGCAGAATGAGCCTGATGGTGACAGCAGTGTCATCTGAGGGGGAGACAGCAAGGGAAAGGATCTGGAGAGTTTTTCAGCAGCATGAGCAACTCCCATAACAGGTGGGAAGAGGGCAGAGACATTGCTGGTACCTCTCTGCCACTGGCATTCAGAGGGATTGCCTGGCCATCTTGGAACCTGTTTCTGGAACCCACCTGCAGCTGAGCCCCCTTCCTGCACCTTCTCCAGAGCCTGGCGTTGGTGTTGGGCACTGGTCCTGGGCACCACAGGGCAGTAAGACACTGGGCTTTTGAGAAGGGACCAAGCAAGGAGAAGTTCTCTGTGCACAAGGACTGTCTGGGAAACCGTGGCTGCCAGCTAATGAGTTGGCTGGGAATCAGGCTTGGATAAATTTGGGCAGCATCATGCAAAGACTAGGATGCTGAGAGCTGGGTATGTGTGCCTGAAGCCAGCAGGTGCAGACTGACTGAAGTCATCCAGGGCCACCAGCCTCTGGGGTGGGAACATCTCCAAGCAGGACCAGGCCCCTCACTTGTGGCTGTTTCCTTCCAAGTGTAAAGTGTGAGACAGCAAGAGAAAGCTGTTGCTGAAGGAGCATCAAGTTTCATGGAAAGGCATCTCACAGGTCCCTCTGTGACGCCTGGTTTTTGGGACTACATTGGCTGGAAACCCCTGATGAGATCTGAGAACCTCCTGCTGCCCATGGGGCCTCAGGGTCAGGTCCATCTCACCCAAGATTACACACACAGCAGTGACTTTGCTGTCACCTCAGGCCCTGCAGGGAGGGCAGCAGCTACAGAGGGGAAGGAATCTCACCCTTTGGCAGTACCTCAGATGGGTCGAACCCCAAAGCAGCCTCTGTTGCACCCCACACCTGTCCCACCCTGCCCTCCCCACCACCCCCTGTGCTCGCAGTGCCCAGCCCCACACAGGGTTTGTGCAGCCTCAGGCACAGCTCAGAGCTTGCCTGTGACACTGGGGACAGGCCTGCACTGCCATGGGGCAGCTCTGGTACGCGTGGGTGTCCCTGTGCCCTGGCAGAGGGGCAGGGAGAGAAGCAGTGACCTGGCGTCAGGGGCTGGGGGCGGCCAGAAGAGGTGACCTGTCAAGGGAGCCACACAGAGAGCTGAGAAGGACAGTGGCCAAGAGAAATGGGCAGAGGTGCTGAAGAGAGCAGCTGATCTGCACAAATGAACAGATAACTGACAAAGCATGTGCCAGATAAATCACTAGAAACCTCCTACCTGGCACACATGTAGATCTCTACAAACAACCTAACCCAGAAAACTCTTTTGAGGAAAAGCTCAAAAACTTTTATCATTGTTGCCATGGTGATGCAATTAGGTATAAGTGTGGCAGACTATTTTTTATCATCAGCCTTTGTAATAAACAAATAACCTGCAGTATACCCCCAAAAATGGATAGAGCTGGGCTCAGGCCATCTAATCATCAGACCCAGAGGCTGCAACTAATAAATCAAAGAAACAGAAAGATTGTAAATTCCACCAGAGGTTACTTGGTTAAACTAAGTGCAGGTGTGAGAGACAGTTGGAGCTGGTAGGGAGTGAATTAACGCCAGCTCTGGTCACCGTCAGTGCTCAGGCTCTGCTTTATGGTGACAGGCAGCTCATCTCCCAGAGCCTTCCAGGAAATACAGCCAGCATACTAGGCATGGGATGGCAGCCTCAGGGAGCTGTTCCCCTGGGAAACGGGGCTTCTCTGCCCTGGGTGACATCAGCCAAGGCTCTGACTCCAGCAGAAACATGAGCAGCCCCTGTCCTGCCAGAGGCTACAATCACTGCACTGATGAAGTTTGCTACTGCCCACACGTGGGTGGAACAAACTTAACCTCTTGTGTGTGTGCTGGCCCCGTGGTCCTTGTGCATCTCTGTGATCCCAGGCAATTAGAAAATTCCTGGATTTTGCAAGCCATGAGCCCAAACCAGCAATTGCTCATGCAAAAAAGCTGCATATCTGCTAAAGAAGCCTCTCGCTTATGTTTCTGCTCCATACTGGATTAAAAGTAAAGGGATGAGCACAGAGCTTACAACTCACTCCCCGTGAGGTTGGTACTTGGTGTCCGTGGATCCACTGTGGGGTTTACTGTGCTGGTTCCCTGTCAGGAGGTGATGGCTGTCACAGCTGGTGAACCAGATCCTCAGGAGAAAGGTGCCAAGACAAGACAACAGGAGTGTGGTGAGGAGAAATCTGGTTTCTCCGCTCCATCCCAGGCTGTGGATGTTACATGTGCCTAGCACATGTGTGTACTGAAGGGATGGTGCCTTTTGTGAGAAATGACGCTCACTTTTTAAAACTTCAAAAGTTTATTAAACCTTAAAAAAACACAACAAAAAACTGAATAAGGAGAAAGAGCAGTGCCAGGAGCATAAGACTAAACTGCCATGCGCTCATGGACAAAAGGTGTTACGGAAAAAAAAAAAGGGCCAGGAGACTTGCTCCTTTTTATGCCTTTATTATCAAGCTTGACTCTGGGGGAGCTTGCTTGCTCCCTTGGCAATGCGGAGGAGGAGGTACACACAGCTTCGCTTCACAGCAAAGCTGTGGACTCCCACACCCCTCGAGGGCTTTTTTCCCCTTGCTGGGGAGTCCTCTTCGCTTCGTCGATCATGGGTCATCCAGCGATGGGGGACTCCTTCTCAGGTCATGGCTACTAAATAAAGCTGCTTCGGCGGACCCCCGTACCTCTTGCACTAGTCTAAAGTGCGACTTCAGTCCTGGATTCTGCTTTGGTTCCCTGCTTTTCAGAGTCTCTTGTTCTTGAGTAGTTCCCAGAATTCCAGTGTTCTTTTTATTTGCATATTCAGATGCTATCCAACGAATGGGAGCAGAGATACAGGTAACAAAGTGAATTCTTAATTAACAAACAAGTAAATAAGATGATTAATCAATATTAAAACAGGAATAAGGCAAATTCTTTAAACAGAACTAGCATTAACAATCTTAATGGAATTACTTAACAATTAAGTAACTAAAACATAGATCATCTGAATAGAACTCATTTATAACAAAAGGGATGCTCTGCTTTTTATATCCTTGGCCTCTCCCAAAGTCTTGTCAGTCAACTCCTTCTCTGCCATCCATTGGTGGAGATCACTGTCTTACAACTTGATTGGAAGTCAGGTGTTGCCATTCCTCCTTGTAACGAGCCTTCCTTCCCCCAAATGCCCTCAACCAGTGACAACAATACAAGGGGAAGGGGAAGAGGACTATGGGGAGAACATGAAAAAATAACATAACTATATATCTATAAAACTTCTCTTAAGATGCACATAATATTAATCTCTTAATTGTGAGAGCGAACTGTCGCATTACCCATCTATAAGACCTTACTTGTGTTTGGGGCCAGGGGTGAAGCAGCCCTGGGCTGCTTAGTGCTCTCAAGATGAGAGCAGACACAGAGCATATCCCAGAAAGAAAACAAAGCCCTGGCAAACCTGGCAATCCAGCAGTTGTGGGAGCACTGCCTCCAGGGAGTGCTTGTGCCATGTGAGTCTCTGGATTTGTCTTGGAGACATGGTTCCTATGGCCTCCATTTCTCAGATGTGCCAATGTTCCAGTGCAGCAACTGGACTGACAAGGAAACAGAGCTGGCAGCTCACAGACAAAAGGGATGTTGAGCTCTGAGTCACCTTTACCCCAAGTGTAGCCATCTCCTGCGGCTCCTCAGCCTCTGACTTCTGGCATGGATATAATAAAAAATACCCAGCAAAATTTATCTGTGGGCATGACACACTTCCTAGCCCAAATCCTGTGAGTTCCATCTACTCTTCCAGCATAGCCTGTCCTCTGCAGTGCGAGGTCTGATCCCACATGTCACCGGTGTCACACAGGTGGTGGCTGTGCAGAACAGGCTTACACTGAATTTCCAACACAAAGCACCTACTGTGACCCATGTTCTTCTTTAATTCTAAACTCCCTCGGCTTTTAGCAACTCCAGAGCTGTGGTGCTTCCATCCTGCCAAAGCATCCCATCAGCTCAGGTTTATCCAGGGGAAATTAAGCCTCTCAGCCTAATTAGTGGCTGTGAATGCAACTGCTGCGCCTGACTCTGTCTGGGGACGGTGCAGTGGGTGATGCTCTGAAAGCCTCCAAATCTCTCTCACCCTGGTGCTCCCAGCACAATGCTCTGCTTCAAAGCCAAACTGCATCCTTGCTTCCTGTGGGTGTCATTCTACCACAGCCTGACATTTAATCTTGTCAGACAACTTCTGCTCCTTCACTGACACTCATGGTCTGTGCAGTTCCTTCAGCTCTGTCCTGCATCTTTGGAGAAGAGGGAAACCTGGTGTGGCATATTCTTCTGAGTGTGAAGCACAGCCCCCTTCTACACACCCCACGTCTCCTGCTCAGTCACCTCACCAGGAGTTCCTGTCCCTGCTCTCCCTGGGCTGGAACAGCCTGACATGGCTTTTGTGAAGGTTTGGCTGCTAATGAACAAGTGTCAGCATCTCCTGGTGTGCAGGGGGCTGTGTAAACACCATATGTGTGCGTGCTAGGGTTGCAATCTCAAAAAGCAGGAAATGAGACACAAACTCTTTGTGATGTGTCACCCCTCTGCTTTGCTCTGTGGAGGATTTAAAGTCCCTGCTCTCCACCAAGGGCAAGGGGGAAAGGAGGAGAGGTTACATTTTAGGTGTGGATTTAACAAAAATCACAGAGAGGTGGCTGCAAGAGACATCATAGTTAGAGCAGCAGGAGAACTCAACTTTACAGCTTGGAAATAATTCTAAAAGTAATTGTCTCCTGGGAGTTTAATTGTCTGGAAGCTTGGGCTGAGGGGTGGATTGAAATCCTGTGTTTGAGTATCTCAGCTCTAGTCCTGGGGCAAGTACAGGGGAAAAAAAAGACACAAGTGTGTGTCCACATAAGGAATATTTTGCCTTTTGCCCACATAAGGAATCAGGTGTAAAAACTCCCAGAAAATTGTATCTGCTCAGAAAAGGTCACTCTCTTACCTATTCCTTGTAACAGGGCAGAACTTCATTAGAGTCAAGGACCCATTTAGGTTGGAAAAGCCCTATAAGGCCGTTGAGCCCAACTGCTAATTCAATATCACTATGTTCACCACACCCTGTACCAAGGCTGCCATCACTGAAATACAGAACAGGGCCATGAAATCTGCCATGTTTGTGACTCCCACACTGAAGCAAGAACCTCTGCCCACCAAGAAAGAGATAGGTGACAGGGAAGAGTCAATGCTTTGAGCGCCTGTCCTTTGTCACCATGAGCAGATCCTGCAGCTCAGGCCACCCAGGAAAAGTGGGGAACAGTGTGGACATCACCAGAGCAAACCATAATGGCCTTGGAAAGCCCCCTTGACAATTGTGGTGTGTGTGAAGGCACACAGGTGCATCCTTGGCATCTCCTGCCATGCATTTAACCCCTGCTGGACAATTCCTGTGGTGCCCTCTCACCTGTGTGAAATAAATCCTCCCTTCTTTGCCTAAAAAAGCCTTATACAGACCATGTCACAACCATTGATTGTGAGCTGAAGGTGCAAGTCTTCAAAGACCTGTTGCAAAGGGTAAATTTTCCTCAGTACCGAAGCAACAAATCTCCCAAACCCCTCTGCTGCTTTCCAAAGCAGCTTCCCCTTATCAGAGCTGTGAAGAGGACTATCCATTTTTTTAGTATTCTCTGTTATGGGAATGATTTTCTGCTCCCAGCAATGCTTCTAGATAAGCAACACAACTTTTGTACCATCGTTTTCCAGGTTTGTCAACACTTTTTCAAGCCTCTAGAACATTATATAACTTTCCCTTTTGGGAGCATGCACCTGTGTCACCGAGACACACAAAGCAATCACACGCAGACAAGAGATTTTCGCAGAGGACCTTCCGATCAAGCTCCCAGCTGAGAGAGCGGAGAGAAGAGAGCCCCTTTGTTTATTTCTTACTTTTTATACATTTGTGGGTCTAGCAGAAGATTGGCTTTTTGGGGTTTCCACCCCTCAGCCTCAGTGGCCAGACCAATTGTCAGTTACAATTGTTTTCAGGTTAGAAATATGCAAACAAAGGACAGAGAATGAAAAACAAAGGATTTGTTCATGTTACATCTGTGGCAAAGGTAGATGTCCTAGGGTAACTTTATGATGCCTGTATTCCCAATCGTCTGTTCTGTTTGTGCTGTACATTGAGTCCTGTGCCTTTAAGACTGGTTCTAAGAGCAAGGAGAAGCGCGGAGTTTGTTTTGAGAAAACTGCCTGACTCCTACACATTCTTCTGCGGACAGCGTGTTCGGCGGAGGCTTGGAGAGACTGCAGGACAGAGATATTTTTTTTGCTTTTAGTTAGTTTCAGCTAGCTAGGGCAGAGAAGTTCCCTGGACTGTTTTTTTTCCTTTTTCTTAGAACTGTTTAAACCTGCTCTGGACTGAAAACCCAAGGGAGCACTGGAGGCTGCACCTGCGGCCCACCGGGGCCTGGACCTCGGCATTTTCCAGCAGCGCCGGAGGGACTGGGACTGAGGAGAGACTGAGAGAGAGAGCCGAGCTCCACCCACGGCAAGGACTTTCTCAATTTGCCATCTCACTTCAGAAGGAGAAGTTTTATTGTTTCATACTGTTCATTCTTTATACTTGTATGCACTTCATTTGTTTAGTAAAATAGTTTTTTCCACTTTTCTCCAAAGAGAGTTTTAGGTTTTTTTTCCGGACCGGTGGGAGAGAGGGATCCTATACAGGGGTTTTCTCCCAAATTTGTCCCAAACCAAGACAGTAGAAAACTGCTCTTAATATTGTACAATAACTAAAAAGATCTGACTCCGTTTAAGAAAATCAAAAGGCTCAGAAAAACCAGGGTAACACACCTGTTTCAATAAAAATAAATTATCACTATGTCATTGTTTGACACTGGCCAAACCCCAGACACCCAAGAAAGCTGTTCACTCACCCTCTCTTGCTCTCAGCTGGGCAGAGGAGAGGGGAAAAAAAAATTAACAAAGGGTTCATGAGTTGAGATGAGGACTGGGAGGCAAACATTCTAAGGGCAAAACAAGTTCAAATAACAGGTATAAGGCAAAATTATTATTAACAGAGTTGGAGGAGAATAATGAGAAATAAAATAAGCCTTTAAAACTCCTGTTTTTCTCCCAGTCCCTCCCTCTTTCCCAGTGACAGCACAGGGAGACAGGGCATGGAGGGTTTTGGTCAGTTCATCACTCAAGATCTTCTGTTCTCTCAGGAGAGGAGTCATTTCTCTGCTATGCCACGGGGTCCCTCCCATGGGCAAACAGTCTCCCCAAGCTGCTGTGGCATCACTGGTCCATGGGGTCCCTGGTCCACGGGATGCAGTCCTCTAAGGATGGGCTGCTCTAGCTTGGAAGCAAGGGTCCTCCTTCTCTATCTCTGGGAGCAGGGGCCCCCTCTCTCCACTCGGGTCTCCGCTGGATCCCAGCTTTCTCCAGCATCTACCTGCTCCGGCAGGAGCACTTTTCCCATGGCCTGTGAGTGGATTTCTGCATACCCTGTGGACTTCATGGGCTGCAGGGGGAGAGTTTGTTTCACCATAGTCCTCACCACAGCCTGCAGAGGAATCTTGGCTCCAGTGCTTGGGGCACCTCCGCCCTCTCTTTCTTCTCCACTGACCTTGGTGTTGCCATGTTGTTTTCCCACACATGTCCTCACTTTCTCCTCTTCTCTGACTAGAAGATAAACTGCTGCCCATAGGTATCCTTGCCAACAAGCTCTGCTAACTCAGAGATTCCTGCAGGATCCTGCAGCTCTGACAGGCCGATCTCATCCAGGTTCCACATCGAGGAATTACTTGCCATGCTTCCGCTGCCGGCCACGTGGCCCTGCCGCCACCACACGGGCAGTGGTGGCCGCCGTGGCACTGGTGCTGTTTAACGCCTCTGCTGATGCAGGGCACTGGGAAGGAGAAGCTGCCGCCACTGCCCCTGCCCTTTGTGCCCAGAGCACAGCTGGCAGGGGGTGGCCAGGCAGGCAGGGCTCACCACGGGCTGTGCCGAGATGCCATGGGCTGTACTGGGATGGACTTGGCTAGTGGTGTTTTGCCACTCCTGGGAAAAAACTGCGCATAAGTTGTTTTGGTTTTCTTCTTAAATATGTCATCACAGAGGCGTTACCAGTCTCTTTATTGGGCCACCAGCATGTCCATTTCAGAATCATCTGAGATTGGCTCTGTCAGACAAGGTGGAAGCTTCCAGCAGCTTCTCACAGAAGCCACTTTTGTGGTCCTACCCTGCTACCAAAAACAAGGCTGTGCCAAACCAGCACAACTAGAATGTGAAATTAACATATTGATAACCTCTGACCCAATTGGTCAGAGTCTGGTGCCAGTAATGCCAAGGTCGTGGATGGATCATCCACTTAAGACTTGGATTTGGTGAACTCTGTGGGTCCCTTCTAACTCATTACTCTTGTCTTGGATTATGTAACCTAAAAATGTGTATTCTATTTCATCTGTTGAATGCTGGTTTTTAGGAGATGTTTTATCCTTCTAACTCCAGGGGGGAGGGGGGCTGATGCCTTCTGATAATGGCCCAGCCATTAAACCCAGGTGGGGCAGTGTTTGTTATCTCTGTCACCACCCCTCCACCCTCCAGGGGACATCTTCTGATAATGGGCCATCAGGGCCCACCAGTGACAGGACACATTCCATCATCCCATTGGGAGATGCTCCACACTGTGGAGAGGAGCCAGCTGTTCCCAGCTAGATAAAAACTGGGACTGAAGGACACAAGGTATCCTGTTTTTCCACTGGATTCCTGGAGAAAAGACCGGACCACCACTGGACTTTCTACAGGACCTTCTCTACTCCACAGAACCACATCTGTTACTCCAGGAGAACTTACTTGGACTGCTTCTAACACCCTGACCAACAGGGTGCCAGGTCGTATCCCTGACTCTGTCAGGGTTTTCCCAAGATTTTTGTTTGTTTCCTTGTTTGTTTTTGTCTACTACCACATTTGTCACATTTGTATTTTCCTTTTTTTTTTTTTTTTTAATATATTCCTAGTAAAGAACTGTTACTCATGTAAGTTCCCATGAAATGTTCCCATATCTTTGCCTGAAAGCCACTAATTGCAAAATTATAATAATTGGGAGGGAAGGGGGTTTACATTCTCCATTCCAAGGGAGGCCCTAGCTTTCCTTGGCAGACAACTGTCTTTCAAAACCTAGACAACTTTTTTTTTTTTTTTTTTTTTTAAATTCCCCTGCAGGAATTGTTTATTTGAAGGATAGCAGAACTGAAGGCACTTCCCAAGGTGGAAAGGGATCTCAGGACCTGCAGGCCAGGAGAGTTTGCATGTCCAGGCCATGCCTCAGCTCACCCATATCCCTCCCTCCCAGTGAGGGTGATCCTCAGCACAACTTCTGGGTCGTATTTCATAATCCCAGACTGGGTACCTCGGTCAGCCTCCCAAAATGCTTTGCTAGCCAAGTTTTCTCAGTTCCTGCATCAGATTCATTCTCCCTCTGAGGAGAAGAGAGCCTGTGGAGCAGACAAATGCTAAAATCACCTGCTCTCCGCATCTACACCAAAGTCACCCTGTGTTCATCCCTGTGTTCATCTCTGTGTTCATCCCTCTGTTCATCCCTGTTTTTTCTTCCAGCCATCACTGAGCACTTTGGGAGCGATGAAGGAACAAAACCCTGTGAGTTAAATGATAACATGTACATTCTGAATCCCATTGTGGAAAGCAGTGGGCAACCAGCTGAACTCTTCTGAATGACTCATGAAAACCAGTCAAAAACCCTTTTAGGAAATGACCCAATTAAAGAAATCAGATTCTGCTCACAGACAATTTGCAAACCAAAGAATGAGTCTATGGAACCTGTTTCTCATGGCCTGACTCATCCTCTCTAGTTTTCTTTTTTTTTTTCTTTTCCTTTGAGCAGTTCAAAAAAATTGCATGAAATTGCTAGAGTATTTTATAGCTATTACTCACCAGCTCAGCATGATTAAATGCAACCTATAATACACATAAAGAGGGTAAAATTTCCCAAAAAATGTCAGACTGGCTCAGGAGCTAAATTTCCCAGGAGCCTGAAGTGCTGGAAATGCTGAGGAATGCAACACATCATTTTGAGGCTCTACACCACCTTGGAGTGCTTCTCCTCAGCTCTCAGGGCTGCTGAGGCAATCAGAGGGTTGCTTACATTACCCAGCACTCTTCAGGTTTTGCCAGGTACAAGGAAGAGTCTCTTTTAACCTATAAATCTCTTTTAGGATGTAAGCTTTAAATTCAGTTAACCTCAGTGGATAGACTCATGCTTTAGCTGGCTCCAGTGATGTGAGAGAAGGACTCATCAGGTGCTTGATGTTGAAGGACTGCTCTGCCCCAGGACAAGCCTGTCCTGGAGGAGGCTCCTACCTCCAAGGCAGGACCTGCTTGGAGGCCAAAGATACAGGATCACAGAATGTCCTGTGTTGAAAGGGTCCCACCAGGATCGTACAGCCCAGCTCCTGTCCCTGCACACCCCAACAATCCCACCCTGGGCATCCCTGGCAGCGCTGTCCAAAGGCTCCTGGAGCTCTGGCAGCCTCGGGGCCGTGCCCATTCCCTGGGGAGCCTGGGCAGTGCCAGCACCCTCTTGGGAAGAACCTTTCCTGATCTCCACCCTGAGCCTGCCCTGGCCCAGCTCCAGCCATTCCTTGGCTCCTGTCCCTGTCCCAGGAAGCAGAGATCAGAGCCGCTCTTCCTCTTCCCCGTACGTGGAAGTTGCAGGCTCTGGTGAGGTCTGACCTCCGTCTTGTCCAGCAGGACAGTACAGGTGCACTCAGCTGCTCCTCATATGGTTCCCCTCATGGCCCTTGACAGTTCTCATGTCCTTCCTTTGGACACTCTCTAATGGCTTCAAGTCTTTCTTCTATTGCAGAGCAGAGCAAGATAGTTACTCCCACGGGATCTTGCTTTTCCTCCTGAAACCAGGTGTTCTGATTTGGGCTGTGGCACAGCTGATTTTCCTCTCAGTGGCCAGAGTGGGACTGTGTTTTGGGTTTGTGCTGAACACAGGGTGGATCGTACAGAGATGTTTTTGTTAGCTTACCCAGAGCTGAGACCTTTTCTGCTTTTCCTACGGCCATGCTGGGGAGGAGCAGCGAGAAGAGAAGGCTTGGGCAGGGGTCCCACACCTGTGGGAGGTTGGGAAGGGCCACAGCTGGGGCAGGCGACACCAACTGACCACAGGGATATTCCAGACCATGTGACGCCATGCTCAGTATTAGACATTTGTCTTTCTACGTAACCACTGCACATGAAGAAATCCTGCTTTCCCAGAAGTGCCTGAGCACCTGCTTGCCTTCGGGAAGCAGGGGATTAATTCCTTGCCTTGCTTTGTGTTTCTTGTGTGGCTTTTGCTTTCTCTATTAAAATGTCTTTACCTCAACCTGTGAGTTTTTTCAACTTTTACCTTTCCTGTTTTCTGCCCCATGTCACTGATGGCTTCCTGGGGCTTGGGGGCTGGCTGGGGTTAAACCTTGACACAAGGGTCAGGAATTACATCTCTGGGAAGAGAAGGTGACTGGGGAGGGATGAACCCCTGTCACAGTCTCAGAAGAACTTCTTGGAGCTGATCCAGTGGATCAAAGTCAAGGAATCTGAGCCACAGCTCAGGGCATGGGACAAACACAGCTCTACTGAACTGCTTCTTCCTGGGCAAATCCAGCTTCAGTCCTCCTGAAGGATCAGCAGCTTTGAGGTTTTACCCCTATATGTGTCAGGAGAGGCTGTCAGAGGTGTGATGGAGTCAGAGAGAGGCCTCACATCCTGTTTATTATCCACCTGCCCCTCCTGCTGAGACTGCATCCAGGCTGCTTCATTCCACATGTCCAGCACAGGGAAATCCAACCTTTTGGCCGGCAAAAATCCTTACTTGATTTGTAAAATAGAGCAAAATTAAAGATAATCTGCCTCTGAGAAATTTCTGAGCAACACATTGTACCAAAGGAAAGCAAACCAAGCAAAGAACTGAGGAGGGAAAGGATTTCTGATCCCCTTCAGGGCTGGATCTCAGGGAGCTTGAGCAGCCAGCAGGGAAGGCTTGAGCAGGGCTTCACTCTGGCCCTGCAAGCCGGGGGTGTTTGCAAAGAAGGGGTGAGTCAGCAGCTCCTGTTTCCTCAGCAAGAGTCATCCTGGCTTTTAATAGTTCTCCGTTAGCTCAGGGAGAAGGAGCAGCTGACCATGAAACAGCAGCAAGGACATCTGAGGTGGCCTAAAAATGTAATGTGTGAATGATATGTTTTTAAATAGAGTACACAAAGAGAAAGAGACAACTTGGGATAAATCCAGAGCTTAAAATCCACTTTGGGAGAGTGAGTGAATGTAAGGTGAAGACTGAATTATCATGTTACTCTCAAGTGAGAGGCAAGGGTTGAGCTGTCAGACCCAGAGCCATTCCTGAGAAAGGAGTGAAAAATTTCCAAATAAAAGACACTTTGAGTGGGAAAGGCTCATGATTCTCTGTACCCACCAGGGTTTCAGCTGTGGGAATGTTCTGAGCTCTCAGCTGTCTACCTGTATCAAACTCCAATGTGTTACAAGAAAAATCACAAATCCTTTCCAAAGTAGATGTCACATTTAGCACTTCTCCCCTCTCAGGATGTCAGCTGCCACAGCAAAGAAACGAGCCTAGCCTGAGAAGATTTCTTCCTCAGAAATCCACACCTGGCATTTTTATTACCTTACCTCTTTAGTGGCCATAACCTAATTGCTTAATATTGTTTTACTGAAAAACATCCATGTTCTGGGTTCAAGCTATAATTTGGAGGTGACTGTCATTTCCACCCCCTTTCCTTCCTCTTCTGAAAAACAGATATTAAGATATTATACCCCTGCCTCAGTCCCTTCTCACCTTCCCATGTTCCTGTGTGTGAAAAACAAGGTTCACTTTCCTAGAAAAATTTAAAAGTTTAATTAAAAAAAAAAAAAAAAAAAAAAAAAAAAAAAAAAAAAAAAAAAAACCCACCAGTTAGGAGAGACAAAAGCTAAATATAGTTTCTCAGCCAAGGATGCTTGGCCCCAAGCCAACCAGCACGCCTGCTAATAAAAAGTTTGCTCCTTAAAAGTGTCAGCCTGTTGCATATTTATAAATTCACATGCATGACTCAAACATTCTTTTTGAGTGTGATTTTCTTTGTTCAGTTTCAAGCCCCCTCCAATCATTTTATCTAGTAGATCCATCTGCAGGTGGTCTGCTAGCACAGGTCCCATAAATTCTTCTCCCAGGATTTTGGTCATCTTCATTTGGATAACAGAAGCTCAAATAGATTTTTGGTCAGCAATCTTTATGCAGGAATGAAGGATGACTTCCCCTACCTTCTGGTTTGGTCAGTTTAGATGTTACAAAAAAGACCAAAACAAAACCAGTCTTTTACTTTTGATAGGAATGACAAGATTTGTATTTACCCACAAGTCCTGGGTCTGCTGGTAGATAAAACCAGCACTGAGAGATAAGAGAAACAATGAGAAGGATTCTACCGATTGATGAATGGAAAAGAAGAAATTTGCCTTTACAAACAAATTGTAGGGTTTTTTTGTAAATGAAATTGGATATTGAAAGATGAAAGTAACAATGGGGAAAACCCATAAATCCCATAAAAAAAAAAAATTAGCAGGGGGTTATACATTAAAAAGGGAATCTTAGGTCTTAGGCACTTTGGGAAGTCTGTACCTCTCAAATATCTCAGCCAAGGGGGAAAGAGAGAGGGAAATGTGGCCGGGAAATTGGGATAAAAAGGAGGCTGCGTCCTCCAAAAATCTGAGAGACCCCAGGGGAAATGCCCATGGCCTCTCCCTTTATTTGAATAAAGTAAAAGGACTCCTCTGTCTCCTTTTTGGACATAAACCTCTGGTGTTTGTGGATTAATTTTCCTAACACTTTTAACACTATGTTACAATCATAAAAAATATACATTCATCACATTTCTAAACTCTATTAATAAAAGGAAATACAGTACAATCTTCCCACATTATACATACAGTATTCATTTTAATATTTGCGAAAAGCCAACTATATAAGATGTGTTCATAACACTATGGCTGTCTCAAAGTGATGCAAACTGTTCAGAAGCAACTTCAGCTGAATCAAGAGTACTCTGAGTGTGTCTGCAGATGCTGGGATCTGAGTACCTAGTTCTGGTTCAGCCATCTCTAACTTATCCCATCTCACACCTGGCCTGTCTCATCTCTTTGTAGAACATTGCCTTACACAGCTTGTTGCAATTATTTCTATATTCTGAGAATTGAAGGATGTGCTCAATGCTTCAGCCTCATCTGTGTCATCTGTTATTTGCTGCCATGGTCCCGCTGGGCCAGGCTTCCCTTTGTCATCTCCAGCTTTGAAGGTATTTCTGGAGCTTTTTTCCCCGGTGCCCTTTCTGCTCCTCGCCAGCCTGGTGTGTGCTGGGAGTGCTGTTTCTGTTCCAGGGTGATTGTGCTGCCACTCTCCACGCTCTGCTCTCATGTGTCCTCACTCTCATTCACTTCATTCTTAAGCCCTGAAGAGCTCGTAAAGCAGCCTTAATGGTTTTTATTCTTCTTCCTTTCCTCTGCATCAGAATCGTTTGCTCTTAAAGGAAGATGTCTGCACTGTAAACAAGGGACAGAGTTCTGGGGAGATGGCACTGCTGTAGAACACCCCTGAGATGTCCCTGGGTGAGAGGGGGGTTCTGTTTAAGCCTTCCCGTGAGAGCAGGGGTAATCTGGGAAGGGAGAAAAATCCTAACTGCACCCTAGGCACCTCTGATCTGCACTCCCTTCCAACCCTTTTGTTTTGATAATCTCACTTCTTGTCAGTAGCCATCTGGGAATGGATTTCCTGCCAGGGTAATTAACTCCTATGGCATTATTCTCTTTTCTCACATCACTTTTTGGCTGTGTTTCAGCCTGGTACAGACATTGGTGGTAGGTGCCGTTAAGGTGAGGAATGACAAGCTGGCAGGACACCATGCTCTGCTGGCAGCGAAGCAGCACTGAGGGTCCTGTGGCCTCGTATCTGTGTCAGTCACATAGAGTTCAGGGGTCTGCAGGCTCACAGGAGCCATGGGTTGATCTCATCTGAATGGGGGATGAGCAGAGCAGCAGCTCCTTGGGTTGCAGTTCAGGGTATTTGTACAGCACAGTTGTATTTATATATTATGTATTTGACCGGGTTCCTCAGTCCACGACAAAACTTCTTTGGAAGACACCAAGGTTGGCATCCCTGAAGTGATATTGAAAACATGTTAAGAGGTGTGTGTGAAGGTCAGTTAAGATTGTGAGATCCAAGAGAAGGGCTGGAGACATTTTATGCCAGCTTCAAAGAAACGTGGATAGTGAGGAGCCATTAGAAATTTTGTTTCATGCCAAAATACAGCTTAATAGAAGTGTAGGAGAGAGCTCCAGGAGAGCTGGGGAACTGCTGGGTACCTGCTGTCCTGGTATGCCCAATACCTGTTAAAAGTCAAGGTGTCTTAGCTGAGCTTCCCAGGTCAGATGTGGAGCCAGAGGTATGAGACCTTTAAAATAAGAACATACCTACTTAAACCCATTTCTGCCTTAAAAAGAGGCTTCCTGGAGTCTTCAGCTGGGTTGTCCTGACTTGGACTCAGGTAAAGCTTGGCACATGAATGCTCTGAAATCATTCAGCAGCTTTGTGTCCTTGGACAGAAGAAGTTATTTTTCCTGGGCCAAGTTATAATTCAAAATCTGCTTGGCCAGGAACCTTTAATAGCTGGTGATCTTTCAGCTGCTCTGCCAAAGGAGAGACACAGGAAATAGGTGTTGGTTTTCTGGGGCTGAAGATGCAATACAAGGTTGATTTTTGCTTGCTTGGGTAAGCCCAGTGTGGAGGTCAGTGGGTTAATTTCTGACTTGCAGCAATTTAAATATTGATAATCCAGCCCTCAGTGAACAGATTCAAATTCCATCCTCATCTTCGGAAACCGTCCAGCTCCTGCTTTGAGACCCTGTTTTCTGGTACACTCCTGCCTGGCTGCTTTATGAAAACGGAAGAGGTGTTTCTAGAATAGTATCATTCACTCCCTTGGAGGCAGCTTCTGTGTCCTGAGTTGTCCTAAAGAACTCCTTGTGAAGAAAAAATGACATAAATTCAGTGTATCAAACTGACTCTCAACACAGATTTGGTTCTTCAAAGATGAAGTCCCATTCTAGAGCTGGAATCTGGTGCTGTGTGAGAGGTGGTGGTGGAGAGGCACCTCTGGAGGGCTCTGGTCCAAGATCTGCTGTGGCAGGACTGTCACCAGCGCTAGGACACGCCAGCTGTGCCTTTCAACAGCCAAACATGGAAAAGCTCCAAGGATGAAGAACTCTCAACTTTTTGTGACCTGTTCCCAGGCTGCACCATCATCCAAGCACACATTTTGTTTCCTTGTGTGGAATTCGAACTTCTCAAGCTGTAACATGTGGGTGTTGCCCCATTTCGTCACCACCCTTTGTTGTGCTGGCTGTTTTGGCTGGGAAGTTTGGCTCTCTGATCTTCAGGACTTCTAAGAGCTGCAGGTTCCTCTTACATCTCCATAGATCCACCTTTTCCCCCGTGCTGTGGGTTGAGTGCCCACTAGAATTATTTACTCTTTTTCTGCTGTGGGATAGGATTAGGAGAAAAGCAAAGCAGGCTCAAAACTTAAAGGGAGTGGGCCTGATATTTCTGGGTCTGAGAGATTTTAGCCTGCTAGCAGCTGCTAACTTTTTCCCAAGGAAAAATTTCTCAAGAAAGCTTCTTCTCAAAACAATCTTAGCAAACAACATTCCTTTCTCAAAACAACCATTCTCCAGGTGGTGTTTTCTGTTTCACTGGTTTAACCAATGGGATTAGAGAGGTTTCGTTCCTATTCACTAATCATGTTAAGTCTGTATCGGAACACCGTGTAAAAGGTAGTAAGAATTAGACAAAAAAGCCTTTTTTCTATGCTCTTTGCCTTCTGAAATATTTGGAATCTCTCATCTTTCTTTCGTGTCCTACAACGACAAAAGGGTACAAAGAAAGCTTTATTAACCTAATTACAAGAGGAAAGAAAAAAAAAAAAGGAATCAGAATAAAACTTCAAAACATTTCCTCTCCCCCACAAGCTCCTTTCTTTTCACTGACAACATGCAGAGAGAAAACTTGGAACCCAGGTCAGTTTACCACCTCTAAAATAGTCATTCATCAGTTCTTTTAGAGAGAGAAGTCTCTTTTTCCATGCCATGGAAACTTCTCCACAAGAAAAATAGTTCTCTCTTGGCTTCAATGCTCACAAATAGCAGCCGCCCGGGAATCTGCATTTGTCAAGTCCCTTCCCATTTCACGCAGCCTTCCCACAGCTGCATTATGGGCCATGTGAACTCACAGGGTACCATTTTAAAGATGAGCAGTTCAAAAGCAAAGGTTCTCTTCATCTCTCTCTGAGACAATTTTTATCTCTGGGAACAGAGATCTTCTCTTCCTGGGGGCAAGTCTTCATCTTCATCTCATCCCTCTCTCTCTCTGTTCACACTTCTCATAAGATCACAGCTATTTCAACGTTTATTTGCTTTAACACAAATGCCTTTGTTCATATCTGCAATTTGAACTCTCTTCATCTCCCTATCCATGCCTTCCATGACTTAAAGGGATATTCTAATATATCACAGTCCATCACCATGGCTTCACAAAAGAATTTCAGCCTAAAACCAAGGCATCTCCTCATTCTCTTCTCATCTAGGATGTGACTCCTCTTTTATTGACCTTAATGTCTTCATATTGTCTCTCTACATGTTTTCACTCTGTCCTTTTATCTCCCTCAGAGAGGATTCAATATTTTGCAAGTTTCATCTGTGCAAGGAAAGAGTTAATATCTTGTCCAGGGCCTGCAGAGGTCATGATGGTTCCTGCCAGACAGTGACCAAAGGTGGTAAATTCAGGCTGTGCTGGGGCTGTGCCAGGATCTCAGGAGTTCTGGCTGCATTCAATTCCAGCTGCGGGGTCACTCTGCACAGCTGCAGAGCTGCCCCTGGTCTCGGCTGCTTGATTTCTCGCCTGGCTGGGGCACTCTCTCGGCAAGGTGACTTGGTAGCAGTGGCTGGAGCTGTTTACAGTAGAGGATTCTTCAAAAGCTGGGCTGGGGTGGGGGAGAAGCGGCTAGGATCTCAGCAGCAGCATGCCCGTGGCGGGGGCTTCCCTCCTTCCTCTGCCCGGCAGCCTCTGGGGCCCGGCCTGGCCCCGCAGGCCATGCTGGGGGGGAAAGAGTCTTAGCAGCGGGGTGTTAACAGCTGCTAGGGCCTGATCTGGCCAGGACGGGGCCTCCTCTCCTCTCCTCTCCTCTCCTCTCCTCTCCTCTCCTCTCCTCTCCTCTCCTCTCCTCTCCTCTCCTCTCCTCTCCTCTCCTCTCCTCTCCTCTCCTCTCCTCTCCTCTCTCTCCTCTCCTCTCCTCTCCTCTCCTCTTCACTCCTCTCCTCTCCTCTCCTCTCCTCTCCTCTCCTCGTCCTCTCTCTCTCCTCATCCCTCCTCTCCTCTCCTCTCCTCTCCTCTCACTCTCCTCTCCTCTCCTCACTCCTCTCCTCTCCTCTCCTCTCCTCTCCTCCCTCCCTCTCCTCTCCTCTCCCCTCCTCTCCCCTCCTCTCCCCTCCTCTCCTCCTCCTCTCCCCTCCTCATCCCTCCTCTCCCCTCCTCCTCCCCTCCCCTCCCCTCCCCTCCCCCCCCTCCCCTCCCCTCCCCTCCCCTCCCCTCCCCTCCCTCCCCTCCCCTCCCCTCCCCTCCCCTCCTCCCATCCCCTCCCCTCCCCGTCCCCTCCCCTCCCTCCCCTCCCCTCCCCTCCCTCCCCTCCCCTCCCCTCCCCTCCCCTCGTCCAGGCCGGCAGCTGCTGGGCCTGGCCCCGGCCCAAGGTGGGGCCCGGTGGGCTTTCGAGAGGCTTGGCCCCGCAGTAGGGCTCGCCTGGCCCAGCCCCATAGCAAAGGGGGAGGCAGGCCCAGCCCCATAGCACAGGGGGAGGCAGGCCCGCTTGTCACCTCTTCCCAGGCAGGAAGGAAAGAGAGCTTTTCCTGGGGTTTTTTGATTTTTAACATGCGTATTCACAGAGGCGTGTTCAACATTCTAGTGGTCTAACAAGACGTCAATATTCAAAACTAATCACTGATTGGTTTTGCCACAGCTTTTCTTATAATATTACTTCTGTGGGCAGTCTCTTTCCTCACCATATGTCAATCAATGCAAAACCAGCACACCCCGGTTAGATAAGCCTGGCTCCTTCAACCCTCCCCACAAGACTTGTGCCTCTGACTACCATGGCAGCTACAGCTGGACCTTCTCAGGTTTCTCCAAACTCCTTTAGGACCAAGGACCTGCGTTCTGAGGGGAGGGTGGAATCATAGAACCACAGCACCTTCAAGGTTGGAAAAGTCCTCTGAGATTACTGATTCCAACCATTCTCCCAGCACTGCCAAAGCCACCACTAACTCATGTCCCCCAGTGCCACATCCACATATTTTTTGAACACTTCCAAGGTGGCTTCCCTCAGCCTTCTGGCCATGCTCCTCCTAAAGTGCACCAGTTGGGCGTTTATCTTTTTTGCAATTAGAGCTCACTGTTTTCTTAATATTCAGCTTTGGGTCTGCTGTGACCCCTGAGTCCTCTCTAGCACTGGCAGGCTTGATTTTTATGGAAAATGAATGGATTTGTTTGACCTGATATTATATATTAAGTCTCCATTCAAGATGACATTTCATAAATTACATTCTAGCCAAATCAAGGAACACCGACCTTTTTTCTTTTTTTTTTTTTTTTTTTTTTTTTTCAGTAAAGGTGTTTACTCCTATAAGGAAACACAACTGGCATGGCATTCTTGGAGAAAAATCTAAGAAGACCGAGGACCACAGTGAGCCTGTGATTTTGGCTCCATGAATGCACAAAACTCTGGAAGCTGTGTTTGCTGGGTGTGCAGTGCAGGTGCTTTTACCTGGGCCCAGTATATGTGAAGCCCCAATGTGGCTCCACATGACCCCCATCAGGACATGCACTTGTAGGAAATTTGGTTATGGATTCAGGTGTTGCTAATGAATGAAAACAGGGGACTCCTGTGCTCTCAGCAGTGTTTTTGTACAGCTCTCCAGCATTTTCTGGGCTTTTGGCTGTTCTGGGCTGGTGTTGGCCTGGCAGGTTGTGAGCTTGGATCCCATGGTGTCAGCCCACAGGGACTCACACTAACCCCAACATCCATTTGGCTCATTATTGCTCTTTACTAGTCCCACCAGACTGGTATTTTCCTTTCTGGAGAAACATAACTTGATAGTGTTGTCATTAAATCCATTCTGGGGAAAACAAACAAACAAACAAAAAAACAAAAAAACCCACCACAACAACAAAAAACCAGCACACAGATTTGTCCTTCCCATCACCCTGCAATCCAGCCCTGAGAAATGCTCTGGGATGCATCTGTCTACTGAGGGCCTCCCCTGAATGCTCTTCTGCCTCAACTTTTCGCCCGCAGTGCCCCCAGGCTGCCTGAATGTGAACATCAATGTGGCTTTTGTGGCAACAGCTTTCGTACAGTTCTGGCCTTCCAGCTGTCCCTCCAAGTTCTGTTCAACTTCCCATGGTCAAAGGACCCTGTGTGCCTCTGCAGCTCAGCCAGGGGGTCAGTCTGGCTCTGTTCTCTCCCACACACTGCAGCCTTTTCCCTCCCCTGGGCCACAGTGTGGGCAGGATGTGCTGGTTATGGGGCTGTTGGCCCTGGGCTGGTGCTGCTTGTGGTGCTCTCCTGCTTTGAAGTCCTTTGTCACACAGGTTCTCCTGCCCTCTGACTATGAGTTCAATCTGGGCATAAGGCGGGCAGTAACAGATTTTAGAAGGGCTTTGTGAAGACTGTGAGCACTGGAGAGTCCTGAACACTCTCTGGTCTGATGGTCCGGTAGCTAATTAATCCGCAGCAAAAACTGTGTCATACTTCAGTTTGGCCTGGGCCAGTTCCAGGGTCACCCCATAGAGTCCCATGTGTGTGTGCCTTCCAAACTGAAGAGCTTTTTGCTCTCAGAAGTACCTTCACCTTTTACCTGATGAGCTCAGTGTGCTCAGCTGCTCTAGTTTCAGTTTTCCAGCACTTCAAAATTAACCTGAGCTTTCCTATGGACACTTGCAATTTTTTAATCAATCTTTTGAAAGCACGGGGTGTGGACCTGACCATGGCCTGTCGTTTTGCCTCAGCAGGGCTGGCTGCACAGCCTGCAGGGTGCTTATGCCAGGGCTCATCAGGCCAAGCTGCTGGGCAGTCCCTGCTCCTCAGCATTGGGAAATCTCTGGATCATTCCTGGAGCACCTGGCACAATGCAAAACAGGGATCTTTGGGGCCTCTTCACCTTCCAATGCTGGAAGCCCTTCTAGAAGTTGACCTGCAATCAGAGTGCACCTCTCTGGAAAACTTGGAGCCCCCAGCATACATCCCACAGGCAGTGGGGTGCAGCCTTTGTTCAACCTCACAGGGCACTGGGACCCCTCACATTCACCAAGTACCACCCAAAAACTTCAAGCAAAGGCAATACAAGCAGAATCTCATTGTAATGGTGTTATCACAGCACCCACAGGCATCTTCAACACACCTGGTCACCCTGATACCTGTCTTCAAAGCCAATGTCCTCGGAAGGGGAAAGAGTGCCAGCCCACTTCTGGTAAAGAGCCCTAAACTGAGAAATGTGAGTGAAGGGATATGGAGGAGATCTCAGGTACCCCGAAGTTCAAGGGCCAGATGAGCAAAGTGAGCTGTTTAACTGAGTGCATCTGCTTGGTGTGGAGCCATGGTGGACTATTAACACTTGATTTAAGCAAGGCTATTAATGAGGCCTAGGACAGGAGCCAAGTACACAAGCTAGCAATGGGTTTGATTATCCTAACTCAAACGCTGAGTTGATGTCTGACACTCCTGGGCAGCTGGGTTATCCAGATCCTGAGATGCAGCTCTGCCTCCAGAGCAGAGCTTGCAGATTTCTCCCACCTGCAGGAGCCTGCACTGGGCAATTTTGGTGTGCAATTCTCTCAACAAGAACTGTTGTGTCCATGTCTTGGTTCTCCATCTCTCCTCACCCTTCAGCCAGGACATCATCAAAGACTGTCAGGGTGGAACCACCTTAACATACTTGAGCGGGTCACTTGAGTCACCTGAGAATGACACCAGCAGCCCCAGAGCTCCTTTGATAAGCACCTCCCAGTTCTCACTGCTATCACTGCTGTCAGTGTGCAGTGTCCAGGGCTGGAGGAACCCTGCTCCTGGGGAAACACAATCCACACTGGATTGGCCATTCTGATGTGGTTTGCATGGGGCCTTGCTGTCCCAGCTGAGGCAGTGCTGTGTGTTGTAGCTGCTCCTGGGGATGGCAGATCCTGTGTGAGGAGTGAGAGTGTGCTTGAGGGAGGCCTTGTCTCTCCTAAACCCCTTCACCCTGGCATGTATTGCCGGGGGGACAGCCTTGGATCAACCACCTTCAAACTCAGCTCTCTGTCCTGAGATCTGGGGAGTGGTGGTGGTGGAAATGCCCATTGAATGAAACCTGGAAGGTTCTACAGACACTCCTGCATGTGATTGTCACACAGTGAAGGTACAGAGAGAGTCGGGGAGGCTGTAGAACAAGGTGATCCTTGTCTCTCTGGCTTTTCAGATCTGAGATATAGGCTTTGTTCTATGGGACCTCCTGGCTTTTCCCATTCTTGGCGACACTGACCAAAGGTCAGAAACTTTTGATTACAGGAATACTTGTTAAAGCAGGATTTGGAGCTTTCTCCCAGCTCTGCTCAGGCAATGAGATGGTTTACAGTAAGGGCAGAAGAGCAGAGCAGACATCAGGATCATTTGCTGTCATTACTGCCTGGGGTTGTGCTGTCAGCAACATAGCCCCCTCCTCACGTGCTGTGTGTGACATCAGGGCTGGGGTGGCAGCTGCCACTCCAGTGCTGTGCTGGAACTCTCCAGACCCTGCTGAGAGAGCTTCTCCAGTCCAGTGCTGTGGTGGCTGTAGGGGTGAGGACGACACCTCCCCCCTTGACATCAGGAGACAAGGAGAATTTGGATTAAGGAGCTGCGATTATCTCTAATCCAGGTCACCCTGGGCCATCACAGCAGCCAATGCAGTAAAAGACAATGTACATAGCTGAGGGTGAGGGCTGGGAGGTGATGGAAGAGGCTGTAGGCCACAACCCAAGAGTATAAAGGGCTGAATAACCACACCAGATTGAATCCCAACTCTATTCAGGCTCTCCTCTACCAAAACCACGGAGCAGAGTACGGAAATAATCCCTAAACACATGTTCTATACCAGGGACTGTGGCAGGGCACAGGGCAGAGGTGGGGTGTCCTCTCTCTGGCATCTTCCACCTGGGCATAGCTGAGGGAGAGAGACATCAGATTGGACTTATCTCACAATGTTAGATTCTTCTTCTTAATGTCTGCAAATGAGCTGGCTCTGGCAGGGCATGTTTCACTTGATATTAAAAGTCTTTTTTAGAATGAGAAACACATTTCTTTCTCTCTAACCGCTACAAAGGAAGGCTGTGGCTCTGTTCTAGATGCTTATATTCAGTAGATGAATTCATCAAGTCTGAGAACAAAAAGGGTGAATAAACTATTTGCATAGCTGAGGAGGTATAAAAGCTTGCTTACAGCAAATGAATGGTTTTGATTCAGTGCAGGACATTGCTGAGACTTGGGACAAGGACAAGGATGTTCTCTGACGGGATTTCAAGTCCCATCCACTTTGTATCCATCTGTTACTACCCTGTCTCCAATGCCAAGGATTAACACAGCAGAATGATTTTCAGTACTTTCAGAGAACAAAACATATTTTAAGAAGAAAACAACCAGAACTGCAGCTTCAGAGTTTCTTCTGGTACCTGGACAAAAATACCACCATCTGGACATCTCCCCTCAGGGAGTAGCCCTTTTAAAGCTGCCGATCCCTCCTCTGGAGGGCAATGGAGATGATAGGAATTCTCAGTTCCAGCCCAGCAGTGTCAGTGCAACTGCTTGGATTCAGACTTGGTAAGGAAGTTCTGTGAGGAGCCAGGGGAAATCCTAAAGGCAAGAATTTGAGCACAGTGTAATGGGACACATGTTGTCAGGAAAGAGAGGAATGTGTGTATCATGTTAAGCTCATTTGTGCTTGGTACAAAGCCAAGGATGATCTTGGGGCTGGGCCAAGCTTAGCTGACCATAAGCTGGGTTGAAAATAGAACAGCAAAGAATAAAGAGCAGAATGTCCCATGGAAGTGGCGGAAAGATCCTCTGCATATGAAAACCTGTTATGGCTTTACACTGCCAATTGCCAGGCACTCTCAGGAAAGCAGTTCGCTCACCCTCTCCTGCTACAGCTGGGCAGAGGAGAGGGAAAAAAATTAACAAAGGGCCCATGACTGGGAGAAAAAACTAAGGGGAAAATATGTTCAAATTTAAAGATATAAAGTAAGTTTATTATTAGCAGAGTCAGAGGAGGATAATGAGAAGTAAAATAAGTCCTTAAAACACCATCTTCTCCCTCAGCCCCTCCCTCTTTCCTACTGTCAGCACAGGGAGACAGGACATGGGGGTTTTGGTCAGTCCATCACTCAAGAACTTGTGTTCTCTCAAGGAGAGGAATCTTTCCTCTGCTGTGCTGTGGGGTCCCTCCCATGGGAGACAGTTCTCCATGAGCTTCTCCAATGTGGCTCTAAACTCACAAGCAGCAGTCTTGCCAAAACTGCTGCAAAGTGGGTCCCTCCCATGGGCAAACAGTCTCCCCAAAACTGCTGTGGTGTGAATCACTCGTCCACGGCGTCCAGTCCTCTGAGGATGGGCTGCTCTAGTTTGGAAGCAAGGGTCCTTCTCTATCTCTGGGAGCAGGGGCCCCCTCTCTCCTTTGGGTCTCCACTGGATCAGAGCTTTCTCCAGCATCTACCTGCTCCGGCACCATTACCAACAAGTTCCACCAATTCAAAAGCCTTGCAAGATCCTACAGCACCGAAAGATCGATTTCATTTAGGTTCTGTGCTGGGGAATTGCTCACCACGTTTTTGCCGTTGGCCGTTGGCCCTGCCACCACCACACGGGCAGTGGTGGCCGCCGTGGCACTGGTGCTGTTTAACGCCTCTGTTGATGCAGGGCACTGGGAAGGAGAAGCTGCCGCCACTGCCCCTGCCCTTTGTGCCCACAGCACAGCTGGCAGGGGGTGGCCAGGCAGGCAGGGCTCGCCACGGGCCACACTGTAATTGCAGTGGTGTGTTGTTGTGGGCTGTGCCAGGATGGCCCCAGCAGTGCTGCCTCACCACTCCCAGACAAAAACTGCACATGCACTGTTTTGATTTTCTTCTTAAATATGTCATCACAGGGGCATTACCAGCCTCTCCAGTTGGGCCACCAACATGTCCATCTTCAGATCCATCAGAGACTGGCTCTGTTGGACATGGTGGAAGAAGCTTCCAGCAGCTTCTCACAGAAGCTACTTTTGTGGCCCTCCCCCACTACTAAAAACCAAGCTGTGCCAAATCAACACAAAACCAAAATTGACCAGACTGGAGCCCTCAGCCGAGACTCATGGGCTGTATAAATGCAGCTGAGAATGACCTCTTGGAACAATGAAATCTGAAAACTATTGCTGGAGGATTGTGGAGTGGCAATATGAAGTGTTTGCACAAGTATTGGAAGAGAACAATGCTGGGAGGGAAATGGATCCTTGACGAACTGCAGTGCAGATGAAGTTACCAATGGCTTCAGCTGGTTGAGGCAGCTGCTGTTCTTGCAACTTTTCCTGTAAAGGGAAAATGGAATAAGCTCAGAGAACAAAGAAAGGACAGCAACTTTACAAAGCAATTTCTTGGGAATGCAGGCTTGGAGATTCTGGAGAAGTGCACAGATGCAATGTTTGAGTGAACAGTTTTGGGATAAGGTAAGGGCTATAACTGATGGACTTTCAGGCTGCAGAGGATGTGAAGTGTGTATGTGTGGGTATTTTTGACTTTGAATTTTAACTTAGTCATTTCTGACTAAGCTAAAATGAATCTTTATTATCCTAGATCAGAGCTCAGGAACATGGCCTGAAATAACTTGCAGGACTATGGAGCAAAACGCATGGCGCAGGTTCTAGGATGCTCTTGGAGGATCAGGAACTGCTCTTTGGGCTGGAGGGGACATAAATAACTTGGTGTGGCTGGTGCGTGTGGCTGAGCAGGTGCTCCTCCTGTGCAGGAGGCTTTGCCCAAATATCTGGGAGCAATCCCCGTCTTTGTGTGTGGTGGCATTGAGTCCTGCAGACTCTGCAGCACAGTACAGCAGGAAAAATGCTGCGATATACTGGATTATTCCCAAGTGGAAGTGGTACATAGCAGTAACTCTTCTCTGTTAATGTCACACCACAGCCTAAACAGGCTCAGTGACATCAGCACCAGCTTGGGGTCTAAACTCCCCAAAATATTGACTCCAAGGCCACAGCACTGTGACAGACAACAGATGTGAACTGGGAGAGTTTGGAAGAGCAGTACAGAGTTCCTGCATCCTGTACTGGGAGAAACAGCAAACACCAGCAAGAAAAGGAATTTGCATGCAGGAATGAGGTTGGGTTTGTGAGGGGTTTCCCTGTCCAGTGGCCCAACACAGGTGGAGCAGCTGCATCTCCTTGTTCCCAGGTCCTGAATGAGCCTGACCAGCATGAAACAGCAACAGTGGAGAATTTACATACTTGCATATATCCTGTACAGATCCCTGCAGCAGCTGCGCTTAGACACTTTCCTAGTAGCTGTCCCTCGATCTCAGGACTCCCTAGTTTCTGACACTGAGAAATAGGAGCTCCTGAGTTCCACTCCCTGGCTCCTGTTGCTCATAACCCTTCACACAAAAGGGTGTGTGGGGCACTGAGTTCTCATGTACTGCCTTCCATTCCCTGCCTTTTGTTCCTCTTCTAAACATCCCCAAACGCCTTGTGCAGTCCCCAAATGCCTTTCTGGAATCACATTGCCCTCAGGCAGGGACCCTTCTCAGCCTGGGATTCTGTCTGGAGTGTTGCTCCCACCTGGACTGTGAGATTGAGGATGTTCCAGGATGGCCCATGATGGGCCAGGATGAACCATGAGGCTGCCAGCTGTGCCTGGGAGGAGCTGGGGCTGGGTGCTGTGTTCACTCTCTCTGCGTTACTTGGGCTCCATCTCTGTTTCTTTGTTTGTGGAGATGAGCCAACAAGGACTGCAGAAATACAATTCCTGGGGAAAAGGTGGCCTGGTACACGGTGTCTCTTAGAGAACAGCAACAATGAGGAGGACCTTGAAGAATTACTGGATGGGAGAATTAGACACGGTGAAGAAGAAACTGTTAAAAGCTGCAAATAATCAGTGCAGACAATACTAGTGGAAACATGTCAACATAACTGCATTTCCCTTTGTTTCAGAGACAAAAAGCCTGGGATGTTGGAGCACTTGGCAACAGCTTCTCTGAGACTGGGCTAAAAGCACCTCCTAGATGGGAGCTGCTGAGAATTAAGAGCAAAAATTGATTTTTCTTCAGGGGAAGGTCTGCAAGGAGGAGAAATTCAGAGAGAAGTCCAGACAAACATGTTTTGCTGAGCTCTGGCTGAGGACCATCTTCCCAAACTGGAATTTTTCCAGTTCATGGGAACAATGGCAAAGAGTCTCTCTGTTCACAGGGTTTCTGGGACTTCACAAGTGCACTGAACATTGTCTGGCAAGTTGATGAAGATGTTAAAGAGGAGTGACATGAGTGTTTGTCCTCACTAGGGTCAGGTCTTTCCATCTTTGACTGAAAATGCTTTGCAGCCAACGTCCTTCTTTCCTAAACATTAAGCACCTCCTCTTGAAAAATGGGCTGTTACTTTGACAATGGAAAGAATATATTTAAAAATTTGTCTGGAATAATATTTGTTCTTTCACTGTCCCATAAATAATTCTAACCGAAACCACTGCTGAGTTTTCAGACCAACCTGTCCTTTTTCTGTAATGTCTCCTGTTCCATGCTCTGGGATCATATTAGGGAATGCCTTCACCTGAACAGCTGGCAGGGTCGGATAGAAACATTTGGAATGACACTCCTGGGTGATGCTCAGCAGTACAGACACTGCTTTGTGTGCATCTGCCTTCAGAGTTCAGCATCTCCCTTGGAACCTGGGCAGGAACTTGTCGAGCTCTTGCTTTCCAGGAGCCTGTAGAGGTACTTGACCATAATCTTAAGGTACATGACCACCACTTCTCTTGATCCATGTCAATGAAGCCAGGCTGGGAGAGCTGGGGATGTTCACCTGGAGAAGAGAAGGCTCCAGGGAGAGCTCAGAGCCCCTTTTCAGTACCTAAAGAGGCTCCAGGAGACCTGGAGAGGGACTGGGGACAAGGGACGGAGGGACAGGGCACAGGGAATGGCTTCCACTGCCAGAGGGCAGGGATGGATGGGATATTGGGAAGGAATTGTTCCCCGTGAGGGTGGGCAGGGCCTGGCACAGGGTGCCCAGAGCAGCTGTGGCTGCCCCTGGATCCCTGGCAGTGCCCAAGGGCAGGTTGGACATTGGGGCTTGGAGCAGCCTGGGATAGTGGAAGGTGTCCCTGCCATGGCAGAGGGTGGAATAAGAGGGGCTTTAAGGTCCTTTCCAACCCAAACCATTCTGTGACTCTGTGATTCTGGGGTTAATTGAAGCCCATGAGAGTGAAAGTTCCCACAAGAGGCAAGTTCTGCTGTTGCAGCAAGGGAACCAAACTCCAGCTGGACACTAATGTGATGAGGAATAGCAAAAAGCCTTCCAGAATTGCTTGAGTTCTTGTCCTTGCTTCACAGGTTGCACTGTGACATGGATGTTTGGTTAAAAGGTCTCCAGGGAACCCTGGTGTCTTGTGCACCATAGGAAATGTCCAAGGGATTGAGAGTCTTCCCTGGACATCATGAGGGAGGAGATATCCCAAGGCTCATGGAGTCTTGTTCCTGTGCCAGAGTCTGAAGTTCTTACTGTTGCCAGTTCCCCTTAGGTGCCCAAACCTCAGCGCTGGAAGGGGTTGTCCCAGTTGGAAGGACCTCTCCCAATTGGAACACTGTGGGAACTATGCTAGCTGGGATGGATAATAGCTCAGCCCAAGTAACTTATGCAGAAACCATACACCTGAGACCACGGGAGGCAGGATACTCAAAGGGATGGAAATTAGGATGCTAATGGCATCATTCCAAAATAGGTCATGTCTTTGGTTCTGGTTCTCTGTTGATTTGGGACCTTTGACATATAAAGTCATGTCCTATCCTGCATTCAGGATTGGACCCCTGCCCTCAGGTAACCTTATATATTGTTAATTTAACCATGCCCACGGGTCCTTGGATGCTGTCCTTCAGACCATGCAGTCTCTGCGTTTGTTATTTTACCACCATTAAAGTTTTATTTTTCGGGCGCTCCATTGTTCCCACCCCTCGATTTTCACCACGCTCCCCCGGCTGGACTGGGCTGGGAGTCGCAGTGAGCTGGACTGCGATAGAACACACGCCATGTGGCTGCCCTGGCCACAGTCTGCTGCCATATTGGGTGTACGGCAACTCAGGCTTTCTGGTCTGAGTTTTATTGCCTTTTCTTTCAGTGTCCTGTGCTCCAAATAAGAGCTCTGAGGAGAAGCTGAGCTTCAGGCTGTTATTTTTATAAACTATCAGAACTTTCTGTCCATTAGCCATTCTGACATCTTCCAGCTCCCTTTCATGTCTCTCCCTGTGTTCCTTGCTGTCTTTGTCAGCTTTCCTTTCCTCACCAAAATGTTACCTACAGCCCAAGGTTGAGGATGACCCCACACTTGTTAATTTCTCTGACACATCCAGATTAATTCCCTCCCTCCTCACCTCAGGAATTCCTCCTGCTGAAGCTGATGATGCCACAGGGGTTAAGAAACCAAACATCTTTGATGCAGACAAATAGGAAAAGGAACAGAACAGTAGAAAAAAACCTTTCTTCAAAGTGTGCCCTCAACTTTCAGCTACCTCAGGGTTTCATGGCTTATACCTTCCAAAGTGAGACATTTCACACTCCATGGAGATTGCCACACTTTAAATAAGACTCCCCAGTGTGGTAGCTCCTGGTACACTCAATACACCCAAATTCCAGCCCTTGGCATTTCTCTCCTCACCTCAGAGCAGCTGTTCCCTTTCAAGCCTGCACAGGCAAGCAGTGACTTCTGTCCTCACTCAAACCTCAGACTAAGAGCTGGAAACCCAAAACGTGCACTCGTGGAGGCAGTGTGGCCAAAGGGGCCCTCAGTGCCTTCAAATCCATGTACCTGTGCGAGCTGAGAGCTATAAATGCACACAGCTTCTCATTGGGGTTTATGTTCCAATGCAAAGCTCATTTTGCTGTCTTCAATTAAGATTTTTATTATTTTTACCATTTGAGGTTCATTAAGGTTTTTACTGACAAAGTTTCAACTGAAGTTATTAATTTGCACAAAATAAAACCAACTTTCATAAAAGCTCTGCCCAAAGCCTGAGGAATCTTGTGCAGCTCTTCCTCTCAGAAGCCAACGCCTCTGCTTGGGGTTTGCAGTGGTCTGGGGAAGAACCTCTGGTTGCACTGAAGGTCTCATAGGAGGTGGGGAGTGCTCCTGCCAGCACCCTCAGCTTCACTCTGCTCTTCCCTGTGCCTCAGTGCTCAGCTGGAACTACTCAGAACATTCTCATATTTGCACTTCCCTCCTGCCTGAGTGCCAGGCAAAAACTTCATCAGCCAGACAGAGAGTGTAATTTCTCCTAAATGCCATAAATTTCCTGTCTTGAGGACCAACAGTGATTGTGGACATTTCTGATCAGAGAAGCTGCAGCTGTTTCTTAATATCTGAATATTCCCCCATCCAAAAGTGCATCACAGGAGTGCTGGAGATTCTCTAGCCTTGGAGGAGTAGGTTTGAATGTTGCTTACACTGTGCTGGTTGAGAAGGAACAAATGTATAAATCAGATCCTCCAGTAAGAGGGAGATGCAACACAAATGTAAATATATGGAGAGTCACTTGTCTTTCCCAGGCTCTGTGTGCCACTGTTTTAAAGACAGGATGGATGAGGCCCTCTCCTGGGAACAGGAGTCATGTTCCTTTGGTTGGAGTAGTCCCCTCAGCCACAGCTGCAGAGGACAGAGCTGGGAGGGCTGCATGGTCCCTCTGCTGTGCTGTGATTGATGGCTCAGTGAGATTCTGGAGGGAATTTTGTTTTGTATGTTTAAGGATTGGCTAGGTTAAATATTTCCTTCATCCACAAATTTCTTCCTTTCAATCTGAAGTGGTTTCTCCCCCTGAAATTTAAGTTCTGACCCCCAAAAGTGTCTGTATGGCGAGTTCCAGGGCATGAAGGTTGGATTTTACAGTGCATTTATCATGATACAAAATCCTCAGGGAAGAGGGCTTGCATTGTAAATCCATCCTTCAGTGTCCTGGTTGTCACTCAGACTCCAAGGCACCACGGGGGGCAGGCAGGACTCATCTGCTTGTTTGGACAAGTACTTCAAATGCTTGTTAAAATCCTGGAGCGGCTACCCCCCTTTGGGCTGCTGGGGATAGCGAGGCCTGACATCCATCCATGTGTTAACAACCACACCAACACAGCTGTGGGCAAACCTTTCTGTCACCTGTCATCGCACTCAGTGGTGCCAGGAGGACACAGAGTTCATGTGGATCGCTGGCATCACCAGAGCCATTTCCACCAGTCACTCCTCTCAGCGTGCAGGCAGCCTCAGGGGGCTCTTGGGGTTTGTGCTAAATCAGCAATAAAAACACCGCCTGCTCCTTCCTGGTTATTCAAATTCCGTGCATTTGTAGACGGAAAGACTCTTCCAACACTTCATCTAAACCGTTATTCATGCTCAGTTTACTGTTTGTCTGGTTTTTTTAAACACAACTGAAATTCATCATAAATGTCTCATGAGTAAACAAAGGTGTTAATCTATTTGCTAAGCACGGCTGCTGTTTGCTCTGCTGCAGAGAACATGATACAAAAACAGCCTTTCTCTGACAGGGCATCAGGCACGCCTAAAGAACACTCTCCATTCCACCTTTGGGGACATGGAAAGATCAGGGACATGGACTGGACTTCAAAGGCTGGACTTGATGATCTTGGAGGTCTTTTCCAACACTAATGATTTGGTGATACAAAAAAGAGCACAAGGTGAGGGAAGTTGATTTGATGCAGGACATTGTTGTCACTAGAGCACCAAGACACCCAGCTCTGGGTTTCCACACCAGGGCAGAGCTGTCCCATACAGGGCAAGAAATGGGAAACACGTGTCTTCTGGACACCTCTGTCAGATGTCTTGCAGGACACCAGCCCTGTTTGGTCCCAAGCAATGTGCTGTGATGTGGGAACAAAGAAATCTCATCCTTGGCTACCCAGAGCCTGGCCAGGGCTGTCCATGGGTGAGAACATGTCTGGGCTCAGCATGCAGAGATCAAGTGCCTCAGGGCGGCTGGCCTCCAGCCTGACCTCAAATATGTGAGATGAGGCCTTCATGTGAGATGAGGGCAACCTGCTGCTCCCTCCTGCCAATACCCAGGTCTGGGCAGCACCAGCTGAACTGGCTGGGGTGGCATCATTGTCCTTCAGCTGGTCTTATGCCCTTTCCAGTGGGGAACCCAGTGCCTGGGTGTCCAAGGAGAATGATCCTTGTTGGTCCTCAAGACAGGAAATTTATGGCATTTAGGAGAAATTACACTCTCTGTCTGGCTGATGAAGTTTTTGCCTGGCACTCAGGCAGGAGGGAAGAGTAAATTTGAGAATATTCTGAGTAGTTCCAGCTGAGCACTGAGGCACAGGGAAGAGCAGAGTGAAGCTGAGGGTGCTGGCAGGAGCACTCCCTGCTTCCTATGAGACCTTCAGTGCAACCAGAGGTTCTTCCCTAGACCACTGCAAATCCCAAGCAGAGGTGTTGGCTTCTGAGAGGAAGAGCTGCACAAAGATTCCTCAGGCTTTGGAGAGAGCCTTTATAAAAGTGCATTTTATTGGTGTAACTTACAAACTTTTATTGAAACCTTGTCAGTAAAAACCTTAATGAGTGGTGAAATCGATAAAAATATGAATTGAAGGCAGAAATGCCATCTCCACATCCTGGCAGACACTGCTGTCACCTAAGGCTGAGAGTGTACCTGGGGGATGGCAGGCCCCAGGCTGCCTGGAGCAGTGTCCCCTGCCTGGCAGAGCAGCTCCTGTGCTGGCAGAGTGACCCTGCAGAGTGTCTCCACAACTCCTCCCACCTCAGTGCCCAGCAGTTACAAACTGGCTCAACCCTGTGGTAGGAGGTATAGAAATGTCCTTTCCCAAATATGTTAGTGTTAACACTGCTAATTGGATATTCTCATTATGCCTATAAATTCCAGTCCCACTGGGCTTATGCACTACAGATGTGCAAATCCAGATTTACCATCCATTGCTCTGGCACTTCTAGGTTGTGCTCAGCATGATTTAAATGAAGAACAGTGATGGCTGGTGACTGTAAAGGCATCTAAGTGTGCTAGGGATTTAAACTGAACCACTCAGACACATCTCTTTGAAAAGTGGCTTCTCTAGGAAGAAAAGGGCTTTTTGGAAGGAGTTTTGCTGAGTGAACATTAAATCAATTTGGCCCTAGTTCCTTGGGAGAGAGGATATCTGTTCCTCATGTTTGTGCCCAGACCAAATCAGCACAGACCAGCATAGCTACTTAATGGGCTCGTGAGTGCTGCTAATTGAACACACCCCTCCCTGCACATTTCCCAGGAACGGCAAATCATTCCACCCTTGGCCAGCTGATGGATGAAGATGCCTCCTCAGATTTGCTCTTGGATGTGAATCAGCCCCTGAGGTACCTTATTTTTTAATGGGAAAGTTTTTGGAACTTCTCTATGTTGTCAGACAAAGCCAAGAAATGAGAAGCTGATGGAGGTGACAGAGGCAGCAGGAGCTGGAACACTCGACAGGGCTCAGTTGTTACCTCCGTGTTGGCAGGTGGAAAGGAAGGGGCGGTGACACTCCAAGTGAAATCAGTTTATTCTGGATCTGCTTTTCACTAAAAAGTTTTTTTTTTTCCTTCATAAACATAAAAATCTTCAAAATACCCAAGTGCACATCAATGTGGTTGGAGATTTCTCACATGCAGGTATTTGTTTGCTATAAGAAAACTACCATCAGCTGTGAAAAAGGGGAAAAAAAAGAAAGGGAGATCACAGAGCTTTTTTCACTCTAATTTCTGAATCAACTCCAGAAAGCATGTCTTCACTAAATTGATGCAGGATATGTTTGTGTGGCTATTGTGATACACCTGTAATTTCCCTCCTCCTGCTTATAAAAGCCTCAGAACCCGATCAAAGAATAAATCTAATAAAGAGCAATTCCAGCCAGTTCCCTCATTTTTGGGATGAATCTCACACTGTGAATAATGAAGAGTGAATGGCTGAAGTAAATAGATGACAATCAATCTGCCTGGCTGATCTCAGGACATGCAATTAGACAAGGTGCAGCACAGTCCCACTATCCACAGTCCACAAGGTCACTGTCTGGAAACAAAAAAATGCAGGTTGCAATTACCCAGTGGGGGATTGCACCCTGGGGAGCACAGAGGGAGCAGGGCTGTGCTGGGAAAAGAGGAATTGTAGGGGTTAAGATGTCCGTGATCCAGGAGAGATAAACGGCACATCAACAAATCTGAGGGACAGGTACACACAGCCAGGGAAGGTCAGGGCTGCTACCAAAAAATTGATTAAAAGATAAATATTCAAGATTCAAAGCCCAGGCATTGCCACCTGCAGGGGATGAGTTTCTGAGAGACCTCAGGCAGTGGAAGTCATTGGTTCTCATGTGGGAGCACAAGAGCAAACCTTGGTCTCTGATGTGCCAAGGAGCCCTGTGCCAGGTGGAAGATGAGTTTGATCTCTTGGGTGTTCCCAGGAAAATTAAAAAAAAGATCTTTGCAATGAAACAGAAACCCACTGAAACCATCTGAATGCTCCTGAGAAGAAGCTTTTTCCTGTCTGGAAACAAGATTTCCACTGTTCAGCCAGAACGAGGAGATGGAATGGATCAAGCTGGGGTGATGGGAGTGCCTTCCTTCAGCAGAGGTGGTGTTGCAGCCAGTCCACTTCGTTCCCACATTGCCTCTCTGGTGATCCTGCAGGACTTGGAGCTGCTGAACACCTCAGAGGAGACACCATGGAGATCTAGGGCTCTGGGAACAAGCCCTGGAAGTGTCCTGGATGAAGCCAGAGAACCTGGTGTAGTGTTTCAGGGGCCTTTGTGTGGCTGGGTAGGTGAGATAGGAGCCACAGCACTCCTGCCACGACACATTGCACTCCTGCCACCGTATTCCCAGCAATCCAAGAACTTCTCCCCATTTCACTGCCTCATCTCTGAGCCTGGAAAGCAGGGGCTGCTGGGGCTGAGACAGAGGTTGGACTGGGTGGAGCTGGTGACACTGTGTGCTAGAAGGCTGAGGAGGAAAAGAAGGAAAGCTGGGATGGACAAGGATAGGAAAGGAGGAGAATCACTGTCCGTGAGAAGGATAGAGGGAAGCAGGCAAGGAAGGCACAGTGAGCAGGGTCATAGTTGTTGAAGAGTTGGGAATGGGCAGGACAGGGCTCCTGGCAGATCCATTCATGGCCCAGTCCATCCAGAGGTTCCTTTGGAGCAGGAAAAGGAGCAAAGGAAAAGGTCTGGAGAGAAAATGTCTGGGGACAATCAATCATCAGACACCAGCCAGTGCTCCCAGGATCCCTCTGTGGAGCTGTAGCCCATCTGGGACAAGGATTTTACTGGAAATGTGGAATGTGGGTACTCACAGGTCTTTATAAAGTGAGTATTTGTAGGGCACTCAGCTTGGGATATGCACAGCCTTGAAGGGCAATGGAAAATCCAGATCTGAGGTGAACATTTACTGCTCTTCAGGGAAGCCAGCAGAGCTGTCTCTGACATCCTGAGTTTGGGTGCTGATGATTTGTGGGTGTAACCGGCAGTCAGCAGTGCCCCAGAGCCAGCCCTGGCTCTCAGAGTGTTCGCACTGCACAGCATGAAGGGTTAAGCCCCGCAGGTCTCAGATCAAGCAGAGTCTGCCTGGTACTGGCTTTCCTAGGAAAATTATGGATTCTTGGCAGCAAGCTAATAAACCAATCAGCAGTAATTACATCTTTTGAGGAATTAACTGTCGGGTGGCATTCAAGGAGTAGAACATCTTGCCTAAGTGAAATACAGTGTGAAGGAGCTCTGAGTGGGGTGGGGCTGCTCTCTCTGGAGCACTGCTCCCAAACTTGCAGCACAGGAGAGGAGCCTGGACTGATATTTCAGATTCTCACAGCTGGCTCCATTTCAGATTCTGGAGCAAGCCGGGCTCCTCTGCCTTCCTTTCCAGAGGTTTTCCCTGTGATATGGAGCCCTGCCTTGAACAAGGAATGTGCTCCCAATGGGCATATTGGGTCATGGGGCTGGCCCAGATTTTGACCTATTACTAAAATGTTTCTTTTTGTTTTGTGGAATGCCTAAATTTTTAATAGAATCTCTTCAACCAAAATGCAAAATCACCACACCCAGAACTGCCCATTGACACCCTTGTTTTCCTGCCACCACACTGAATTCTGCACTTTTGGTGTTCCCACATCCCAGTGGGATGGAATCTCATCTCCAGCATACACCATGAAACACCAGAAAAATGAGGCTACCTTCAGATTTGAAAAAAAAAAAAAAAAAGTCCTACCTTCAGATTCAAGCCAAAATATTTTCATAACAATGAAACATTCTGGAGAAGTTTAAATGTTTTCCTTGTCAATAAAAAACTATCCTGAGAACTTGCAGTCCACAGAACCAACACACCATCCCTCATCTTCCCATCCTGGTGACTTGCCATGGCCCTGCACATGCTGAGAAAGGGAAGACAGGACACCTTGGCAAGGTCTCGGCTTGCAGCGCCCCAAATCCCCCTGGAAATACAAATCTCCCGTGGCTCCTCTCCCTGCTGACCTGCCCCCGCTGTACAGCCTCCGTGCTGGTGTCAGCAGGGCTGTGACAAGTGGGTGAGAAGAGGCCCCTGAGGATGGTGATGGGAACCATCTGCCACATGTGTGGTGACACATTGCTGCCAGACCTGCACTCCCAGCTCCATTAGCCTCAGTTAGAGTGCACTGGAATATTTAGCACAGGTTCAAGTGAAAGTGACTGGGAATGGTCTGCTGGGCTCACCAGTGGGGCTGCTGAGTTTGCTCATCAGGGGCCAATGAAAATGCTGGATGAGCACAAACCTCCGTGCCTGGGGAAGGAGAGTGATGCTGTCAGGGCACCCTTGGAGCTCATCATGCTGCTGTGCCTGTTGTGCACCAGCCTCTTGAGGCTTTGGGGAGACCTTAGAGCCCCTTCCAGTGCCTAAAGGGGCCTACAAGAGGCTGGAGAGGGACTTATTGCAAAGGCCTACAGAGACAGTACTAAGGGTATTGGGTTTAAGCTGAGGCAGTGGATTTAATTTGGATATTAAGAA